>NC_069114.1:16842456-17209956 GCF_025612915.1 Magallana angulata | reverse complement strand
GGAGCAGACATTAATTTATGTGACGAGAACGGAGCCAATCCTCTCTTAATAGCTTGTCAAAACGGACATGATAACATCGTACAACTTTTACTGAGTAACGGAGCAGACATTAATTTATGTGACGAGAACGGAACCAGTCCTATCTATATTGCTTGTCAAAACGGACATGATAGCATTGTACAACTTTTACTGAGTAATGGAGCAGACATTAATTTATGTAAGAAAAACTGAGTCAGTCCTCTCTATATAGTTTGTCAAAACGGACATGATAGCACTGTACAACTTTTACTAAGAAAGGGAGCAGACATTAATTTATGCAACAAAAACGGAGCCAGTTCTCTCTATATAGCTTGTTTTAATGGATGTGATAGCACTGTACAACTTTTACTGAGGAATGGAGGACAACATTAATCTATGTACGAAAGACAGAGTCAGCCCTCTTATTTGAGCTTTGTGAATAGACATTATGAAACTTTTAATATTTGACTCATCAACGCTGCAGACACTAGCCTGGCTTGTGGATGAGAAGTAAATCGCGCCTTGGATGAATGCTTTGATAAATTAGACTGCACAGTGGTATTTTTACTACAAAAAGACAACATTCCAAATAACATGTATGACCTGGATTCGTATTTTTCTCTGTTTGTATCATATCAGGTAGAAAGAGCGGAAAGAATGATATTTTTAGAACAAGTCTAAATGGTTTCACGATCATATAAAATTTATATTATTTGGTGAACTGAGAAATTAAATACGTTTATGCAATTCAGGTTATCAAAGCAGACCTTACGTTGAAAACAAACGTTTAGATGGCCTTGAACTCTGCGCTTAATTGTTTTAGATAAGTAAAGTGATCTATAGGGGGAAAATTGCTTTTTTAACTGAATGTTTATTTTTCACATAAGTGAAGGAGTATAACATCGGTATTTCTATGGTAGGTGATAAGTGTTGACATCTACTACCATATATTGTATAAGTAAATAATTGTCTAAGGGAGAGTATGAATACAAGTACAACTATCAACCTACATGTAACAAATGATATCAAATTATATTTCGCAGAATTATATTTCCTTCAACTTGCATGTCTTGTGTTTAAGCCTGTACATGCATGTGTATTTATGAAATAAATTTATTGATATAATCCTATTTTATTGACTTTAAATTACATGTATTTATAACACGTGGTTATTTAAGTAGTAAATTGTCCCGTATATTAGGAAAATGTCTGGTATTCTAGTAGTAACCAAAAAAAAAATGGAATGTATAATGAAGTCTAATGTTTTTATTTAGGGGTGGGGCATATCGGTATTAATTTTCTTTGATCAAAACTTGCAATCTCAACATCCGTTCCATGTGTCAAAGTCCTTTGATATAATTCAAAGTCGGTCAAATACAATTTTAATCTGAGGTTTATTACCAGTTTGTTTTGATGTCAATTCGATTTTCAATGATTAAAATTTTGTTTGCGTTTAATTAGCCCACAGCTTTATGCTGAAAAAAAGCATTTTTCGAACATGCAATTCTTTCATGAAATGGAAATTTTACTCGAACTGAGCATTGATTCCGTTAATGGAGATAAAATGGCTATCAGTGTACATCTATATTGCCAGTAATAATCGGGACATTTGGTAAACATAATTTGTTTCAGCTCAACGTTACTTTTTTTTTCTCTACAAAACCCCTAAAGGACGACTATCTACTTCACAAATTTCAAAAAGTAAGGGATCGACAGGCACGTAGCATCGTTTTTGAAAGTGCGGGAGGGGGGGGGGATGGGCAGACACATCGATAAAGTTTTGACTCGCAATTGACAAAAAAGGGAAAAATCCCAAAATCATAAAAATCCTTGTCCGAGGGACGGGGATTCGGGGAAGCCGTAGTGTACTTATAACTTCAGTTTCACCGTTAATTTACTTCTTTTTACTTCAATTTTCACTGTTAATTTCCTTCCTTTTCCTTCAAGTTGTTACGTGCTCCAAAATAAGGTGGGTGAGGGGGTACTCCAGTTCATTCACTTTTCTATATATACATTTAAGAAAAATGTTTCCTGTGAGATAAAAGGGGACAGCCCTCCTCACCCCACCCCCATCCCACTTTATACTACGTGCCTGATCGAAACATTGAACATTTAAGGACTAAGGAGTAAATTAACTTCTACAATAGTTAGAATTATTAAAGGTATTCGAAATAATAAAAAAAAAAATAGAAATCAAATTATTATTTTAGTAGGAACCATTTCAAATATTGTTCATATTACTTCTCTTTATAAATTGAACATAATGGGGAAAAGCGTTCTTGTGTGAGAAAAAAAATATTTTAAAAAAATCTGCAATATTCTATCGAAATTGAAATAAAATACTTATGTAATGATTTTGAATTAATATGATTTATTAAATGAACACATAATTAACTTCGTTTTTATGGGGGCACATGCCAAGGTGCAGTAAGCCGTCATTATTCTTCAATTTTTCACGAAAAGCACTGCTCACAAACTCTAAGTGAAAGGTAATGTACATCATTTCGAGGTTGATTCATGAAAAAACCAAATTAAACGGGTTAGAGTGTGCTAAATGTTTTTCTGTGATAAAATACTTCAACTCATTAGCACAGGAACGTATTATCTCTATATTTGACATGAGTATTGGAGCGAATCGGATTGTAAATGATTTGTTCACTGGCTCAAACTATGGAATGCCTCAAATGTCTTATATGGATAATCTTCATAATTTGCTGATTCTTCAACATTACATGTTGATACGTCAGCATTACATGTTGATACTTAAACATTACATGTTGATACTTCAACATTACGTGCTGATACTTCAACATGCAGAGATTTCGTAAAATGGTGGTATTTCAGTATGCTGTGGTTCTTAATTAGCTATAAGCACTGGCATCAGGTTTCAGTAAAACTCGGGGATATTACGAAGAAATCATAGGAGTAAAGTCAAGCTACACAACAATTCAAACAAGCTTAATTTACGTTTACAGTATTTTCTTATATAAAAATGGACACTCTTTGAACACAATTGGTTATTATTAAAATTTATAATGCCAAAATTAGAGCTGGTGTCACTCGGCGGTTGATTCTCGATCGGAGGGAACGGGGGCACGGTCACCTTTAGTATATTTGTTGGAACTTGCGCAGAAATCTCTAAGTCAATTGAGTGACTCCTGATTATTACTCGTCCTTGTTTAGGCGCTTCAAATTCGATGTCAATTTTATAAGTACGTTTTATTTCGTTGGTTGATTGGGGTTTTTTATCCTGCAAACGGGCGCCTTCAAATGGCGCTTATTTTACTTAAATTTACTGTTCAAGGGACTTTTAACGTAATCAGAGTACGGGCATTCATCGAATCCATCGAGTAGATCCCATTGCACGCCCGTAGCATCTTTTATTGGGGGATGGGGCGATCTACCACTCAAATTCGAAAAGTAAATTGATTTTTCTATTGAGATTATGTATTTTTTCTATTAGAGAAAATGTTGGATGAATCTATATCACCTTCCATTTTCTATGAATAACAACTTGCATGCTTAATTTTTTTTAAACTGTTAATACTAATATGAGTATACATACCAATTTCTATTCTTTAAATTCCATTTTTATTTCATGTTAACTATTAATGCATGAGGACATTTGCATTCTTATGTTAACAAACATGACTCGAAGCAATAAAAAATTACATATCGAGTAGATATTTAATATTAACATTTTGAATTATTGGTATACTGAGACCGATTTTTTTCCGATTTTTTTCCCCGACACATTCTCCCCCTTAAAAAAATACATCGGGGCAGGCCATTTTCAGGGAGACGGGGATGAGAATCTAAACAATAATTTTATGTGGCCTGAGACAAGCAAGCTCTGTGTCAAATTTTAGCTTCTAATATTTCCATTAAAACAAAACACGACACAGACAGGATTGAACATTTTTAAAAAAAAAACCAATGACCTTGAACTTCCTTAATTGACCTTGGGTCAAGGTCTCGACACAGCCGCAGGTTATAAGCAATCCTAATGTGAATTAAGAAGTTCCAATATTTGTCCTGAGAAAGATATGGACAGGACGGACATGAATTTTGCACTTTTCTACCAGTGACCTTGACCTTGCCCAAATGAACTTAGGTGAAGGAGGTCATGACACACCCTTAGGTCAAAAGCAATCTTTGTGTGAATTAAGAACATTCAATGCTTCTCCATAAGAGAGATATGGAGTGGACACGAATTTTGCACTTTTTCTGCCAGTGACCTTGACTTCCAATGTTTCTCTATAAGAAAGATATGGATCAGACACGCATTTTGCACTTTTTCTGCCAGTGACCTTGACATTGCCCAAATGAACTTGGTTCAAGGTCATGACACACCCTAAGGTCATAAGCATCTTTGTGTGAAGTAAGACTTTCCAGTGTTTTCCCATAAGAAAGATACTGACCGGACACGAATTTTGCACTTATTCTGCCATTTACCTTAACCTTGCCCAAATGACTTTGGTTCAAGGTCATAAAATACCTTAGGTCATAAACAATCTTTCAATCAATTAAGTAAAAACTTCTAATGTTTCTCCATAAAAAAGATATGGACCGGACACAAATTTTGCACAGACAGACGGACAGACAGACAAACCGACGGACAATGTGATCAATACATATCCCCGGACCCAATCCTTCGTTTGCAGGGGGTATAATAAAGATAGCAAGGTAACGTTAATGAATTTGAAAGCAAAATAAAATGAAACATACCCCTTTTTTAAAGGAAATTTTCATTATTCATAATTTATAAGATTTTTTATTTATTTATAAGTTGAATTTGTCTCAGACACAATGTTGCTGAATTATAAAGATTTTAACATTATGTTCGGTACAGTTTATTTCCTCTTTCTGCAGAAGACATTTTTCTTAAACTTACATATAAAAATTGACTTATTATTTAGGTGCCCCCCCCCCCCCCTTTTAAAAAAAAATTAATTTATGTTAAAAAAAAATTGATATAGCCCCTCTCCCCCTTTGGAGCATATGATAAATGGAAATGAAAATAAAGATACCATTGAGCAGCTAAAGAGCTAAATGCATAATATGCACTCCCCATTCCTCACACCGGATTAGGATTTTCCTGATTTTGACAATTTTTTTTTTCTTTTTGTTTGTGAAGATTTTTTTTAATGAGGGTGCCACGCCCCCTTTTAAAAATCATTCCTAGAAATTACCGTAAATATAGTGAATACAATATATGGGAGCATTTATCCAAATGAGAGCAAGTAACATCAGTTACAACTTTTTCCTATCTCTGAAGAAATGTCCCCATTCGTTAGCTCTGTAAAATTTGGAGAAGATATTTTAGCAAAGGACTCTATATGATATGGGCCTAAAATGGACCCCTTAAATGAACATCATCATTTAACTGTAATTCTTTTTTTTCTTTGTACAGATATATATATGTGATGTTTTACATGATGTTTATTTTGATTCAAGTGCCCACATTTTAGAAATATGACATCGTAAAAATAACCTTTTCCCGCCATATTTGCATTTTTAGCACAAAACAGCTTGTTTTCAAGCAAATTTTCTTTAAGAAAAACAGAGCGCATGCTTGAACAAACCAAATATTTTAATCAGAGATGTGCCTAGCCAAGACTAATAAGTGACAAAAATTTTACCTTGTTCAGGCATGCGCTCTATATTTCCCATTCGTAAAAAGATAGGAAAATTGTCAATTTCTGACTAATTTTGAATGAACTATAGAAATAACGTCACTCCAGTGAGTGCAAATAACTCAAAAAAACAGGTGAAAAATATATTTTATATCAACTGTTCTAAAAAATAACATTATATAAAGAGTGTCTGTTTGGAAGGGTAACTGTTGAAATTGGCACCCCGAGAAACCCATTGAGTGTCTGTTCGGAAGGGTAACTGTTGAAATTGGCACCCCGAGAAACCCATTGAGTGTCTGTTCGGAAGGGTAACTGTTGAAATTGGCACCCCGAGAAACCCATTGTCAACCGACGCGAAATATACTGTTTTATTTACTTAAAAATCACGATGTCATTTAAGCTGTTTCTCAAAAGTTTTACTTTGATTCTCGCGAGAAGATGAGAACGCCAAGCATTTTTTGGAATTGCACTGTGGGTCGAAATCTACTGACGCTGAAAAATTCCGTAGGATCAATGTGTAAGAAATTAATTGGGACCCCACTCAAAAGGACGATAACTCCGTTAGTGTTATGTAATGGAATTACGTTGTGTCAGCAGTATATTTACAATGCATGCACATAGTATTTAATTATTTTCATCTTGTTCTCGTGAGAGTGTGAAATAAGAAAGCATACTTACACAGAACTGCTGGTCCGTTAAAAACATGGCATTACTGCATGGTTTAAGTAAGTTAAACTAACGCCATAAAAATCCGCTGACTCAATGTGTAACTAGTCCGAATTTTCTATTCACACACGCCATGCCGATTCGCACCGATGTAATGAAGAAAAATGACCCCCGTAGAATAATGACCGGGGGTCATTTTTCGACGTAGAATAATGACCCCCCGGTCATTATTCTACGCAGAAAAATGACCCCCCCCCCCCGGTCATTATTCTACGTAGAAAAATGACCCTTTTGCCTGATGAATAAGTGTCTTTTTCATAAAAATGAGCACACTCCACATGAAGAAAAGTGACCCCTGTAGAATAATGACCCCCTTATAGATTAAAATTTTTCAGTATATTTTTTCTATTATTTGTGAAATACTTTACACTATTGTAATTTTTATTGCTGCAGTTTACAGATAGTAACAGAAATTATAATTCATATTCAAATAAACTTAAAGTAAAAGAAGGGGTAAATCTTAGAAAATAAAAATCATTCCGTTATAACAAGATATTGACGTATTGCATCGGGGTATGGTTGTCATCTAAAACGGGCATGGTCACGAGTTTAGTCAAAAATAATTTTTCCGATTTTAATGTTCACAATGCTTCAGTAAGGCATTTTTAATAGACAATCAAAATTTGAGTGTCATTCGTTGAGTTATAAGCAATTTAAGGAGCTTGCAATTCTTTGCTATGTAATCAAAGCTTTTGTTTACATTTTGAATGTTGAAGTGAAAATTCCAATTTTAGACCTAATGAATGCGTTAAACGTAAGGAACTGTTTTTATGCTTAAAGTGAATAAGAAGATAGACAAATCAGCTTGAGAAAGATTTTTACTGGTGAATTGAACATATGTAAACGACAACAGGGCACGAGTCTTATTTACAGGACAAAGAATTGTGAGCCCTGTATCTTGCTTATAACTTTACAACTGACCCTCAAATTTCATTTGTTCAGTAGAAATGCTTTCCTAAAGCATTGTAAATAATGAAAACAGAAAAATAAAATTTGACCAAAATCGTGACCATTCGCCTTTAACAATTACATTTACCTATATATATATATATCTATGGTGTTCTGATAGGGCCACTTCGACCTTAGGGCGAATATGCGAAGTTGCAAAGGCGATAGTGCGAAGGCGAAGAAGCAAAAGTGCGAAGATGCGACGACGAAGCGCGAAGATGTGATGCCTAAAGTGCTAAAGTGCGAAGGCGAAGGAGCGATACTACTATCGCTCCTTCCCAACTTCGCACTCTGGCCTTCGCATCTTCGCACTTTCGCCTTCGCCTTTTTTGATCGCATTCAGCAAGTCTCGGTCGATTACATAAAATTTTAACAGGCACCGTACTCGCCAAGGTTTTCCGATTAATCCAGGCTATTATTGGTACGCGTGCGCTAGGCCATCGCGCTTACTATGAATGTTTATAAATATTTTAATGTGTACATGTGACATATATGTTTACCGGTCCTGGCTATGCCTGATCATTATCTACTCCACACAAAATTTAATGTCCGCCATAATGTGTACATATGTCACTTACCAGCCATCTGTTTCACCCCTGCGAATGTGTTTGGAATGTTTTCTTCATCGTTGCTAAGTATGTAATAAATCCAGAGGTTCTCGAATGAAAGTTCACGAGACTTAACCGAGATTTGTTCAGTTCCTGTTAAATTTCGAGCGGAAGTATAAGTGTTCGGATAATATTCTCAAAATACGTAAGTGCTGGTCGTTTTTCATATCATATCCTACTTGGATTTATGTTAAAACATGAACATCTTATACAATACTGTATGATACAATATCATAGAATATACAATATTATATCATTGGATGCAATATATATCGCAATATCATATGTAATAGCATCATGTGATTAAATAATTAATTAATAATAGGTGAAGTTAGCAAGTTTGGTTAAAATAGGACAAGTAATAGCTTAGATACAGGACTTGCAACAAAAACTTAAACCATGCAGCTCCGGACGCCGACTCCGGGGGTATAGCATGAGCTTCCCGGTGAGCTAAAAAGGCGAAAGCGCAAAGATTTGAAGGCGAGAGTGCGAAGTTGCAAAGGCGAAGAAGCGATAGTAGTATCACTTCTTCGACTTCGCAACTCAGCACTTTCGTCTTTGCATCTTCGCGCTTCGCCGTCGCATCTTCTATATTCTTCATATTGTTCATGAATTATACTTGCATTGAGGATTTCCACTATTACAAACTGCTGGGTATGCAAGTGCATCACTCAGAATTAATGATGAAACCAAAATTATGAAAAGTTTACTTCACTGTTAGGCATTATAATCAAGCTGAATTTAGTAAGCACTGACAGCAGCCATTTCGCCATTAGAGGTTAACGGCCAATAAGGAAAATCGTCAAAGTACTGAGAGTACTCGTACAGAAAATACATTTTACCTTGTCGGCATACGTAAGTTTAGTAAATAACAAGATGATTAATGCATTAATAGTTTGTATGAGCATTGGTAACTTTGGATACAATAAAGATCGTGTGATCAAAATCAAGGGGGATATAAACCCCTAACACGGGCCCGAACCCCTTATCTACGTTTTTAGAAACAATCTTTTCTTATTATAATCGATAAGTGTTTATTATCTATCAAGATTTACTATAGTCAGGTACTCTTCACACATTTGCTCTAAAAGAATAAAGTTTATTCATGATCACAAATACAACTTTACAACAAATGTTAAGAACATTGATGTCCATATATTATGTAGAAGAAAACAAAACTAATTCAAAATGATTTCCTCAAGAAATGTAAATAAGAAGTATTCATATTCCTACGTTACCTGCCCCGTAGTCCTTTTTCCATAAAGATATATGCATGTATCATTCTTCGATTGACAATTCATTCACCAATAAATATTGCTTATATTATTACAACAATTATTCTTTCATGATTATTGTTCGTTAATTATGACACAATATCCTCATTGTGTATGAATCTTTCTTTATTTGCGTCATTTCCCGTTGTATATCGACGAGAGAAGTGACGTAACTGTTAACAATCAATTTGTCGCAATGTAAGAGTGTTTTGTGTGTGCTTGCTACGGATATGAAAAACTATATACAGCGATTTATTTACAAGTTCGGTGTTTATAAATTCAAAATCAGTTGAACAGAGTGAAAAATTAAGCAATTTCACAGTCATATCTTTGATAAGCGGGTAACTAATTTCTATTCATGTTTACGGAGGCGGAGGGGGGGGGGGGTCATTTTTCTATGGGGGGCATTTTTCTTCATGTTTAACATAAAGAATAAATAACCCCTGGATCTTTTTTCTTCAGAAAAATCCAATTATTCTTCAGCTAGGGGGGGTCATTATTCTACGTCGAAAAATGACCTCCGGTCATTATTCTACGGGGGTCATTATTTTTCAGTACACCGGCGCTCGCTTTTAATATTTTTTGCGGTCTACTCTGACCAAGCCAATTGATTTGGTTCAGAATGCACATTTTTGGACCAAATTCATCTGGGGGACTTTCGGTACTCCATCATTCTTATGCGTTAAGCGCCAATTGTCTCACCAAGCAATTAAAGTTAAAATTTAAAATGACCATTTTCAAAACACAACACGTAATCAAATAGTAGTTTTGTTGAATATACTGATCGAAACTAGACTAGTCGTAACTGATCAGAGAAACAGCCCAGTCTGAAAAACTTTACACGCATCCACGTATCCTGGGTTTTAGCGTATTTCGATCCCGGGGCGACGCTTCCCTTATATAGAACCACCGCATAGTGTAGGTCCAGCATGTAATGTTGAAGTACACTGTACCAGCATGTTATGTCAAAGTATCAGCATGTAATGTTGAAGTATCAGCATGTAATGTTAAAGTATCAGCATGTAATGTTGAAGTATCAGCATGTAATGTTGAAGTATCAGATACTCGGAATACCTCGCGCATTTTTTCAACGTTATTATCCGGGTCTGCTGCAATATAAAATCCTATTTTTCAGCCGTGTATTGAAATCTGATAAGCTAGAAGGGCGTTTCAAAGAAGAAATCTTGGGAATTTTTTTATACTTTGCAACGAACATGGTTTGAATCCTGGTGTATTTATTGATACTGTAGGTTGTTTAATTCTAGGGTGTTAAAATTTCACGATTTATAATTCAGAACCAATCGCGATGATTTTAATTTCACACTGCTAGAAAATCAACTGATCAGAATAGAATCATTAATTTAAAACTGTTTTTCGAAACTAATGGTAGTATTCACGATAGGTTTAATTTTGCGGAGAAAATGATGAATCGCGAACATAGTGAAATTAATACCATCGTGATTATTTGCCAATCTACAGTATCGATTGATTAAGCAAAATGTGAATCAATGATATCTTGGGACATAGTTAAAAGTGTGATATTGCGTCATAAGCGATTTTTCAATTGATGTGATTTCACTTGAATTTACATGACTTATAATTATTAATAAGATTACATAAAAAATTAATTAAGCCGCAAGGACATCCGGATAATGAATAGGAAAATGAAGTCAAACAGTGTACTACGAATAACAAAGGTGGATAGGATAATTATCAATCATATAAAATTGGATAGTGTATACCTGCTCCAAGTTCCTTGTCTGGAAGAGTTAGTATAATTACAAAATAAAAAAAGGACTGGACGTTAAGCTTAACATTTTAGACATGGTATTTTTTTTGTCATAAACTATAATTATTTAGTAAAAAAAAAAACCCAAAATGATTTAGCTTTAAAATTCGAACATTTTGTTACATCGTTTCATTGAGCTCTTCTTCAAATGGTGATAAATATATTTTTCCTAAAAATGACCACGTACGGCCATCCAGCCCTTTTAAACTTGACAAGAGAATCCAAAATGCAAGCTTTTGTTAGCAAGCCATAGCATGCATTGTGTCTACTCTTTTGAATGTTTCTTTTTTGTATGAATAACTTATTCATTTGTCTTTCAAAATTTAGCACACATTTAAGCATTGTTAAAGAAATCGGGCTTAAACATGCACATCTAACATATGAATCATTGCAGAATTCTATTAAGTAAAGAAAAGGAAATAAAAAGCTTCTGAATAAAATATCGATATTTTTTATCTAATACGCTCAAATCACCAATCACCACCACCCGAGGATTAAAAAGATTTTTGTTTTAAATTTCAAGTGTCACAACGAACTACCCCCCCCCCCCGCCCCCGATTTGCTTTGTTATTAAGTCAGAAATATCCACGGCGTGTATATTTTCGACTATCTAACTAATATATTTTTGTATTCCAATTATTTTTATTGTTAAAATCACAACCTATGTAAATGTATCCTATCATAAGAGCCTTCTATCAAATATAAAGATTATAATAGATCTTGTTCGTCTAAAATTCATCGACTCCATTGGTCAAGACATTTTTTAACCATGCACGGTCTACCAGAACAGTTTTCCCCGCCTAAAATTTTATCATAAAGATCCTGGTAAAAATCAAAACAGACAGACTGTGTAACTATCAAACACGTATTGTCATTATTTACAAATACTTTTTGATAAACTATTACACATATCGGATGGTTAAAGTAAATAAGGTGTGATTCAGCCAATATTTTTTTTTATTTTCTTAACAACTGAAAAAAAGGGGGGGGGGGGTGTCAAGACCGTGAGTGTATAGCCAAGCCCATTGCATTTATTTCATGCTTTCCTATATTACATGCAGAAAGAGATGATATGCATAGGCTATGCCTGTTGTCCAATCGCATTGAATCTATTCAATAGAATATGTTTAAATTATTACATATAGAAGAAATCCCTTATTCTTACCCCGCCTGTGCTGAAAATGAAAAGACCGGAACTAAGCTAGGAAATCTGAGCTATTCAACCAATGCTCCGTTGAGAGAAGACAATATCAACAGATCCATGCAACTCAGAGCTATCTTAATATATAATAAATGCGCTTTTTATTTACATCGCTTTCTTTCCGTGTTACATGTAGAAGAAATCCTTTATTCTTTCCCCCGCCTGGGCTGAAACTGACAGTGACGGAACAAAGCTTGGAGATCTGAGCAATTCAACCAATGCTCCGTTGAGGGAAGAAAATATCAAGGCAACATGGGTCTTCAATGGAACATGTAAGTAACATTTTTAATTAAGTTATAAATAGACAAATAGCATCGAGTGATGATAAGAGGGCAATCCCCTAAATTTCTTTTCGAAGCTAATTTTCTTTTGATTAAATTTGTAAATTGGAAAAAAAATTTAACGTATTTTCTTTTTTAAAAATCCCTTATTTACATTGCCTTTCTTTTATATTAATACAGTTTGAAAAATGTCATTATTCTTGCCATGACTGCGCTTAAACTAATAATGACGAGACGTAGCTTGGACTTCCGGGTAGATCAACGTTGAAGAAAGACAATATTAACGCAAATCGGGTAATCAACAGTAAGTAACAGTTGGTTAGAGCGTTAACCACTAATCTGCAAATCATGAGTTCGAATCCAACTGGGGCTTTTACATTTTTTACATTTCCAAGATTTTACAAAACTTATTTTTTCATCAAATATTGTGAAATTTGAAAATTTTAAAACGGTGAAAGTACATGTATTTTGATAATTGTATTCTTTTATCTACATTTATATCGACATATGTCCAATACCACCTTTAAAAGCATGTAAAATCTATAGATGTTAATGAGCTTACTTAACATGTATGTAAGGTTTCTCCACCCTTGATGTTTTTATGGTTTAATCCGTGTACTTTTTGTTAAACATTGGCATCATTTCACTTTACATGCTTAAAATGTCACAGTGTTAAAAACAAGTATAAACCAAAAAATATTGGCAAAACCGTGCATCACATAACACTTATATTATAATAACCGATAACGGAAAAATATTCCGGAATGCTCACGATGACGTCATGCGACAATCGAAGGACCTTAAGCAAGAGTTATAATGTATCCACTACATGTGTGGATCAAAAGGAAACAGCTCAGAGGGATTGAAAACCTTGGAAAAACAAAATGATCCTCCCCCCTTTAAAATTTCTGGATCCTCGAATACATTAACATTCAGCGTTTTAAAAGAGATCAAAGTGTTTCATGTATCTACGATTAATTAAATGTGCATACAAGATTCATAAGGCCACATTTAGATCTATATTGGTATACCAAATACATACCCGAATAAAGATGGGTCATGCCCCCTCCTCCCCACTCCCTCAGACGTATAAAATCAAGATAGCAAAAGTTTAAGATTTTATCTATATTTTGTATTTTGTCCTTTAAAAATTGATTTTTTTAAAAATGAGTTTCTTGCAAGAAAATGATGTCACATATCGGTGTGTTCCCGTTATGCACACATTTTATAATTGGTTGTAGAACAATAGGTGTGATTTGTGTTGTGATAGCAATTATAGTCTGCTTTCAATCAAAGATTTTACCTGGATTTTTATCTGTGTTTTATCAGCGCCTTACAATGAATTAGCAAAAAGAATATAGATATGTTGTTGTGTTTTATGTCTGATTACTAATAACTCACCATTTTTTTCATTTGATGAAATAAAGATAATGATATTTTTAGTCTTAAATTTCCACTCACTGATAAGAAAAATAATGATTAGATGATTTGACTTTTACATTTTTGTCTATTTATTTTAAATATAAAATTAAATGAATATTGAGGGAAATTCTGGTTCCAAGCCAACTGGAAGCTGATTCAATTTTGTAATCAGAAAACTTCATGTATAAACTTGCCTTTTTCAAGTGACCAGTATATGTATTATAACATGTGTATATTAATTGTATATGTCTATGAGCTGTACAGTTGTTGGCCAATAAACAATACAATACGATTAGATGGATAATTATATATATGATGTATAATTTAATGATGAAGAGGAAAACTACACGTACAGTCATGGGGTACTCCGTGTCTCTTTTTACAACTTGACAGTAGTTCTTATGACACCACCGCTTTAGTATATATTGCGGGTCACTTTCTGGTTTTTCAAATCAGTAGCTATATACATGAAGCACAAAAAAATTTCGACAAAAATAATAATTTTAATATTGATTCGGTAAGTTCTTATGACATCACCGCTTTAGTAAATCGCAGGCCACTTTCTGTTTTTTTTTTTCTTCAAATCAGTAGCTAAATACATGAAGCACAAAAAATTCCGACTAAAATAATAATTTTGATATGGATTTGATAAACTTCAAACTGAAGAAGGTTGACCATGCATGAATTACAAGTAGGTCTACATTTGATAGATTTTGTGAAAATATCTTTACAGTTTTTGAAGCATAAAAAATTACCGATTTATCATCAAACAATTTGTCTATTTCCTTCGACTATTCAAGCCATAGCATAACTGAAAAATATTTAGCAGCGTTTTCACTAAACACATTTCCTCCATTTATGTCAGCAAAAGCAATAATTGAATATTAAAATATATTTTCTCTTCAAACTTGTTACATTTACATGTACTTCATATAGACAGCAAGTTAATCAAAAGCACTACATACACAATAGTTTTGCAGTAATCTTTCTTGTTTAAATTAATAAATGAAATTGTTCGTGACCAAATTGACGTCTGAAGGTAGGTAGATGGTATCATATACCTCGTAAAAACCGTATATGTACCATATGTAACTGTATTGAGATAGGAGATGAATTTCATTATTTATTTTATTGTACAGATATAACAATTAAAGATACGAGAGTTTAATACATACCTTCATACTTCTACACACAACCAAATGTTTACAAATTTCAACAACTCTTTAATACTAATAATAACAAATTGTTGATTAATCTGTGTAAATTAATTAAAGTTATAATTGAGAGAGTTAGCTCTTTAGGTTAATTGATAGTCATACTTTTTAGCTCACCGAGCTGAAAGCTCAAGTGAGCTATTCTGATCACATTTTGTCTGTCGTCCGTCTGTCCGTCTGTCTGTAAACTTTTCACATTTTCAACATCTTCTCAAGAACCACTGGGCCAATTTTAACCAAACTTGGCACAAAGCATCCTTAGCCTAAGGGGATTCAAAGTTGTGAAAATTAGGGACCACACCCTTTTGCAAAGGGAGATAATTAGGAATTTATGAAAATTTTCGAGAATGACCCCCGGGGGTAGGGTGGGGCCACAATGGTAGGTTGAAGTTTAACATAGGAAAATATAGAGTAAATCTTTAAAAATCTTCTTCTCAGAAACTAATCAGCCAGGAAAGCTGAAACTTGTGTGGAAGCATCTTCAGGTAGTGTAGATACAAAGTTGTGAAAATTATGTCCACCGGGGATAGGGTGGGGCCACAATGGGGGGTTGAAGTTTAACAAAGGAATATATAGAGTTAATCTATAAAAATCCTCTTCTCAGACACTAATCAGCCAGGAAAGCTGAAACTTGTGTGGAAGGTAGTGTAGATACAGAGTTGTGAAAATCATGACCCCTGGTGGTAGGTTGGGGCCACAATGGGGGGTCGAAGTTTAACACATGAATACATGTATATAGAGTAAATTTTTAAAAATCTTCTTCTCAGTAACTAATCAGCCAGGAAAGCATCCTCAGGTAGTGTAGATTCAAAGTTGTGAAAATCATGACCCCCGGGGGTAGGGTGGGGCCACAATAGGGGGTTGAAATTAAACATAGGAATATATAAAGTAAATCTTTAAAAATCTTCTTCTCAGAAACTAATCAGCCAGATGATTCTTTATAATTGTTAAGACTTTGGCCCCAGGACAATTCTTTGGCTTTACAAGAAGGTTCAGAGTTTGATGTAGGTTTATATCCCATATATAAACTATTGTTAAGGATCTTTTTGAGAACTGCAATACTCAACATATGATATGACCAGGGATGGGGTCGATTACTTTCAAAAGTAATCGATTAAATTACAATTACTTTGGGTTTTAAAAGTAATCGATTACAGGCTAATTACATCCATTTTTAAAAGTAATCGATTACATTAGATTACTTTTCCTGATTGTAATCATGATTACTTGTGATTACTTTAGATTACATTATTTGTTTTTCAGTTTTTTCATAGTTTAAATGTTTTATTTTAAAACAGGACTTTTTTTTGACAGGACTCTTTATTCTGGTATCATGTTATTTGTTGCATTATTTAGTATTTGAAGTAGTTTTTACATTCCCCGATATGTATGCAGAACAGCATCTACATTTGGCTTTCACAAAACCCGATGATGGTTGATCATCAGATAACTCAAAATGTTGTACAGCAAACATCTTTCTCTAAACAAAGTCCAACTAAAAGTGACCCTTTAAATAATTTTCCAAATTAAATAAGCACAGCATGTGAATTGTTTTCTAATGCGCCTAAAAACAAGGACTGTTGAATAGCAAACTCATTGTATAGTGACTGGACATGAATTTAAACATGCCCAAGGACAATAAACTAAGGAATACTGGCCAACTGTAAGACTGAACCTTATTCACTAAATATAAGATCCAATGAATAATGATTTCAATCTATTGAATTTTGCCATTGTAATCATAAAAGTAATCCAAAATTAATCATGATTACAGGACTTTTTCACAGAGTAATCGATTAAATTACGATTACTTGTAATCAGAGAAATGGATGATTACTGATTACTCATGATTACTCAGCAACCTGTAATCAATTACAGCTGATTACGATTACTGATTATGATTACCCCATCCCTGGATATGACTATAAAATCATTCTGTTAGAAAATGGACTAATGTTTATAAACATAAGAATATCCAGGGGAAAAATGGATTTTATTTATACAGGATCTACATGTATTATTGTATATTGTCCAGATAGTTTGTATTAATTATGACTCCATTAAGCTGATTTTATTATACCTATTGTTCCTCAGGTGAGCGATGTGGCCCATGGGCCTCTTGTTTCCTTTTTTTCCACTTTTGTATTGTCACTCCAATGCATGCAATGTATGTATTATATGTATTATTGTTCAAATTTTTTGTGATTTTTCTCAACACTGTAATTTATGCAGTTCAGAGAATAAAGATATTCTCATTGTCATTGAAAATAAATTCAAGAATATGGATGTCAATTATATGTAAATGTGTTTTTATGCAAGTTATATTGTAACATGTAATAAATGTAAATATAAATTGCGAGCAGATATGTTTTATTTATTTTATTGTCAATAGCCCTCACAGGAATTGTGATATAGACTATGGCAATTAAGCAATTACCTCACCTGATAAAATTCCCGTTTCGCACACATTTTTTCGATACCTAGTTTTCAAATGTGTGCAAAACGGGAACAAACCCACATATCAAACTGTCCGACAAATCATATTGAATAAGTCTTCAATAATAATTTTTCAACATTTTACACTTCAGTGAAAATAGTTTTTAATAAGCCATAACCTTGGTAAAATCGTGTTGTTAATTTGAATCATCATATACTGGACCTTTTAATATACCCATCAAGATCCCTTTGCCCAGATTTATTGGCGGTCGTTTTTCTGGATCGAAAACCAGGTCATAGAGCTTTTTCGGTGCATCCCAATTGCAAGCTTCTTCTTATTCTTCTTTTTTCATACAAACTGTACATTGTATCTTGTATAGCCGTATCATGACAGAGAAAAACCTCATATCGTGACCTTTACAACGTCGTCATTTTCTGGGTCTGAAACACTTGAAGTCATAATATATTTTTCTCAAAATGATGAAATATACCCCTACCAGATAATACATAAGAAACACATCGCCGCCATCTTAGATTTATTAAAACTAATTATTTGCATACTTGAAACTTACCAATAACAATTTTTTACGAAATAAAAAATATAAATATAAGTATTAAATCATGATTTTTTTAAGTATACAGTCTCATAATCGCAGCGATGCTTGCATACAAATTTTTATAACGCGCTAACGCGGGGTGTTCAGTGTGATTACAATGTTTGACAGGGTGTCTGAGGCATATTTTTTTTAAATTTAAATCCAGATCTAGAGTTTCATACACAGGCTGGGTTATATACATTTTCTTTTGCACCTGGCCAAAATCAAAATTGTTTACCGACTTATTTTTACGAATTCAAAACTAACTCTTGCCAAAAAAAAAGTAGAATTTTTTCTGTTCAGCATTTGCTACCTTTATGTGTAAATTTACACATAGTTTATTTAAATTGATGATATAACTGTTCCATTTATTAAAGTTAATACTCTAATTTTACAGCGTTAAATTTAGAAAAGTGATAAAATGTTAAAAATCACAGCAAAAATGAGGATTTTAAAAACATGTAAAGATGCCACTTTCCCCCGACCCCGACGAGTAAGGCTTTTAAAATATCGGCAATTGTTTCCCCTCTCTTTTGGCTTGTCAAAGTACATTCTGTGGGGTTGCCAACCTCTCCCATTTTCAAAAACGATGCTACTTGCCTGAACTGCAATGCCCTATACATCATGTATGAATGATGCATATAGAGTTTCAGAGAATAAAACAGAATTTAAATGTTGAATTTTCAATCGCGTAGAATTTATTTCAAATCATAAGCGATGTGTCTTGGGATATATGATGCTAGTCAAGCTGTCTTTGACATTTATTTTTTGAACGGCTAAATATGTTGAATGTTTTTGTTGCCCCCCCCCCCCATATCTACCTATCAGATATACCTTAAAGTTTCGGTATTATTTTAAAGCCTTAATAATTATCAAGTGAATTTTGAAAATAGCATTGTTTCTAGAATATTTGTATACGGGCAAATTGAGCCTTTTTTCTAAATTGAATAAATAAAGTTCTGAAATGGCTACGGCCATCTAGTCATTTAAAATTTATAGATTTCGTTTTTTCATTTCTTACAGACCCATTAGAACACAATTGTACGATAGGTCAAATTTATTATTTTCACAATTAGTTAATGGTAATATTTATTTACATGCAGGTATTTATATAATGATGTTGTCAAATCGGACGATTTTAATAACCGAATACTCGACTGCTTTTTCGATTGAGTTCTCGTTTACTCGGATGGTTTTTCGTAACAGTTTTCATATCTATCATTTATCCCATCTCCTTTTCTTATTAGTAGAAATATATCATTTATACTCTTTTTATGATATTTATTTACATATACAGTTACACTCATTTTCATTACCCGATATATGTTGCAATTGAGAGGAATTGCCCAATCCATTATAAATTAATTGCTAGCTGTTTTGACGGTATGACTAGTAAATTCCTGCATGGTGTCTGAATTATATTTCAGTATTAAACACGTTCTTTTAAAATAATATAATAATATATTGTCTGCGGGGGCATCTTGCTATTTACCATGAAACCAAATCTAACGGTAAAGAAAAATAAGGAAGATGTGTTTGTATGCATTTTTGGCCTTTCATAAATATTATCTACAAATTTTCCGCGTAAAATGTAATTCAATCTGAGTGACCAAATGATAGTTTTACTTTCCGATAATAGCATCGCTCTACAGTTAACTTGTTAACAAAGTACTCGTTGAAAATACTAGAACAACAACCATAGACTAAATTTTTAAAATCAACAAAATGTATTATGTGAAAGGTAAATTGCTTGAGTCATATAAATTACACCCAAGTACGCTTTAATTTGCAAAAGTGACCACTGAATTTGATTTCCTAAATGAATTAGTATTTAACAAAGAAATTATAAATATTAGATTTTGTATATTCATAACGTAACCTTCAAAGACGGACATCACAATCTATGCTGGAAAACAGAACCTATGGTGGAGCAACAAAAATAACCAGTACAAAGAATTCTTAATTAAGAAGACAGTTCAAGACATTCAAAGCGCAACTGCTTGTATTGAACTTCTTCGAGACAATAAGTAAAATTCGCGCTACTTATAAAAAAAGTAATTTTCATGGTCAATTTGTGCGTATAGGCGATCTCGCTCTATTGTAAGACTTACAATAAAGATTAAAATAATCTTTGATTGAATCAAAAGACTGTACTCTAGTGATGTGAGTAGATATTAACAAGTTTGAATTTATATAAATGTGCTGTGTTTTGTTGTTATATTTTGATAGAGGAAGTGAATTTAAAAAAAGGAGGGGAATTGAATAGTGCGTTAGAAACCTTCATCCTCACTTTTCTAACCTCTTTCTTTTTTTTCACCCCACATCAACTCTCTCTCTTCCACTCACTCTCTTACTACACTTTCACAGTGGGGTTAGAGAGCAAGGTCGGTAAGAGTTGACGGAGGGGGTGAGTGTGGAGTGAGAGGGTTTCGGTGTGGGGGAGAGAGTGGTAACAGAGAGAGAGAGAGGGGGGGGGGGGTGAGGAAATTGTGGGGCAGTGAAGATTACAGTGGGGAGAGAAGGATGGGTACGGAGAGAAAGTAAGGGTGTATGGAAGGGATGGGTGACGGAAAGTAGAGTGAAGAAGTTGGAAGAGAGAGTGTAGGATGAGAGTGGGAAGAGAGAAAAATGGGATTGAAGAAGAAAGTTGTGTGAAAGAGAGTGTGGATCAGAGAGGGAGAGATGTTGACGGATATAGGGTGAGAGAATTGCGTTAGAGAGAGAAAGCAGGGTGAGAATGTTGAATGAGAGAATAATTTGTGTGGAGGAAAGAGGGGTGAGAGAAAGAGAGAGAGAGAAGACTGTGTGGATGAGAGAGAGAGAGGGATGGGTGTGTGGAGGAAGGGGTGGGAGAAATGGGTGATTGGGATAAAAGAGTAGGATGAGATAGAGTGGGAGATAGTGTTGAATGAGAGAAGAGTGGGCTTTCGGAGAGAGGGGTGTGGGGAGGGAGGGGAAAGAGACACAGGGGAGTGGGGCTAGTTGGATTGGAGAGACAAATAGAGAGCGGACTGAAAGTATGGGAAGAGAGAGGGGTGAGTAAGTTAAAAGTCGGTGAGAGAAGATGGGTTTAGGAAGAGATGGGGGTGAGAACTTGGATGAAAAAGTGGTGAGGAAAGTGGGTGTGGGAGAGTAAGGTGAAATAAGATTTAAGAGAGGAGAGAGGGAGATAGGTGTTAAAAGAGAGATTAGTGATAAAGCGATAAGATAATGGGGAGATATAGTGTGTGAGATGAAATTGGAAGAGAGGGGTGAGAAAATGGAGTGAGAAAGGGTTCTGTGTGGGGAGAAAGAGAAAAAATTGGGCGAGATAGAGAGAGGTGAGTAGGGGAAGGTGGGGGGGGGGGGGGGTGAGTGGGGTAAAAAAGTGTTTGAAAGATAGCAGAGAATGGTTGTGGGGTCAGAGTGTGTGATGCGAAAAGGGTGAGTGGGTTGAGAGAGGGAGATGAGCTAGAGTGAAGATGAGAGATAATGAGGGATATGAATGTAGAAGAATGGGGTAAAAAGAGTGTGTTGAGAGAGACAGACGAGAGAGGAGAGGTTTAGAGAGAGAGAGAGAGAGAGAGAGAGAGAGAGAGAGAGAGAGAGAGAGAGAGAGAGAGAGAGAGAGAGTGGGTGTTAGAGAGAAGGGCGGGGAGAAATAAGCTATGAGTGTATGATAATAAGGTGATATAGTAGTTGGGTTTGGCTGAGAGAGAGATAGAGAGAGAGTATAAATGGAGGATGAGTGATAAAGAAAGAGGGGGATTAGACTGGGTGGGATTGTCGGGTGAGAATATTAGGGGAGAAGAGTTAATTGTTGTGAAAGCGTTAGTTCAGAGCATGAATATTGTAAAGGGTGGGGGTACAGTATGAGAAGAGAGTAGTATGAGAGTTTGAATGTAGTAAGAAAAAGATGGATGAAAAAAGAAAAAGGAGAGAGATGGGTGCAATGAAAGTAAATGTGATAAAAGAGAGGAGAGATAATGAATGTGGGCGAGAGAGAGCAGAGAGAAAGAGGGAAGTGGGTGTTAAGTGAGTGCGTAATTCTACCGTCTGATTTTTAGTGGGTATTGGGGTTCATCTCAAAATATCAAAAAATACACCATTTTGCTTATGTATTAGGAATTATTACAAATCCAATGAATTCATTGAAAAATTAAAAAATACCCCTGAAGTTGAAGATAACATTCTTTTGTGTAACTGTTTCTTTTATCTTATGTCCTATAACGTATTCCTACAAAGGTTCATTTTATCATAACGTCATAAAAGCACATTTAGTTCTTGGGCAACCTGTTACAGCTGTATTAGGTTGGCAAAAACGCAAGCGAGCCTCCTCACTTTACAAGTAATTCATTCTCACAATTTCCAGCAAGATAAGCGTAGGCGGTGAGTAGTGTATTGTACATAATATACCCCTCTTATTTTTATCAGCCTTTGTCTTAAAATTAAATGATTTTTAAATTTTCAATGAAGATAGATCTTTTGATATCCAGATTTTTTCTACTACTAGAGTCCTGTGCCCGTTGGTAGGAAACTTTCGTACAGGTATATTATTTGTTCTTAGGGACAAAATTTTGTGAATGCCATCATCGTTAAGAAAGAAACTTTTCTATATAAAGTCAGTACAATGTATTAGTAAATTCTTGGGGCAATATCTTTTTTGGAAATCCAACAACATTGATTGAGTCACCACGATCAATGATTATACAGAAAACAAGACATTAGTGGAACTTAATAGTATGCTAATACACAAAATCTTCGTGTACAACTTAAGTTCTTGAAATATGAAGATAAAGCAAATTCGAAAAAATAATCAGTGAGATAGAGGACAATCGAAGAGACAGGCGGATAAATTTTTACCATAAAGTCCTATATCAGCAGTTGGGGTCAGGCTGCAGCAGAACCTGAACTATAGAAGGATTCTCATCATCAATAGATTTTCAATTTCTACAATCCGTTCATACATCTAAAATATCTGAT
This sequence comes from Magallana angulata, assembly GCF_025612915.1. Taxonomy (NCBI): domain Eukaryota; kingdom Metazoa; phylum Mollusca; class Bivalvia; order Ostreida; family Ostreidae; genus Magallana; species Magallana angulata. The sequence continues at coordinate 17,186,845 of NC_069114.1, read as the reverse complement.
GTTGCTAAATTAATATATAACAAAGAGTATGGATTTTATATGTTTATTTATTGTTCAAATTTATGTATAGATAGTTTCTCACTATTTAGTATTAAAAGTTAGCAAAGTCTTGTGCTCTTCATGGCAGTACAGCTCAAAGATCCATCGGAATTGCAACGACAGGGAAAACAATAGCATCCTCTATCAAAATGGAAATCACTTTTTCCATTGTATGCCATTTCATTCATCTGGCATTATCTACAGCCCTGGGCACTGCAGGTCACAAGGACAACACTGAAGAGTACCATCAGTTTCAGCATCTGTTAATAGAGTCGAAAACTTCATCTTTTTTGTGAAAGAGATGAGGCATCATTATTAACTTTACATTTATTTACTAATAAAACATTTTTTATTCCGATAAAGTGTAAAAATTAAATTATTTACAGTGTCCAATGAAAAACTAAAAAGGTTGATTTTCGAGTTACTTAATCAAAACCATCAAACAAATAGGCCTAATAACGCGATACTCCTTCATGGAAGGACAATCGAATCCTTCAAGTGAAAGAGTGGGAAAGGAAGGATATTTGAAGGACAATCCGTGATCAAACACTAATCCATGTATCAGGCATTTTGGTTCAGTTATTATTAGTCCCCTACCGGTTTCCTCTGCGTCCATCAGTCCGTCTGTCTGTCCCTCTTCAGTTGTCCACACTTTTTTTTTCTTTAAGCGTTTGCGGAATAATATGAAATTGGCTGTGCAGCTTCAAAATGTCAAACTACAGATCAAGTTTACACTTTTGTAGCGTCTGACAGCAAATTAAACTAACTAAAAAATATGACAAAAAAATCCAGATTATTTTTTGGATTTATTTAAAGAATTTTCGTTGATTATTAATAAGAGGAGCGTGATTGAGAAAAAAATAAAAACAAACTGGTAATCTCATGCACCAATAATTTTTAAAATATGTAAAACAAAAGACAGTAAAGGCCATTAAAAATACATTATATGTGGCCTTGTCATATATAACGCGACAGATTGTCGTTGATCGATATATTTACTGAATCTGTATATGTACATAGTCATACAATGTATATACCTTGAAAGAAAAAAAAAATATGAAGGTGCTAACTTGTGTGAATGAAATATATTGAAATAATTTAAACATTTGTCATATTTTTCAGTTAGTTTAATTTGCTGTCAGTTAGATTGACCTCTAAAAGTATTCGATTAAATCAATCGAAGGAAACTCTTGCACGAAACAGCTCGATATTTACACATCCGAATAAGAAAGAATTTAATGCCTAATATCATTGTAGAGATATTCAGTTGATGTGTGCTAGTATTTTTTAATGTCATACAACATGTATATCCAGACTAATCGAACATGGGAGCTTAATCAAATTTCTCTCATCAAATTAATAGCAAACGTCAAGACAACTAGCAAAGAGTAGCAAGGCTTCTAGAAATCCCCAGTGTCGATCTTACAGTCAGATATCAATATCCAAGTGCGCGATATAAGAAAATTAAAACGGCACTAAAGAGTCACTCAGAGAGCCAACGTGCAAAGAGAGACAACAATATATAACTAATAGACTGCTTACGGCAAAAACACACGAGACAAGAACATTAAGCCAAAGTCATGTTCAATATAATGGCTTACACTGTTTATCAAATATAACTGTCTATGAACGGAACAGAAAACCTAATTTTTGATATTTGGTCTCTGTACTTTTAAGTCATTCAAATTTTAACTTGTCATGATCTGATCAAAATCTCAGTTTAAGATTCCCATCCGTTCTCTTCAATTCTACCAATTAAATCTAGGATTGATTAAAAAAAAATTCCCATTTGATTTCTAACTCTCAAACATTTTATTTCAACCATACTGTGCAAAAATACCGGTAGTTTTTATTGTTACGACGCCGACGTCTATTAAGAGCAAAAAATACCAAAAGAAGTACATTTAATTTTACGTGACCTACATGTATATTATAAACTTATCTCTCAGGTAACATTCTGAAAAGATCATATTTCTTTGTGAACAAATTAAAAAGAATTGTCAGAGCTTAATGATTTACCTAATACCAATAACAACTGTCTCAACGATCTTAGAGACCTCGCATAGATGTCAGAATTTCCTAGTTCTCAAGCGATTATCCAGCTTTATAGTTACTTAGACCTCAATATTGATAATTGGGTCCATTCCATCAATTGCAATTGGATACCTCTCTGTGAATTCAGTGGCATATTATTTTTTTATCGTCTTCAACACAACTAAAATACATATCCACTCTGAAGTGTAATCACCAGTTTGTTCTTGTTATAAACCGTTATTAACAAGTTTATAAAATAATATGTATTGATCTCCTTAAGAAAAACACCAATGTAGAAGGAAATTGGAAAATATTAAAATCTTAGAGCTAGACTCTATGGAATGTTTTCTTCCTAAATAATAATTTCATTGTTTGAGCCTCCTTTAACTATTAAGCAAACACAAGAAAATTTGGTTTGGAAATTTGGAAAATTAAAAATATGTGCGAGACTGCTTAGTAACCTTTATACTGGATGTGGATCATCTCTATTTACTGTCCCGTATCTGTTTTTGCCATTTATTTTTAAAGCTGTGAAGTACTGAGAGTCCTTAACTTGTTTTAAATCGAATTAAAATAATTTTTAAAAATCAGTTTTGTCTTCACTCTATATAAACATCTGCAGCATTTTGATTTCCTTTTACTTCGTTCATTGAAATTTATTTCAGTACACTTGAGAAATGTTAAGTTTTACATGTAGGGTCAAACCATAGCAATTTGTTGTTTTCTGCATACATACATCTGCCGCTCTTAGGGTTTTTTGTTTTGTTTAATTAAACTCATTTGAAAAATGTGAAGTGTTATACAAACTTAAGAGCTAAACACTTTCAAAAAGTCACACACCTTCAATCCGGTCAACGTATGGATAGCCACACACCTTTAATCAGTTCAATGTATCGATAGCCACACACCTTTAATCAGTTCTATTTATGGATAGCCACACACCTTTAATCAGTTCAATTTATGGATAGCCACACACCTTGAATCCGTTCAACGTATGGATAGCCACACACCTTTAATCAATTCAATGTATGGATAGCAACAGAAATTTATGTTGTGTAGTCTTCTTAAACAGAAACCAGAATTTATGGTTGACTGAAAAGGAGCGACGACTGATTTTTTTAAAGATTGGGATACATGAGACATCAATGTCGGCAGCCCACAAATGATCTTGCTAGGCAAAAGCGCTGACATGTTTTTCGTTATCATTAATAATTATAGCTTAATTTAATTCTATATTTTTATTTCCTCTTTTGCACTTTTCTGAAGAAAATCTAAACAATCGCAATAATGCTTCATCTCAATCCAAATTGAAGTGTTTTATTTTTTAACTTTTCCATTCCTACCTATGATGTGATGGATTGAGAGATGTAAAATTTAATATTGTTGAAACGAGAAACATTCAGCTAATTAGTCGTGCGTTTCCGCATGTTTACAATTAATAATAATGATTGAGCGAAAACTGACGAGCATATCGTATAATTTGGTGCCAAAACACAATTAAATACGCCTTCAATCTTCCTGTTATTACTTGTATGATGTTTTTGTTATTGATATGATGTAGAAACATAAAATTACGAAATTAAAGTAAATGTGGGTTGGTTAGTTCCTTTGATCAACACCGATTTAATGTCATGTTGATTTGAAGGTATAGAAATTATTGAATGTTATGTTAGATGAGATTTTGTTGTCATTAAATGCTGGTTCTATAATCATTCACACTGATTGTTAACATGCCCCGATCTTTAAAGGGGCATGGTCACGATTTTGGTAAAAAAAAAATATTTTTCCGATTTAAATGTTTACGATGATTCAATAAGACAGTTTTAATAGGCAACTAAAATTTGAGTATCATTTGTTGAGTTATAAGCGAGTTTCAGAATTTATGATTCTTTGCTATGTAAACAAAGCTTTTGTTTACCTTTTGAATTTGAAGTGAAAATCCATACTTTAGACCTAAAATGAATGTAGTAAACGTTAAGAACTCTTTGTGTATGCTTAAAATGACTAAGAAGATAGAAAAACCAGCTTTAAAAAGATTTTTAATGGTATATTGAACCCAAGTAAACAAAAACAGGACACGAGCCATGTTTACATGACAAAGAATTGTGAGCTCTGTATATTGCTTCTAACTTAACTACTGACTCAAATTTCTTTTGATCATTAAAAATGCATCCCTAACGCATTGTAAATAATATAAACAGAAACATAGAATATTTTTTGATTGTTAATAATGAAATGAATAAATTCCAATTTTTTTTTTAGAAAATGTTCTTCTTTACTCCCATTCATTTCGGGATAAAATTGAATGCATGGTTATGACGTCCACAAACTCCTCTACCTACATGTCTATTGTAAAATTCATGGCTCCCGGGTCAGGGGCTCAGATATTAGGGTGGGTCAATATGGCCACATAAATTCCACGCACGCACAAACACAGAAATGAAGGTATAAACAGTGAAATAAGCGCATTATACCCTTGTACATTGTACTTGGGGGTATGGGTTGGTTGGGATAGGGTGGGATCGGTCATTGAGCATCTGTGAGTTAACGGCAAATACAAGGGTAAATTCGTTATCATGCATACTTAAGTATGGATCGATTTTGTTTATCAATTCTTGAAAAAAAGCTACTTAAGATTATTCCAGAATGGTAGAATGTACATGTATACTATAAAGATGGAGATATCCGCACTATAAATTAGAGCATTTATGAACATTAAGTGTGATGGGCCAACGATAAAGACAAATTTTGAATCTAAGGGAACGTCATAAAAACACACTACAGAACCCCCTCCCCCCCCAAACCATGCATACAAGAACAGACAGGACAATGCCTTTTTAAAAACTTTAAACAGCTGTCGAGCTGCGAACATACAGATTTATTTTAAATTTAAAAATCTGAAATTATGTGAAGGGGATTCATTGTTGTCCTTTCTACAACCATTTGTTGAGAGAAAGGTCTAAGCTTGCTTATCTAAGCTGGGTAAAAAGATGGCTCAGTGATCATGTGTTTAGTCGCTGATTCACACTGACAAGCCCAAAGATCACCCCCTGCAGGATGATTCAGCTTGGTATTTGAACAACCCAGACAAAATGCACTCCCCGTTGGTGACGTACATCATGGCACGCGGATTTAAAAAGGAGACCCGTCTTTGCTCCTTTTCAACTAAAAACCCTGTATAAAAATACGAAAGCTATTACAACATGCCGCCTAAGGGGAAGGAAAGCAAAGCAGCAGTGAAGGGGATGCTTCGCTAGGAAAAACCCTGAAAAAAAAACAGCCCGTCCGATGTCGAGGTAACAAATTCGGATTTGAAAAAATTAATGGCGTCTTGGTTCGAGAAATTTGAGAGTACTATCAACCAGAAAATGTCAACGGTAGAAACATCTATTGAAAATTCTCTGAGCGACAAATAGAGCGTATTTATTGAGATATGAAAAACGTTGCTTAATTACGATGACAGCATCACAGAACTTGAGTCGAACAAAGGGCAAGGGAAACTATACTGTAAAACAAAAAAAAAATTAATGAGTTAGGACACAAACTAGAAGTGGTAGAAAATCAGCTTGCTTATTATGAGTAAAGGTCAAGAAAGTACAATTAATTATTTGTTGTTCTATGGTATTGATAGAAAAGACCATGAAAACCCCAATGCAGTGATTAAAGAGTTTCTTTGTGATATACTGAAAATTTCTCCAGTACATTGGATTCTATCCCTATTCAGAATGCCCACAGGATACCGCGTAACACAGGTAATGTACCGGTTAAGCCCTTTGCACCAAAGGCTATAATTGTGCGCTTCTAACTTAGAAAGCGGATCCTTTGGAAAACACGTAGAGGAAGGGGGGAAAGGACACTGCCTGGCGAAAATACTGTTCAACGACGGAATCCAAATAAGACTATTGGGATGGTTGTGGCTTTATTGTATTAATAACAGTAACACTTAAACGGGTTTAGAATAATCATATCACCCAAATATTTACTTTAGGTATATAGACACTTTTCATTAATAATATTGAATACAAACTGTCTAAGGTTAAGGTATACAGAACGTGTGAAAACTATATTGATAATTTGTCTTTCATAAAACATGCAATTTGTTATTCTGAAAGTATATCTAAAAAAATTAAGGTTCTTTATTGACCACTTACATGTAGCATCCTTAATTAAGTTACTGAGAGCGAAAAAGAGAAAAAAGAGAAATTGCATAATAACACAGATCGCAATGATCCTTGACATCTCAAATCTTTAATAAGTTAGTTCTCACGAACCTAGCGCTAGGACACGTGCATGTATAAGAGCCGTCACAGAAGCAGTTACAGATTAACCGGAAGCAACCATCATCGACATGAAAGAAACGGGTCAGTAGTAAGTTTTGCCATTGACGACCCAGGATCTAGATCAGCAGCGCCTGCTCTTTGGTTCCTGGCTCTTATGCATATCTTTACCGCTTTAGAGGCTGGGCAAATCCAAGTTCCATCGCAATTACAACTGCAGATATAACAATAGCACTCTAGCAAAGCACTGCAGGCCACGAAAAGTGAAGAGTATCAGAGGTTTCAGCATATGTGAACAGTGTTACATGCATTGTGTTTTTGGCAAATAATGGCATATAATTAGACTTTATTTTATAAAAATTCCTGCTAAAAATACTTAAAACGTATTACATTTGGCGTGTAGAATATTTGTCGAAAAGTGGTTGTTAAACAATTTAGCATGGGTTTGAATTAGCTTATTTCTGGACACCCCTCTTCTTATAAATATAAATTTATGCATGGCGTTTAGCGATGTAATTGTTATACCAGGAACAATTTCTATAGAAAGCTAAAGGGTTCAATATTAATAGGTAAACTAAGTCACCAATTGGTTATGTCCGTCATCATTTGTCGTGCGTTGTGTATCTTGTGTTAACAATGAAACATTGTTAACTACCTTTTAAAAACAACATGACCAATTCTTTTCAAATTTAATATGATCCATCTTTGACGTAAAGGAAACATAAATTGCAAATTTTTTGACTCTAGGGCGGGGCCGAAATGGACATACAGTGTTAATGCATATAACGTTTCTAACTTTTCTTATTTACTTCTGCTGATACTGAGAAAAAACGGATTGCATATAAAGTCCTCTGCCAAAATTACAAATTTTATGTCTCCCGAAGTAGGGGTGGGAACAAAATCGTCATATAGTGTTAGATGCATTTAATGTTTTTAAATCTTCTCTTTGATTCATTTGATACTGAATAGTAACAACAAACAAAACATCGCAATTCATGCTATTTGAAGCATGTTGTAATTTCTGACAATTGATATCACATGTCTATCATTTCTTTAAGGTATTCAATGTATAAGGAAGGGATATTCAATGACATTTTAAACTAGTTCAATATTTATTGCTGGTAACATTGAAAGGGACATGAAACAAATTCACATGACTGATAACATATAAAAAGCCGGTCATTTTGCACCTAAAACAATTTTAAAGAGTTATCTCCCCTTGATGAAAAAAAAGAAAATTTCAATTTCGTCAAAATATCTGCGGTAAATGATTAATTTCATTTCATATTTTAGTAAAGTTTATGCATGTTTTAACCAACGAAATGCTTTACGAAGTTACTTTTTACAATATCTTAAAAAAAACATACGTTGACCATGGACTTCAATGCAAAATTCATGTGAAATTAGTTGGACCATAATCAAAATTTTGAAAATTGTGGAGTATTTTATTTGATAACACCTTCAAAATGATATCATATCGGACCATTCCTTTATAAGGTAAAAAATGTGGTCGTTATACATCGAATACCTTAAAAGGAACACTCTGTTTCTGTACTATTTACCGACAACTTTACAATTAAGTCTAATACGTGCTCATGGCATAAATTCCCAATTCAGATAAAAAGTGTTTTAGCCTGGTTCTCTAGCCTACCCGGGTTCCCCGCACAGGAAATAGGCTAGCTCATGCTAAAGTTTAAAACAGCTTGGTCCGATTTTATATAAAGTTCGCATACGCTTTTAAACGACGGTTATGCTAAGAATGTGCATAATGATAGACATTGCAGTAATTTTCACGTTCAATTCAGCCGACTTTCAATGAAAAATTATCATGGACAAAATTTGTTAACAAAACAAGCGACAAAAAAGGAATTACGTCATTTCGCCTCATGTTAAAATTCGCCCCTAACGAAGAGACCGGCATGGTTGTTTTACAACTTCGATATCGCTATAAATAAAGGTCATAATATTAAGGTAATTTAAAAAACGTGTACATTTTGTTCGCTAAGATTTCTTAAGGTGTTTTTTGCTCGGGGACGAAACAAAATGGTTCCATTTTCTAAACAGTCCCGTGATGCATTTTGATTTGTTTTTTTTTTTTTTGTTTTTTTTTTGCCCAAAGAGAAATTATTTTATTTAGTTTAAATATTTCTATCTATGAAAGGAGACCGATGCTGCTGGTGTAAATAGGAGAAAGTTCATAACTTTCTTAGATGATTCGTTTCTTTGGAAAAGTATTTGATATCGTAAAAACCAAAAACTCGGACCAAGCAGCTTTAATCTTCCACATCGCTTTCGGTTTTACCTTGCTTATATATTTCTGCGTAGACCTGAGGGTCCACGCAATCAATGTCTATAGAATCCGTAAACAGTGGCGTTAAAGTACAACATTTTATTTGCTCTGAGAGATCACGTGACGGTATCATACCCGACTGTTTGTGTGATATGCCCGAGTGATATACGCACCTTAGAGACAGAGAACCGTGTAAGGAAATGTAAATGTATTTCATATAGGACCAGGAACAGGTAACTTTGAGAATATTTATTAATATTTAACTTTTAAATATTATCTTTTATAATCTGTCTGTGCCCCAGCAGGTGGCATTCTAAACAAGTACTCAGAAGAAATGTAAAACAAAGGAGATTTTTTTTTAAATTCATATCCCTTAGAAAAGAAACTTGAAACATTGTACAACATTTTTTAGAGTCCTTGCAAACTCTTCTTAAGGAGACAAAAAAATGAGTATGCATACCAAAGTATGTTTTGTGGTAGTGGGAACTTTCATTGCCTCAATGCTTGCTCAAAACGAAAGTGTAAGCACATCATTTTCTTTTATCTATAGCATACTCCACTAATAACGTTTTATTAATAATAAACAATTAAGAAATGGATAGAATATAGGAATATGAAGCGGAAGATTTACTTATTCTTATTAGAAATATACCTGAAGTAGTATTGATTCAAAGAAGAACAAAACAATGGTCATCATTTATTTTACCTTTCTATTTTTAACAATTTGTTTTTCAGTAATATAATATGACTTACGCCCTGAATGTTATCATCGATATCATATGAAATTTCTATTGAAATTCAAACATAAATGACTAATGAAAAAAGGCTTTTTTCTTCTGAAATTCCCAGTTCAGAGATATAGATTTAAAGTTTTTGAATACAGTTAGCACATCGTACACATACTTCAGTCTAAATATGTACGGTTTTCTGTATGGAGAACAAAGCTAATTCTTTTGTAACTATCCTAAATATTCATCGTTGGCCAACGATAGAGTTAAAAGGCTTTGGAATTTAACTCATTGCTGTAAGGTCTATCGTTCAAAACCGTCGTCAAAAGCATTTAAATGGTACTTGAATCGTCTGCTGTCCTGATATATATTCAATCGCAGATTTAAACATATTGGGCATGTACAGTAATATTGATAATGTAAACAGCTACATTTTGTTTATATCATGATCCCTTGGGTATGGGTAGGACATAAAAAAGGGAGGAGGTAGTCCAATTTTTATGTAGGAACACATAAAGATAATAGAGAAAAAAAATCAAAATCTTCTGAAAAAGCATCCAGCCAAAACATCTGAAACTTGTCTGACAGCACAGGTTGTACAGATTAAAGTTTGATCAAACCATGATTACCTAGAAAAAATGGGGCCACAGAGGGGTTTTAAAAACAGGAATAGATCAAACTCTTTCACAAATACTCAATCAATAGAGGGGGGTTTGAATACGTGGATAACAATCGGTAGATTATTTTTCAACATTTTGTTGAAGATTCACCATGCATGTTTACTATACCTAATTGTCAAGATATTTTGATTCTGTAATGCTGATTTGATCAGAGTTATAGTTATTGTTGCTTAGGTAGGCAACGTTTATGTCAAACATGTTGCTTTCCTCTAAAATATGCAGAGTCTGACATAAATATAAATCTAGTCATTTCGTGCAAATCTTCTTTAATTTTATAATATGCCATGATATGCGATTTTAATGATATGCTATGGGATTTGTAGGATATGCTATGAGAATTTGAAATGAAGAGCTTAATGATATGGTACATGTATGCTATGCTATGCTGTGGTATGGTATGGTATGAAATTTGAACAAAAACGCCCCCATATGCATACACAGAAGAGTTCCAAACATTTTGAGAAAAATGACAAGAAGCCAAAATTTACCACTAATCTGCAATCTGAACATTTATTTGTTTTTAAAATAAAAGCATTTTAAACCGATTTAAAATAATGTAATATGGTACGCTATGGTATGATATGACGAATGAGAATCTATGAGATTGTTTGCTATGATATGAGATTTCAATGCTATGGTGTCCGATTCCAATGTTATGTTTTGAGAATTCAATGCTATGTTATGGTGTATGTTGTAAAAGATGCTTGAACTGACAGTAGTTACGCAACGTCATAAATAGACATGTTTTGGTACATGTAGAGGCTGGCATTGTAATTTATATGTTAAATACACTTTTAAAATTTATTTTATGTATTGTTCCAAAAATTAAACTATTGATTAAAATACAAGTTTCCTCTTTAAGTATTTCTTTAAATATTTAGATCCATTTGATTCATTATTAAGATTTTACATAAACATGCGAATGAATTTCATCATTTAAATTCATTTTATTCATTAAACTAAGATTTACATAACAAGCGAATGAATTTTATCTTTTCTGCTATATATCTTTATCATAATGCATCATTTGTGAATATAATTACTCAAATAGTTTTCGAGAAGGTTTTTTGGCATTTCATTAGCACATGTAAGCATCGTACTTTGATGTATTTTTAAATATCAAAGAAAGGATTATGAGCTCCGTTAATACAAAATGAAACTCGGTTTGCTGTCACATTGTAAACTTATTTTGGCATTATAAAAATCTAGTTACAAATCAACATAACAATTAAAATCATATTCTAGCAGATGATAAGTCTAATGCATAAAATACAAGAGCAGTATTGGAATGAAAAACATAAAATACCGATCTACAAACGTTCGGACGAACGAAACAGGATAAAACAATATTTTTGATATTTCTTTTAAGTGTGGGTATCATTTTCAAAACTACACAATACAATATTTTTGACCTAATTTTGAGGTGATACATAGTTTACATCAAATGACACCCATACCGTTCTATGAAAATAATACATACTTTTATTTTCTTTAATTACAGTCCGTCGAAGAAAAGATGATGTAGAATTGCACGAAGAAGGGGATATTTGACCAATACTTGGTGATAAAAAACATTCTAATAATAACACAGACTGTAGTCATGAAAAGGAATAATGTACCTCATCGATTGAAAAAGAAAAGAATAAGATAAAGCAAGGTATGGAAGCAAAACAAAAACAAAAACTAAAAATTAGAAATATTAACTAAATCACCAGAAAAGCAATTCTCACACAATTTAAACAAAATGGAAAGTGTTTAATAATACCTTGATCTCCACAAGTGTCTTATCTTATTTTTAAATAGATTCAATGAACGAGAAAAAATAAACCGAGAAACAAATCGCCCATGGTACTTACATAAACACATTTCACATAAACCACAACCTAATACTGTGGAATCATTAAATTTCGTGAGGGCCAATTTTCGTGAATGGCTTAAATTTTACAGGTTCGTGGGGACGTCATATCGTGTATTCTTATATATCTACAAATCTACAAAAGGATATGACTTTATTACCCTAATTTATCAATTCGTGGAGGATGTTTTTTCGTGGATGAGAGGTACCGAAGAAAACCATGAAAATTGAGCCACCACGAAATCTAATGATTCCACAGTATGTAACATTTCCCATTAAAAATCTCCATAAAAAATCCGTGTTTGAACCGATGAAGTTTTCCGAGAAAAATTGATAATGTGTAAATGATGATATCTAAGATTTTCTGCCTTTGATCGATTTTAATTGTATTTTTTTACAGGTATGTGTATTTTTTTTATTATTTAAAATCATTAAAAAGTGGTGGAAGCAATAACTTAAAAACAAATATATAAGAAAATAGGTTAAAAACCACACATAGATATTTACATTAATTTTTTTTTGGTTCTAAAAGCAAACTACGCAAAAAAGCTTTAATATCAAAAATATCAACATATCTGATGTACTTACAATCTCGTTTTGGAGATCGATTATTCCAATGATGAACTTACTGGTCTATATGACTAATCGTATATCACAGAATGAGCCAAGTTAAGTAATATGTTTTCATTAAAATTTTTCGATAATGAAATAAAGTTGTATCCATCTCTAAAAAAAACTCACTTTTTTGTTTTTATAAACGATTGCCATTTGCAGTTTCCCGTATCTTGTTGACCGGATTTAACATTACTACATTTACATATAGTGTAACAAAATTAAATGGGCAAGTGCTCTGGAATCATTCCCCTCGACACAATTTTCTAACACGTTTTAAAGAGGTTCGATCCTCTGATTTTGGGTAGCCATTTTGTGTCACCTCCAGTCTGAAAATTCTGTGTCATATATGAATTCTACTTGTAAATTCCTTTTTTACAATGCTAAATAAACTATATTGAATGAAATAGTGAAGGAAAAATTCCATATTTAGAGAGTGTAGTAGGGGACTATATTTTGTGGCGGAAGGTTTTTAAGAAGAAAATGAACATTTTTCATAACTCAGTTGTTTTAGAGTACCGTCATTTGGGCTTTCTTTTTTTCCGTGCAGACCAAATTTTCAGATAGTTTATGCATTGGGATATCTTAGTGTTGTTTCAAAAAACATATTTCAACAATATTTCAATGTTTCTATCGACATATATTGACATGTTTAAGTGATATTTCATAAAAGTAAAGAAAAAATAAACTCCAATTTTCCCCTAAACTAGCTTATTACACAACATATCTCAAAATTTACACTATAGACCCATAATTTTGGCTTTATTTTCTGAATATTTAAGTTTCTTTTGACAAGTCTGTCAGAATTTGAGAAAAAGTTTAAGACTTTTAAATTATTTAATTGCATGTTGAATCGTTTATGAATAAAAATAGTATTTTTTTTAGTGCCAAAAGGTCAAAATATCCATAAGGTGAAGAAATTGCTAACTTTTTCATTACGATAATTTTAATTTTATTAATTCTAATAATGTAAATTTCTATTTTATACCATGGTTCATTTCGATAAAAAAAATTATAGAGGGAAAAGCGATCTATGTGCAATTTGCACTTTCAGTGCAGAAAGGTCATATTAAATACACCGTAGCACCGAAAGGAGCATATAGACCCCAAAATTTAGTTTTGAATTTTGGTTTAAATATGTGTGTAGATGTTTAAAAAATACTTTATAATGAACTTAAAGACTTTTGATCGCAGGATCCAACGTCCTTAAGTTGTGAAATATCTAGTGAAAATCTCTACCCCTTAACCATAGATATACTTCCTGCATATGGCAAGATACATTAACCAGAACCCAGGTCATCCTAACCCCTTGGAACTGAGGATTACAAACTTATTTGAAAACCATTGATATTTTTAACATTAAACCTTATGTCCTTGTTCCTTTGCTATCAAATGGTATACAGGTCTTGACTGTATGGGGGTTTTTCTGACCCCTCTGAGACGGGAAAGTCTAAATATGTTGAGATATTTTTTAGATTCAAGCCCATACCATATTGTTTGTTGTGTTACGGCGCATTAAATGACATATAGGACACGACCCATAGGAGTGGTCCCGATCCTCTGAAACAAGAAATGTTCACATATTTTGAAAACCTTCGAAATACCAACTTTAAATCATTCATATTTTTGTTCCCTGTGTCATGGTGCATCATATATATTTATACATAGATCATACAACAAAGATTGGTACCAGTCCCCTTTTTATCAATAAGAAACGTCCTACTTACTTTTAATAGGTTATTAATTACACGTAATGAACTTAAGAAAATTATTTATTTCCAGAAAAAAATTAAACTTCGGAATTTTATTTAGACATTTTTACCACCTTGTTAATCCTAACGATGATAATAAAAATTTCTTGAACCTTATCGCGTATCTACCCAAAACATATTTCAAAATTTGCTTTGGCTACTGTGTAAATTCTAAAAGGCATTATACAAACTATTATCTTTTTTAAAATCGATTACAGGTTGTTGAGTATACGTAGTGGAGAGTAATCAGAAAATCACTCTTATTTTGTATACGAGAAATCCATATGTTTGGGAAAAGAATTGTAATTATGATTACTTTTTGATTTCACTGAAGAGCATGGTGTCATGTTTTTCTACAAAAAATAACTCCTTGATGTCATCATACCCAATTAAAAAAAAAAACTACTACGTTTTGAGTCAATTTACTTTAAAGTTGTGTTAACATATGCATTTAAAATCATAACACAAAAAACACATTGCAAAGGTACTTGACCATGTATTATTGCGTGTAAACTACTTACATAAAAACATTTATACACACATTCAGTTTCGGTAATGGTAGATCCAAAATAAAAAAAAAAAGAAATGTACTGAAACGAATTTCAATAGAAACAATCCAAACATATGAATGAGTAAAAAAAAACAAAACATAATATGACTGCCGTCACGAGAACAGGGCCCTTAAAGTCAAAATATTCTCAAACTCACTTGTTTGTCAATTCCAGTTAGTCAACTCTTTCTGAATACAAATATACTAAGATATCCATGATCTGGTGTGTTTTAAGCATTTTATGACAATTTTAATAAAAGATATTAACACGACTTTGACGTTGCTGGTCGAAAACGTCACGACGTTACGAACATCAAATTTTCTAAGTGCATCATTTTTTTTCTTCTATACTTCCTTTTATTATCTTTTATTGTTTGAAGTAGAATTAATAATTTTCTACAATTCTAGATTTCTTACAATTTTAACAAAAGAGAACAACACGTTTTAGATATCTAGATTTAGTTAAAGTTCTGCAGCTAATTCAGATCCACTTCCGATGAATCTTCATGCAATAACCCCCTCCCCGAACATATGATAGACAGATAAAGGTGTTTAAAGAAAAAATAAAACCTCTCCACAACTTTTAAATACATCAACGCTTTTTAAACTGCCGGGAGGTAGATAAGCAAACATATAACAAGCATTAATAAAGATTCCTATGTTTCTTTAATTTTAGGGCATTATTAAAATGACATACACAAGTTTATTTTCAAAAGGATAATTATTTTTTCTTTTTGGTCAATCTTTTGCACGGACATTTTATCGCGTGTTTACTGACATTACTTTTTAAGTATCTTTATAGTTCTGATGCAATTTTAAAATCAATAGCTGTTTTTGAAACTCGGAAGTTATATGGTGTTAAATTATTTTCCTGATTTCTGTTCTCTTTTAAACTTTATCAACACTTAATTCATATTAAAAAAAACCGGTGAAAAAAATCGGATTTGACTGTCTCACTGAAAAGTTACAACTACAAAAATTTGGACAGTTGATTTGAGAGAAAAGATTTTAACAAAATTAGCATCTTATATTTAAAGATTTAAACTTAACTGTGCGACATCTAAGTCCGGACACGACACAGTCCGGACTTTTAGCTACCCTTTCCGTTATACATAACTTACTTTTGTTTATATATTTTGGTGGGACATTTTACTCTGATCCTATCATGTCAGCATGAATGTACACATTGCTCAAGTTTTCTCATAATTGTCTCTCAAATATCAAAATCCAATGGGAGATTGGTGGGATTTTTCATCCCATCTCAAACCCCACACAAATCCCATGGGAGAAAAAAACCTTTGTGGGATATAAACTCCCGTGGGATTTTTTCTTCCATCATTGGTGTTGATAGGATAAATAATCCTCTAAAAGGCTTTCATAGGATTTAGTTAAACAATAAAATGCTTTTTATGGTGATTCATTCGGGATATGAAGGTAGCGACATTGCAGAAAAAAATACATTACCCACTTAGCGGGTTATGTAAATTCTTTCTGCAATGATGGTTACCTTCATAACCCGCATGGATCATCAAAGAAAGCATTTTATTGCTTATATTAACATCTCTCTTTAATAAATCAATAATTTGATTATGAAAAGTAAGTAAAATTCGCTTAATTACTGTTAATGTACGTAAGTAGGTTAGCTAAAAGGAACAACCTAATCGTTTCCTGTGAGACTGAGAGTCTGGCATCATCATGATTATTTCGTGCAGTCCGTGATATTTTGTAGGTCGCTGTAGGGTTAGACCAATCGATAAACAGGGTGTGTCAATTTCAGACCTGTCAATTTCTACTCAAGTTTCAGCCGCTGTAGATTTTGACCAACCGATGAACGGGGCATATAGATTTCAGTCTGGCTGTTTCTATAGACTATGAATTAACAATTAGTTTTCGTAAGAAATAGAGGGAATAATACGTTGTGTAAATATAATCCTATAAATCACCATGTTGGGATATTTTATCCCAGATGATAAAAAGTTCTGTAAATATATCATCTTAACTGATTGTATGTTTGGGTTAACTAAACACTTATGATTCAATTGTCCGATCATATAGTCTAGTAAAAGCAATGTTGAAACAACCAATGTATTAATTATTAGATGTCAATATATCGATCTAATGATCAATTACATGTACTAACAATCGATCACATTCAAACAATTTCCCCTTAAACAGCAATTCTAATAACATGTATATCTTTAGGTAATTTGTCAAATATTATTATTATATGTACCATCAATAACATATTCTTTTTGGAATGACTTAATAGAGCTTATAACAATAAGGTTGAACAAATTTTGAGAAAATAAATACCAACAATAACCAATTCTATTGAATAGTAATAAAATATTTCTGTTTATGTTAACCCATAAAACATTTCCCTTCTTACTTTTCACTGTTGCAAGGAGACTCATTTTTGTTTTAAATTTTGATGACTAAAAATACATATTTAGAATCTTAAATTATTTGTACCTAATTGTTTGTAAAATCTACATTGGTGCTATAACATTAACACAGGTACATGTTTATATTCACAAATGTCATTAAGAAGGCCACAGCAAGAGTGTACTTTTCAACATACTAGTATAATATGTCATTGACATGTTCTTTAAAAGATGCATGCATTAGCTGAAAAAGTGTTTTGTCTTAATTATAGGCCTTAGACAGTGTTCAATTTAAAGGAAAAAATAAGTAGTTCAAAGGAACATATTCAACACTCCCCAATTACTTAACAACACTTATCATAAATGAGTTCATGTGATCCTCATGAACTGTTCATGAACATCTTGCAGGGATACACACAATAAATGGCTGAGTATGCATTTTAAAAGCACAAAATAATTTTATAAATGGGCATCCCATAAAATCATTACATATCAAAGCTGCAAGTTCCAGCAAATATTCACATACCGCCCTGGTATATACTTTCATCTTTACAACAAAACTCTAAATTCACATTATGTACTAATTCCCTTCAAAGTGTCAACAAATTTTACGCAGTGGTTCAAGTGGAATTGTGTTTCAAAGTGTTCATTAGAGAACATTCAATGAATGACCAGGAGACTATAATTTCAAAAGAGCCAAAATTCTTAGAAAAATAATAGAACAGGAATATTCTGGTTATACGCACATGTACATGTTAAGATTTACTTCCCTTCAAACTTTAGTGAAATTCTGTGCGACGGTTTAAGAGGAGTTGCTTTACATAAAAAAAACCTAACGGACAAATCGACTTACAGACAAGTCAAAAACATATTATAACCCCTCACAACTTTTGCGTGGGGTTTAGTTATAAATATATGATCTTCTCATGGTTTTATAATTCCAAAATAAGGCTACTTTTCTACTTAAAGTAATTTCCGTAAGCATCAGATGGTCTCGGGCCATGGCTAATTTGCACTAATTAAGGTCTTCCTCTGGGAGCGGAAGACCTTACTATTATTCTAAAAAAAAATTCAATTTTTTTTTCTTCTAGACGCCAACTTTGATCCTTAATATCTCGCTCGTTTGTTCACCGATTGTTTTGAAATTTTCAGATGAGATAACATGCCACATGATGTTGTCGTTGCATATTTTAATTAATGAAAATCCTAATCCGATTTTGAGTTATTCCCCTTTTAGAAAAATTTAACGACTTCTTTTGTCTGATGGGTTTAGCTTTAACGCTGATTGGCAGAGCCTCAAGGATGGTACGGTTTGGAAGCTGATACATTGAATTTGTGCAAGACGTATTTTATTTGTTATTTAAATGCAAATAAAAGGAGTGGTATAGATGTTGAAACAAAGGTTAGAAAAAATGCAAAAAAATTCGGGCATTTTCCATTTTAGTTTTCTACCTAATAATAATTTGTTATAAAAAGTATTTAAAAGTTTTGGTCTTACCGAGACCTTTCATTCGATATATAGAAAAAGTGGCTGGTCCCTATAATTAGTGAGTTAGAGGCGTCAAAAGTTTTTTGTCAATTACTAGTAAATGAATAAAAATTTCTAATCATTTTTTAAGAAAACATGTAAAAAAAATTAATTATGTATCCTTCCGTAGTATTCAATTTGATTTTTTCGTAATTTATAGTCAGTATTTGCAGAAACAATTGGTTGTTAGATTGGTCCATTTTTGTGGGGGTGTGCACGTTTAGGAGGTTATGAAAGGGCTTCTTGTAATGCACTAATTAATACATGCAGCGCGTAAAGATGATTCCACATAAACTTCCCAAATGTTTTTATTCATATGTACATTTTCATTTCATAAAGATAAACCTCTTATTTTTGTTGTTTGTTTCATAACGGTGCCCCTTTCTATATTTAGATACATTATGAGACTCAGGTAACCGATCGATAGTAGGGTCGCTAGCTGTATTCAGGACGTCGCCCAGACGACAGTGTATGTGCTTGTAGAGATGGACGTACACATGTTTAACGCTCCACTGATTTACTGAGACATTTTTAATTGTTTCAGTACTGGAAGATGTGTTAAAAAAATGGTCAATGCATGGTCATTAGTGTCTTCCGTTTCCAACGGAAGACTCTATTGTTTTTGTTAGGTTTCTTTTTCTCTATTTTTCACTATTATTATTCTTTTTTTCTTAACATTTTTCTTAAAACTCAAATATCTCAAATATGCTAGTGTAACGATTTTAAGTTATGTAATGTTGAATCATGCGTACGGCACATGATAGCTGTGTTTGTATTGTCGCCTAGCAACCAGCGGAGATTGTCACGTGACCCACAGAGGGTATAAAGACGAGCGCGTCGCAGCCGCAGCGTTCTTTTCCCTAGCAGTCTTCATAGAGAAGAGAGAGAGAAATTGCGAGACTAAGGTACGGTTTTGGTAGGTGGGTTGCCTTGAGAGATAGGCTTACCACATTTTCATAGTTAATAGGACCAACCGTGTTTGCCACTAGTTGGTTATTATAGAGGCTGTCCTCTCGGAGGTTAGCCTGGCTTAGTCGTCGCTGATACTCTAGTAGTATTAGGGAAGGGGTACGCCTTTAGTTAGAGGTTGTACACTGTCCGTCCTGCATAAGGCATTAACACAGTGACTGCCTCTACTAAGGGTTTACCTCTTCAGTAGGTTACCCAGCTAGGGCGTGCCGCGGGTATTCACTACCGCCTGAATAAGGCATATAATAGTGTTTACCTCGTGGTATTAATAAAGTTACAATCCCGGCCGACCAGATTCATTTGTGATTTTACCCTAAGTAAGGGAAGGCCATTTTGTAAATATTTGTAGGCCAATTGTAATCACTTATCATTTTAGAGAGGAAAATTATTATTGTTCGATATTTTTTTTATATTCAACCCCCAGACCCTAGAATTTACTAGGTACGGACCCCTCGACACGTTACAAAAATAAATGGTGGCAGCGCGGTGGGATCTGGGTAACTGTTTAATTATTAGCTGATTACTTTATGTGAATTTTGGTCGGAATAAATTCTTTTGATTGTATTGTGTTTAAATATTTAATTATGATGAGCGCATTAGAAAAAGAATTGCGGCAGTTGCATGACGGGTTGCCTAAGACAGCTGAGAAATCGCACGCCAGAGATTCAGGCATACCTGACAGCAGGCACACCACATTACTGGGTGAAAAGTCATATAAGAGTTATGGTGCGAAACCTAAGCAATTAAAGAAGACCACCAGTTTTCTTGGAGATGACGAGCATAGTTTTGTGGAAAACTTCAATGAGCTGACAAACCGCAAGCAACGTGTATCAAGTACACCATATATCGACTCTGCAGCCATTGATGACCCTGATGACTCAAGGCCTTACAAGGACAATGTAACACGCAGGCGTCAGAAAAAGGATGACAATGAGCCCGTCCGTTCAGGTGTTAAGGCAGACAAGTTTGATTGCAGTTCATCCTGGGTTGATTTCAAATCACATTTTGAAATTTGTGCCGCCCTTAACAAATGGTCTGTTTCAGACATGGGGATGCATTTGGCGGTATCATTGAGGGGTCAAGCCCAGGGTGTTTTAGGAAACCTACCAGAGGGTGACAAGTGCAACTACAGACTATTGTGCAAGGCGCTTGAAGAGAGGTTCTCCCCGACAAATCAGACAGAACTCTATAGAGCTCAACTGCGTGAGAGACGACAGAAAGCCTCAGATTCATTGCCTGAATTAGGTCAGGATATAAGGAGGCTTACCAATCTTGCCTACCCAACAGCACCAGTTGAGGTAAAAGAGACGCTTTCCAAAGAGCAGTTTATAGACGCCCTGAGAGATAGAGACATGCGTCTAAGGGTTCGACAAGCAAGGCCCATTGATCTCAATGATGCCGTGAGACATGCTGTTGGGTTGGATGCTTTTCAGGCGGCAGACCATCGAATGCAAGACGGTCCAACCTATGCAAGGTCTACACAGAGTGATGAAGAAAAAGTTGTGTTTGATATGTAAATCATTTGAAATGCACTTTTTAAAGGAAAATTGTTTATTTCTGCAAAGTTAAGAAACTTTGTAGTTTGAGTACTGATGTTAAATAAATATAACTTGGTAGTTTTCACATTTTATTTACATGCGGGTCGCATGTCATCGAAGGCGTGGGTAGTGTAACGATTTTAAGTTATGTAATGTTGAATCATGCGTACGGCACATGATTGCTGTGTTTGTATTGTCGCCTAGCAACCAGCGGAGATTGTCACGTGACCCACAGAGGGTATAAAGACGAGCGCGTTGCAGCCGCAGCGTTCTTTTCCCTAGCAGTCTTCATAGAGAAGAGAGAGAGAAATTGCGAGACTAAGGTACGGTTTTGGTAGGTGGGTTGCCTTGAGAGATAGGCTTACCACATTTTCATAGTTAATAGGACCAACCGTGTTTGCCACTAGTTGGTTATTATAGAGGCTGTCCTCTCGGAGGTTAGCCTGGCTTAGTCGTCGCTGATACTCTAGTAGTATTAGGGAAGGGGTACGCCTTTAGTTAGAGGTTGTACACTGTCCGTCCTGCATAAGGCATTAACACAGTGACTGCCTCTACTAAGGGTTTACCTCTTCAGTAGGTTACCCAGCTAGGGCGTGCCGCGGGTATTCACTACCGCCTGAATAAGGCATATAATAGTGTTTACCTCGTGGTATTAATAAAGTTACAATCCCGGCCGACCAGATTCATTTGTGATTTTACCCTAAGTAAGGGAAGGCCATTTTGTAAATATTTGTAGGCCAATTGTAATCACTAATCATTTTAGAGAGGAAAATTATTATTGTTCGATATTTTTTTATATTCAACCCCCAGACCCTAGAATTTACTAGGTACGGACCCCTCGACACGTTACACTAGGATGGATTTTTATGAAAATTTCACGAATAATACAAAATATCAAGGTCTTTTATCATGTACATTTTTGTTGATGACGTCACTTTCAGTCGGCCGTTATATTCGTTTTTCTTTTTGTAAAAAGTGATCTTGTCCTTCCTTTTACGCAAAAACGATTAGAGACAGAAAATCGAAAGTTTCAGGAATGATAGATTTTTGAATTTCTAGGGCCGATCAGGTAAAACTACGATCGTCCGTCACTTCCGGTCCGCTCAAACAGCATTTTTGGAAAATTGTGTTTTAAATTTTTTTTTAAATCAAATAATCTACAATTTTTTTTCAGAATTTGTTTTAAACTTATCAAATTTTAATATGAGCAGGTCGTCCGTCACTTCTGGTCGTCACCGGAAGTGATTCTAATATTTCGATTTTTGGAATTTTAAAGCATATGCCTTTTGTTGACATTTTTGTACTGAATACATAACTAAAAATCGTTTTAAAATCGGTCAACGCATTGCAGAGATATTGAAGTTTAAAAATGACGTTTTCCGAAAATCTGTATTTCGCAGTGTAGGTTGAAAAATTAGTTTAAAAGGAAGTTAATATGATAGTATATTGTACCAAATGTCAACAGTTTAATTGAACCCTATCAATTCAAAATCAAACGAAAGACCCACTTGTTGCTCGCAACAAGGTGCCTTCAGGTAATTCAGGCATTCTCGAGAAATTAAGCATCAAAGTTCTGAAGCGAGAGTCGATAGAGTCGTGGACATGGCCCAGGTGACCCGGGTTCAAGCCCCCATTGCCGCAATTTTTTTTTTTACTATTTTTCGCTTAGATCTACGATTTTATCTTTGAAGTGATAAGTTTAATCTAATCTATTCAAAAATTGGACGGAAGACCCACTCGTTGCTCGCAACGAGATCGTGTTTAGTTAAATTCAACTTTTCCACCATACACGGCCGTCATATAAAGCACAATGTGAATTACTGACATGACAAATGTACGCTGGCAATTTAAAGGGACATGGTCACGATTTTGGTCAAATTTTATTTTTCTGTTTTTATTACTTACAATGCTTTTAAAATGCATTGCTAATGATCAAATGGAATTTGGGTGCCAGTCGATGAGTTTTAAGCAAGATACAGGGCTCACAATTCTTCGTCATCTAAACAAGGCTCGTGCCCTGTTTTTGTTTACATAGGTTCAATATACCAGTAAAAATTCTTTTTCAAGCTGATTTATCTATTATTTTTCTATTCATTTTAAGCATGAATAAACAGTCCCTAACGATTAACACATTCACTCTAGGTCTAAAACGTGAATTTTTACATCAACATTCAAAATGTAAACAAAAGCTTTGGTATTATAGCGAAGAATTGTAAGCTCTGTAACTCGCTTATAACTCAACAAATGACACTCGAATTTTGGTTGCCGATTGAGAATGCCTTACTGAAGCAACATACACATTAAAATCAGAAAAATAATTTTTGACCAAAATCGTGACCATGCCCCTTTAAACGAACTCGGGATTGCTTCCGATTGAACATTTCTTTTAAAGCAAAACAAAGTACTGATTTACGATGAAGATAATATTATCATCGTGGAAATGATTTTAACAAGTGAACTTTGTAAACGTTTACGATAATATTTGCCTGAATCCAAAGTCGCTTATTTTTTAGTTACGTTTATTAGGGATAATAATTATGACTTGCCCCGCGTTTCGCGATTAACATTTGCAAAACATCTACAAACGAAAATACCAAACAACCTTCAGCAACAATTTATAAATTATTTATTACATACACAATTCTAAAGAGGTAATTTCATAAATTTTATAAATTCCTTGTAATTGTACCCGCTATCTTCCATGGAAAAAAGTGGCATGGAAAGAATGTTGTTCAATGTTCATCAAATATGCTGCAGCCATAGCAATCGAAAATAATTAACAAACTGTATATTGATAGATTGACACATTACCAAACATTCAGACCCGCAATGTTTTGGGTTTTTTTTTTACAAATTCTATAAAATTTAGACTCAATGACTTAATTCTTTACCGTTTTCCGTCTGGGTTATTTTGAATCACGTGTGTACGCTATGTGTACATATAAATTTATAGCCATAAAGATAAACACTTTAAATGTTTAATTTTTTAAAAGAAATTGTGTACATGCAAAACAATGCAATTCTAGTGCAATCGAACAATGTATATGGTGAGGGTCGGACTGATACTAATATGCTTGTTCCACAAATAGCGAATGTAAGACGAAGTATTGGGGTGTTATTTTTTAAACAAATATAAGTATTGCTATCTTAAAGGCTTGCATTACTAAACGAAGTATTTCATTGGAAGCATTATTAGACACTTAGCTGCATATATGTAGTCCTCGGTCTGGATCCAGGTAAAATTGACTACCATCCGAAATTTTTCACACAAGGACTACAGACTTGCAGCTACCATTACCTTTGAAAATATATTTTAAAATTTGCCGCTGTTAAAAATTCATTGAAAAGACAAGCAGATTCGAGTAATATGCCGTTTGATATGGGATTTATGAGGTCTAGTTATATTGTTTTCATTTAAATTATTTCATTATTTCACGCTTCAAGTGGGTTGAATGAAAACAGTTTCACGTGTTATGTAATGAACATACATAAAGATTAACAATATTCAAGGTCTTCCCAGATCTTCAAGCAATGATAAGAAGGACTCTCAAAATAAGAAAATAGACGCAAAGTAAACTGCATTCACGGTACATGGTCGCATTGTATGATGTCTCAAAACTTCCTTTTTTGGACTCGATCGTCTACTATAACTGCGAAAAATTAATGAATGAGACATTCTGGCGTGGAGTATTGTATATAAAATGTCCATTGGTCAGAATTGATTCTTTCATGAGGGTCGGGTAGGTATAAAAACCAATTTAATCGTTCAAAGTTTTGAATTGTTAACAAGGATATATCAGATCAAATGTTTTAGAACGATTTATAAATCCATAATACAGTCATTTGTAATCGGTTGACGTGTGGGCATGGTTGTGTATTTAGTAGGCGGGTATCCTTACACCCTATAAATTTAAGACAAATACAATCGCCCAGCAGATAGAGAAAACAAAACCCCCTGGTATTTTAGTTTTTCCAGTTAACTTTCCAGACTGAATGTTATAATAAATTAATGATTTTGTTTGTTTATAATAATTCAACATCGATTTTAGATTAACAATGTACGCTAGTACACAATCTTGTTGCGATGACAACCGCCCCCGGTCATGATACCTATTTCTAAATTAGGATTACACACGTGCTTGAATGTGGCAGAAGACAAGCTGAAACTTAACTGTTAAATGAACTATAAGTTATCGAATGGATATCATCTCTTTGGAAATGTATTTCTCCTTAGTAAGTACGTGTAGTAAAGATACATGTAACTGTGAAAACCATAGAGGAATGCATGATCTGCGCATAATAACTGCTTGATAAAATATTTCTGTATGTCTATGATAATAAGAAAATAAATGCTTGACTTCATATCAGAAAAATTCAGGTACGTAGAATCGGGGGGAGGGGGGAGACAGCCCCCCCCCCCTTTTTTTTCTCGCAAAAATTAATTTTTTAAAATTTACATATAAAAAATTGAATTATCATGGAGTTGCCCCCCCCACTATTTTGGTTTGAAAATCATGAAATTAGGAGTGAAATTGAGGTTTTAAATATACTAAGATAATGTACAAGAGGGGTCATTTACTGTACATCATGGGAACTGGCATGACCCAAGGAACAAGAATATTTATGATTTATGGGTGGGAGTCTCAACTGTTTTAAAAATATTTGGGGCACTTCCTGTTTAAAAGGGGTCATGACCACCCTGGGGCCCATGACCTATATACCATTTGATGGTCATTGACACAAGGAATAAGAATATATAACTAGAGCAAAGCTCGTTGCAAAGCAACGAGTGGGTCTTCCGTTAATGTCGGAAGTAAAGCTGGAAGTTCCTGTAAGAAGCAGAGCTCTAAAACCAATAAATATAAAGATGAAAAAAATCGAATTATTCCTGGAACGACTTAACAAAATCCGAATGATTTTAAGTACGAATTAACTAAAACCTATTCGATTTCAAGAACGACTAAGCAAAAAGAAATCCGAATGTGTTCAAGTACGACTTAACAATTATTTTTGGTACGAGTTAATTTCACTTTGAACATTACGCTATTTTACAAACCAAGGACGCGGAATCAAAATTTCCGGAAAAATCAATTTTTAAACCCCGATATCTCTGTAATGCATCGTCCGATTTTAAAACAGATTTCAGTTTTGAACTCAGCATGAACATTTCTGTAAGATACGTACGTAAAAATTTAAAAATTGAAAAACATGAAAATTCAAAAAAAATTTTTTTGATCCGGTTTCGACCGGAAGTGTCCAAATTGAGTTTCCAGCCTTATGTCATAAGTAAAACGGTAGTTCTACCTACTCTGTCAATCTCATAGCTTTATCTTAAATCAAAAATGAGAAAAGCTCCGGACAAAATCACTTTTTAAAACGTGAAAAACGTCAATATCTGACGAATTTGATGACGTCATCAAATAATGTTTTCATATCATAGAGATCTTTTAGATACACATTAAACCTGTAAATTTCAAAACAATCGATGCAAGCGTTTTTGAAATATTTGAGTTGGAAAAAAAATAAAAAGAATAATAATAATAAGAATAAGAAAAAAAAGAAACCGTAGAAAAACAAAAGGGTCTTCCGTTGGAAACGGAAGACCCTAATTATGGTTAAGGAGTGGGGATCTCAACCGTTTTCAAGATATTTGGGTACTTCCTGTTCAATGGGGAACAGGGCAACTCCAGGCTCCATAACCTACATACCATTTGATGTCCTTTAACAAAGGAACAAGAATAATATAAATAGTTTTTGGTTTGGGATCTCATAGGAATTTGAGATATTAAGGCACTTCCTGTTTCGGGGTAGACGCAACCACCTTCGTATGGCCATAATCTATATACCATATAATCCCCCATTACACAAGGAACAAGAATATTTATGGTTTAGGGGTAAGGATGTCACGGTTTTTAAAATATGAAGTAATTTTCCAAACCTGGGGGTTGGGGAATTGTCCCCAGAGATCATATCTATAATGTACCATTTATATTAACCATAACATTAAGCATATTTAGCATTTGAAAAACCCATGTCAATATCTTTAACAGTTTCCAAGTTATAACCATTTACAATATAGTGTATAATTTTCCCCAAAGGATTCAATGACCCCACCCCTATTTGACCCCCCCCCCCCAAAAAAAACCCCTATGGTTGCCCAGCCACAAATTGAAAACAATAATTTCAAAATTCAAAACAGAGTATGCAGGCTTATCATATCCTAGAGTTGTGTACAGTCTCTGGGAAACGCAATGGACAAGTTCAGAGACCAAAAAGAAGAAGAAGAAACCGCTTACAAAAAGAATGTCTCCAAACTTCTTTTGGGAGACTTAATTACAAAAAGTACAATGTTAACAATTGTTTTTATATACATACAGAAGGAGAGTTTATAAATACTCCCTCTTAAATGTGAAGAATGGCCACCACTTGAGTAAAATTTGGCCTCTCCAGAAAGTAGGAATGTCTTATTCTGGCTTAAGTTAATTACTTAGATAAGAATAAATAATTCAAAACAGTTTTGTTTTCAATTTTATCATTAAATTTATAAACCTGCAGTGAATTTGTTGTCTGGTTTTATGAAATAACATTGAGAAACCTGTCTAATTATAAACCCAATTTTTTTTATATATTTTTCTTTCAAATGTAGTAATTACATGTAAACAAATGCAGTTATCATAGTATACACAATCTTAAAAACTCACGCATACGCTCCTTCCTGTCCAAAAGTGATATTTAAGATATCTTTATATTAGTTGAAAAATCACCCCCCTTCTTTTATTACGTATACATGTATACGTATGATATGTAAAGGTACACTTGACCTTAAAATAACATCTGCTTTACACAGGATAAACGTCTGCCATTCAGTGAACTGAATGTTAACTGAATGGTCTGGAAAGGTGACTGAATGGCATATCTATGCCATTCAGTCACCTTTCAGTTACCGATCAGTCACATTTCAGTTAACTGAATGAATGGCAGAGATTCATCCTGTGTTAATTACTACTATTGAAAAGAACAATAATCAACATATGTTTACCCTTTTTATTGTATAAATGCTTCAAAAATGTAGAAACACATTTAAAAATTTCATGAAATTCTTATCCATCTCCAGCTACCCTTGTGTGTTTGAATTCTATTTTAACTAATGGCAGGCATCATACTCAAAACGAGACTAGAAACCAGAATAGATAAGATATTCACTAAAAATGAATGTTAACTTCCTCTTTCATGGAAATTAAAAAGAAAAACACATGCAGGACGGCATGTTTATTGTGAATACAAATGCTACAAATCATCCAATTAACCAAAAAAGAGCAATTTCTTAGCATAAGTGATGATTATTTCAAATATGTGTGAGAAATGACTCAAGATAATTGCTACAAGTTTTATAGTATTAGGTAAAATATTTCAAACTAATCCTTTTTATGATAATCATAATACGGAGAGGATTACAATAAATGTAAGGGTATTTCTAAGTGATGTTGCGTTTTTAAAACTATCCCACTTCTGACACCAATGTTGCGTTTTTTAAAACTGTCCCGCTTATAAATTATATTTTAATGAACTTGGGTTTTATATATAACCCGGGATGTTGTGAAACGCAACTTGTGGGTCTCCCAAATCTGTATATTGGTACCAAAGAAAACTCAAAGTCAGGATTCAAATAAAATATAGATATTTCAGTTTATTAAACGAGGATAGTCCCAAGACTCTGGGAGTGTAAATATAACATAAATTAATTCCCAACTTGATGGGATTAAAATACAAATATTACAAATAGCCAAAACCCTTAATATAGCTCTAAATATCCCACTTAACCGTGCGGGAGTCCCGTTCCTATACAATCTTTCCCCTGTAGCCTATATACTTAAATATAATAAATTGATTAATAAAAGAAGGTTATTGCATCAGCTCCCACTGCTAAATTATCGAGCATTTACCCAACGGGAAATTTCCATGGTCATTTCCAGTGTGTGGATGTTGTCCAGATGTGGACTCGACCGTCTGCCGTGCAAACAGCTGAGCTCGTTATTTAAGGCATCGGGCTCGGCCGTTATGACGTCATACCGCATGCTATACAAACCCGCCGTTATGGGGAAAGCAGTAAACAAGATGTGAGAACTGAAACACGCGAATAACGGCGTTTTGACGATATGTATTATCGAAAGGCAATAGAGGGAGTTGTGATTGAGGAATTAATGAAACGAAAGGGTTTAAATGGTGCATGGAAGTATAAACAAGACCAAATGAATCGTCGAGGAAACTCGGGATAATTTCTCGCCGATAATTTCGACATTGATTGGTAATTGTAAACAAAGAACATATGAATAAAATATCTTAGTACACAGCGAATGATCATCATGCGATGTATTAAACGGAAATTCACCTCTTGATATGGTGTATGTTGACTTTTGTTGCAATAGGGAATGTGTATTGGGATGTGAGAAATAAATTTCGTAACAGTGATTTGATGCTTTTATCATGGTAATATTATGTAGATGTATGTAGTACTGAATAAGGTTTCTTATTCAAGGAGGTTGAATAACAATTGATGTCTAAAAGATTAAGTTAATATGTATTACTGAAAGAGAGCCCTATGAATCTGTGTTAAATAGGGGGAAGTGGAAATGGTAGGTTCACTTAAACGGCTATATTTTTCTTAAACCTCAATGGAATTGGCAATATGACGCATATTTATTTCTCAGAATTGCATAAGCTTTCTTATTTCATCTTATTTCTTATTTCATCTTTTCATACAATGTTAGTGCATGATTAAGTTAAAAAGAGCAAGAGACAGTTCTGGATAACAAGAGGAGTAGCTCCCTCCTAAATGATTATTTCTTTGTTTAAAAATAAAATATGTTTAAAGAATTGTTTCTCTTGAGTTGAAAATTGTAGCTCATTTTTACAAAAGTCTCCATCCCATGGGTACTTGATAGTAAGGAGATTTTTATTCCATGCTTTTCCCTATGGAAAAAGTCATTGTCCCATGCCTGTTAAATGAACCAGGTCCCATCATTGTGATAAATTGTGCAGAGTACCTAAAAATCTAAGGTTCTCAAAAATTATAGCTCATACAGCTTCAAAATATTAGATATGCTCGTCTGACTTATATTCGAATCATAATTATATGATTGACATTTAATAGTCAAGATTGTTTTAAAATATTTACTGAATGGCGCATCAGAAGCTAGAACTCATTGATTTCTTAAATAAGATTTATTTATTATGCAGTTGTAGTATGTTGGTCTCAGTGGTACGTTTATGAATATTGTAAAATTATACTATAAACACTTTTAAGTTTATTACAAAGTTAATTATGAACATGATCATATACACAGGGTATGCTCTCTCTTTCTTCTCTCCCGTCTCTCTCTCTTTCTCTCTGTCTCTGAAAAGATTAATTCTCTAAAGGATTAATTCTGATTTTGCAGCAACCTTGTACTTGATTAAATCTGCTTTTTTCTATTCGTTGACAATATGTTTTAGTAACTGAAAGCCTTGTATTTATGTTATTCATTTTTTACTGCAGTTGTCTTTCTGGGCAGTCACACGGTAAATCATGTGCATGATTATTGTTGTTTGATAATACACATATTAATATGTACATGTGGCAGTGTGACAAGGACTATGCATAAATGCATGATGTCTATTCTAGATGATGTAGATATACTGACAGTCTTATACGAAAATTTGCTCCCGTGTAATATAACTCATTTTTTCAGCAAACAGCAGTTAAAACATGAACGAAAATGGCAAATGGATATCCAGATTAAATGCTCCTAAATTAAGAACATGCAAACAGTACTAGCAAAGGAATATTTTTGCCTAGAAAATTACATCTCAATGAACATTCCTAAACATGTTAGCTAGATCAACAATGACACAGTTTCCGTGTGGGGTACTACCCCTGAAAATAGAGACTGCACAATGTCAGGGTTAACTTGTCTAAACTGAGTGCACATGAAAACTCTGTTACTAAAGGACGAAATACATGTAGAAGACGAATTCCAATTTCTACTGAAATGAACTTAGATTACAATCTCAGAAGTAAACTTTATCAAAGTGTTTATTTTCAAAATAATATATCTCTCTAGTTTCTAAATTGAAACTCTCATTTGTAATTTTTCAAGTTTTATTCATTGATGATCACCTCAAAGGCCTGCGGGTCTCTTGTTACTAAAAGACCAAGTTTTGGCCCCTAAAACTAGGGGATTCCTCATATTTTTGCCCACCCTTCCTCACCCGCTTTTATAAACTTTTTTTCCAAACATTAAACTCAGGCTATGACACATACGTGACTGTCATGGTCAGTTGGCCTCTTGTTGTATCTTACTTGCGCTTATTAGCCTTGGTTTGAACATTTCAATTTCTTTCATTTCAGGTAACATTCTTGATTTGATCATAGTTTAAACTTCTCTAATCATGTTTTCAAAATAAATTATGGTAAGCAAAACCTTATCTCATTACTAAACCTTTTTATGTTGCGGATTCATTTATCTAATGGGAACACAGGTCCTATTCACTTTCTACACAGACGATTGCATAGAGAAAAAAAAAGGAAATGCACTTTTGTTTTGAAGAACATATATCTTAGCACTATGCTAGGATAAAAGTAAAGATAATTATTATTTACTCTATATGATATCATTTTTACTTTATTCTTTATATAATATTAATAAATACACATGTACTATTTACTATATATGATACATTATTACAATATTGTTTTAATCGCAAGAATATGATTAGTCAATTGCTGTCACACGAAAATATCGTTTTTATCCTAAGCATATTGGTCAATTGATGTCACATGATCGTGCTATACATTCTCTTATAAACCTTGCTATACCAAAAAATAAAAAAAAATTTATTCCCCACAAAAGTAATAATAGGTTTTAAAGACCAAAAAACGGATGCGTTTTTAACAGAACAGGCGTTCGCGAGCGTTTGCCAATAATCCCTATACCTGCAACACAAATTATGGCAAGCGTGCGCGAGCTCTCGCTCTGCTGAACACGCCTCTGGTTTTTGCTGTGCGATATTGTACCGTCACAATTTCGAAATAAATGTCTATACTTATGAACAAAACATCTGACTGTTGTTCTCTTAGGGACGTTGGATCATGCGATCAAAAGTCTCAGTTTTTTTCTAAAGTATTTTTTAATATCTACACACTTATCTTAACCAAAATTCAAAACAAAATGTTTTCTTTACTTTTATGAAATATCACTTAAACATGCCAATATATGTCGATAGAAATATTGAATTATTGTTGAAATATGTTGAAATTATTTGGCATTGTAAAAAAGGAATTTACAGGTAGAATTCATATATGACACAGAATTTTTAGACTAGAGGTGACACAAAATGGCTACCCAAAATCAGAGGATCGAACCTCTTTAAGAAGACTGAAGAGAATTAGTTTTCGATTTATTATAATAAAAAATCATAGCCTTTTGATATCGGTCTTTACGTAGTTTTAGAGACATGTTAAAAGTATATGCTCCTGAGTCGATACACTTTCATCAGCTCTGTAAAACCAGGTATTGACCTCATCAAAACGGCTATAATTGTTTAATATTAACTATATAAATGTAATAGTTTACTATACATAATATAACATTCTCTATTTACTATACAATGTAATTTGCGTAATACCTGCGGTATATCATTAAATCAACTGAACTGTTTCATACAGCATGCACATATCTATTTATTATAAGTTAAATTATATTAATATTTTACGGAAATTTCAAGTTTCAGCAATTAATTGGTAAAAAAAAATTAATTTGACATATGAACAAACGACTTCTCATTATCATAATGTATAAGCGAAGTATATCGGCAATCGCACTATTGTTCTGCTGGTTATACCTTTTGTAAAACAAACAAATTATCATTCATGTTTGGCATATATATGCTACATTCTGGAAAAAAAGAAAAAGGCACAAAGAGAAAACAAACGCCAAATAATAGAAAAAAAGAAACAACCAAACGAAAAAAAAAAGTTTGATTTTTCCCCTTTAGATAATTGGAATTTGTATGCGATGGCATTTGAATCCACAGTCACTAACTACAAATGTTTCATCCTAAAAATGAACGCACTACGAACTATCTATCATCATCTCTTTTTTCCTGCGCAAACCTGAATCAGTAAGAATAGAGACACCTTTTTAAAATTTAGGACTATTTTCTGAGATGAAGTGATCACGTGAGCGTTTGATTCTTTATATAGAGTGAATGTGGCTCTTGGCGACAGATTGATAACCAGATACCTTAGATATTCCTTTAATGTTTACTGGAATATTTTCAAGTTGGACGAATTGTTTTCATAGTGGTAATAATTGTATTTGAGCGCAATTGCAGAATGTTTGGGTACATAACAAAATTGTTTCATTCAATCCCATACATTCGAAAGAGTGCATGATTGTTTGGTTCAATGACTTTGGATTGAATTTTAAACACCATCCAATTAGGAATTGTTCAAACTTTTTGAAAAACTATGTTTCTCTTTTTTCTTCACTGGAATAAACTATAGCAAAAATATCAAATAATATAGTAGTAGTTGGTATGCTATTCCAAAAAAAGAGAATCCTTGATAGTTTGTGATTTTTATGTCTCTTATCTAAAAAAAAAAAAGTAGCACACATTAAGATGGAATAAATGTTTATTTTTCATGCCTTTCTTTATATGATCTACCGAGTTGGATACTTTTACAGCGATTTCTATTCAGTAATGATTAAACAACGAGAGACAACTTCTATTTATTTTGAAAATAAAAAAGTCGACGCACCTATATAAAAATGAAATTGTAACCAATGCAGTTATGATTCCTGTGTAGATTTTAAGGAGTATTTAAAAAGTTTGTTCTGTGATGCTTAACAATAATTGCAAAATTCTTCTCTGAATTTGGTTTAGATGCTCATAATTCACTTTTTCATTTCATAAGAAATTGAACATAAGTTTGCAAACAGAATAGTTACTACCATACATTAATATGACATGTGGAGTTCAAAATGAAACGAACAGTGTTCAAATTCAAGGGTCCAAGGGAATATTACAAAACAGGAGCAGAGCGAACGAGCGAACACGGACCTCTTAAAAAATTGAGGTTGGATCAGGTGCCATGGAGGAGTGAGCATCCTCTGCTGACCGGTTACACCCGTCGTGTGCTCTTTGATTATATGATTTGGGATAATTAGTCCATATTCATGTTATGTTAAAAACTTTCTAGATCTTATGTCTACAGTACAGTTTTAATGTCAGTTCTTAAAATTAAAATATTTTGACTTCTCTGTATCCCATATATGTAGAGAAGTATACCTTTTTTGTAAAAGGAAATTTATGGTAAGTTTTAATTATTTTGTTTCAAAATTTCATTGAAAAGACTATCGAGGGTGAAAAAATTATTTAAAGAAAAGCAGAAAATATATTCATTTTAAGACGGGGTCACGTGACCCCGTCCATTGGTTTACTGTCAGCCAAAGTCTCAAACCGGAAGGCACGCGTAGTACACACGAATTGAGTCTACGCGGAAGAAAATAGTGCAGAAAGTTTCATGCATTTCAGTAAATATGTATTATAAAAACGCGCATTAAATCTTTTTTAAAAGTCATCTGTGTATCAACAAAATTCTATTTAGAAAATAAACAAATCGTTTTATTGATCAAAATATGCTTGCTCGGGTTCAAATGTGGAATGAGTTACGTAACTGAATGCACAGCGCCGTTGACGATTCAGTTGGTGTACGAGATCATTAATCAATTGAAAAGGTTGATGGTGGAATCGAAATTAAACTTCCCAAACGTAATGTGCTATTTTTGAAAAGTTGTGAATTTTATTTTGACAATCTTTCACCTTAATATAACCAAACTTCATGCGCAAGCCAAAGTTAAAATCGGGACGGGTTATACACAGATGTTTTACAAATTAAATAGGTGTTTCATTGGCTTCCAGTCTACTTGCGGTATGACTGCTGTTTGTCTCGAAAGGAACTTTCTTCAAAGAAAACAAAAACAAGTCTGAATTTGCCTTGTCGTTCGTTGGCCCTTTAGTTGATTAAACTGAATTCAAATTTTAAACAATGCATTGTAAGCAAAATTTACAATACATTATACATTTTGGAAATCTTATACATCATTTAATAATTATATACAATCTTATCGATTGAAGAATCAAGTTAATTGTTAATGTTCATGTTTTCCGGCTTAGTTGAAATCAGGCTTGGGGTGAATTACATTGTAAAATAATGCATTACATTACCATTACTTCATGAATTAGGGCAATAAATTACTATTACTTAAAGGACATATCGCATGTTATTTCAATTTTCGGAAGTTTTTAAATTAAATCATTCTATACTCATCATAAATGAAGTTTATTATTGTTTTCATAAAATATTCTGCCTAATTCATGAGTTTGAAAGCGATGAAATTCAAATGTCGCGATATGCATATTTTCTCTCTCGATCTACCCGCCATGATGTGTGACATCATATGCGACCCCGAGCGAGAAGGTGTTGTTAATCATCTTTGTAATTGGATTGGATTTAAACGACAATTAAACTAATTATCACCTATTCAATTGCCGATAACGGGACATGATGGTGTTTTGTGCCTCCAGCGGGTGGTCTAGCCGTCAAAAATGGGGATTTGGACTTGTTTTTTTTTTTTTTAAAGTTTTTTAAGTTTTTAAGCATACAAAAGTATGCGGAAATCTTGCGACAAATAAGAATTTATCTGTCGACGAGAGGATTTATTAATGTATACATAACGCAATTTCATCGGAGAAAAATAACAAAAAGGGACGCCATTTGGATACCACCTTGCTTCATTAGCCGTTTTCTTATTGTTATTGTTAAACTATACGTTCATGCATGCGTCGTATTTGTATAAAGGATTTCTTCATTCATAGCTCACCTCTGCAAAAATCTTCATTCATAGCTCACCTCTGCAGAAATCATAATCTAAGTACGGTATAGGTGAGATTTCTGTGAGTTTTATTTTTTTATGGGAGAAGTCAAGGATCAAGTTGACGATATTGAATGTTTACGCGAGAAATAGACAAAGTTTGTAGATATACATTTATACGTAAATGGATAAAAAAAATGCGGATATGCAATTTTACAGAAAAAAACAATGATTACGGAAAACGTTCTTGCCTGCTTTTGTAATCCAGTGTAAAATGGAGTGAACAACTTTAGAAATTTGTGCCCAGTAACGGCCGAAGAAACAAACTTCTTGTGCACCACAGTTGTACAATAATGAACATTCTGAGTCGTAAGGAACGCCAAAAAACAAGGCTGTTATAGATTTTGATAAATAAACACCTTAAACTGATTTATTTGAGCTATAATACTTATTAAGTTGTATTTACAATGTTTACACGTCGAACAATTTGATCGTTATTGCCGACTTCAACGTCGCGTCTTCGGTAATATCGTTTTTTATCTGTACTGGTGGCTCAAACATGTACGACTGAATAATAAGAGTCTTTTGATTTAGTCAGCATTTAAAAACAAAACAACGTACATGGTGAATACATGTCAAAATTTAAAGAAGATAATGCTAATCCTACAATTTGTTTACAATCAGCTGTTCGAAGAAGGTCGCATGTGACGTCACTGTACCACGTGACCTGCTATCTAATTAATGAGTTTTTAAACGATCGGGGCTATAATACGGTAAAATTGTATTAAATCTTAAAGATTTTCTTTACTCCTATTATGATTTGAATTAATCTTAATAGTTATGATGTTCCTGAAGCCGTCTACATAAATTGTGAGATGAATGGATCTGAATCAGGGGTTGAGTCTTTGGGCAGGGCGAATGGCCAAAGAGTGACAATGTATTTTATCTTCAACAATTTTTTCTCCATATCCCAACAGTTCAAAATAAACTGTATGCATGATTTTGATATGTATTAAGGGAGTATGGGACTGACACCAAAGTAATTAATTTGTTTTAAAAATTTGTTCAACATATAGCATTGCATTTTTTCTAACAGAATTTAACAATTTTTTGATAGGTTAATATATTTGTTTCCATGGTAACGGTATCCAAACATACCCTTGTTGGAAATACTTCCGTTCAAAATACACCACTTGCAAAAGAAATGAAACAATGCTACTTACATAGTTTAAAATCATTTTATTTCATTTTTCTTACATGCTATTTATAATACATTGACAGAAGAACAATTAATTACACAAATTCTGAAAACCTCCTCAGTATCATACAATGTGCGACCGCATTTCCTCTGCATGGTTCAAATTTGTTGCTTTTTGTGTTGACCTTCAATGCAAAATGGTAAAAAAATCTGTTTTGATATAATTAGAAGTTTTATTTATGAACTTGAACGAAATATACAAATGTTTTGCTTTCACTGAAAAAAGGAGAAACTCATATGTCAATGACTTAGATAAAAAGATATTGCAGTCTGAATTTACTCTGGTCTGTTTTTACAACTTCGCGCCATTTTCACTTGATCACTGTTCTAGTGTAGATAAAATAATCAATACGAACCTTTTGGTCAATAAACATTGAGTCAATAAAAAATATCTATTGCAATGCTAGTACTTTATAAAATTCACCAAAAAAAAAATAAAAAAATTCATTTAAATCCCAAATTTCCTCTGCTTAACTTGAAATTCCTCTGTTAAAATACAAATTTTTAAACCATTTGCACCTTATAACAATAAACCAGGTAGGAACAAAATAATTCTAGTAGGCATAAACAAATAAATATTTAATTTATGATTTGCTATATGTATCTCATAATTATTTTTTTCAACTCTGAAACAAAAAAAAAAAGATTAAAATCAGCATTACATCATGTACAAAATGCACAGTACAAATGCCGAATATAATTTTAAGCCATTTGGCAGAACAACATCCATTAATGTTACAACCATATATTATAGTATAATTTTTTTTTAAAAACTAATCAAGTTTATACTGGACATTTAACTCCTCACATGTATATAACGTAATAAATCAACAAACTTATACAAATAATGCACCCAAATCAAAAGCCCTCTCAACATTATTACATGTATTACCAATCTAGCATAAATAATGAAGCTGGCAATTACCGCTCCAGAACGAACGCTATCAACAATTTTATTATACATGTATATCTAACATAAATATTGAAGCGGACAAGAGCACATACTTGGTTTATCCTTGCAACATCCGCCTTTTTTGGGGCAAAGATGTAGTATAAACATCTTTTGAGATACTGTAGAAAGTTAAAGCTGTGTGTTATTTTTTCACAAAGTACATGTATAGATGGTTCCTTTAGATTTCCTTCACATGATGAGCATCCAATGTTTTACCAATATTTGTGTCAATGTTTGTCCGAAGTTTGGAAATCATTGTGTTATCTTCATCACCAACTATTGTCTTTATATAAACAGACCCATAATTCACATCCTTGACCATCTCTTCTATCATGTCGCTCTCCTTGGCCTTCATAGAACTTTCCCTTCCAGTTGATACTGCAATCATGTGGAGGAGGTGTTGATTTGGAATTGAAAGACAAAGTACATGTGCAACAGGATTTCGATCTTGTTGAAATTTTTTTTTTATTTTTTCCAGAAAATGCCCCGATCATAGATGAATGACCTGAAACATGGGAAATAGCATCAACTTAAATACTTATACATAGAGAAATATCTAAAAACTGTTGTGACATTCAAACACAAGGCTTTCTTAGGATGTACAATTTATGGTTCACAAAGACTAGGGCTGGGACAATTCAGGGTTTATTCAACTACATGTAGCTCGATTTCCATGGCATTCAAAATTATATAATTTAGAATTTACTGATATAATAAACAAACTTTAAAAAAAAATGAAAGACTTTCAATTGGCACACTCATGCTTATATAAACAGAATAAAATAAATGACAACAAATAAATTGCACAGTGATAATCGCTGGAACTAAGGATTCAGTAAAAATATATATGGAATAATACATTAACTTTTACCTTACTGTACGGGGGTTTTAATTTGTTGATATGAAAGAGTATACCCTTGAACTCCATGAAAATTAAACCAATCACAGTGATACACTGTACCAAATGAAATTACCTAGTAGTTTATGTACTAGTAATTTATCAAATACCTGATAAACCG
Source organism: Magallana angulata (assembly GCF_025612915.1). NCBI lineage: Eukaryota > Metazoa > Mollusca > Bivalvia > Ostreida > Ostreidae > Magallana > Magallana angulata. Next base: position 17,147,466 of record NC_069114.1, on the reverse strand, counting down.
TCATGACTTCACTCTCTCTATTTATTCTGCCAACCAGCATATTTCTATATATAGCTCTTCTTCATTAGGAGATCAACACAGTCTACAAATGGCCACGACCATCGAGCTCTCTTAAATGCGTATCTGCTTCCATCTCTAATTCCACCAAACACCTCCACTGTCTCCAACCACAATCAGACATTTGGACAACTTCTTCATGGTCACCATCTGTAATATTAAGGTACATAATCAGGAATTTTTGCACCACGAGAGAATATTAAATCGAGCACCAGTTGGTGGCAAAGTTGATCAGTAAAAAAAATAAATGCATATGTACTTGATATTATAAAGGCATAAACAGACTCTGAGGTTAACTCAGATTTAACAAACATAATACTATTTACTAAGAGAGGGACAGTTAATATTAGACAATGACTTCTGAAATCTTTACTTTTTAAATAGATGTTCTCCAATCAGATAAATGCAAATATTTCAACATGGAGAAGGGCATGGGGCTGTGAAAAGTAATTTTTTTTTTGGGGGGGGGGGGGGGGGCATAATTGTGAAAGACTGAAAGTCACACAAAAACTCCAGACACTGTTTTAACGGGAAAAAAGACACCATCTGAGGTTGACATTGTACTTCACATCTATTTCACACCTATTTGAAATTTATTTTGCTGTCAATATGTCAATTATGAGTTAACGTGTATACCATAGTTTAAATCATTACATAAAGTGTTCAATCTGTGTTTCTATTTTAAAACAAGTTGCTGTCCTTTAAAAAAGGACTACAATACGTGGACCATTTGTATGTGTTTCCAAAAAGTGAAAGCTTTAAGATTATCAGAAATTCCACCGGCTCTAGCCCTCTGCTTTTAACCACTAAATTTGTACGTTGTATTACGTATACATGTATGTATAGCCCTAACTTTTTATCTCAGAATTTAGAGGATTCATACTTCTAAAATAATTATGATCTATATATGAATGAAGTTTGCATGTACAGTTTCAGGCATTCGGATAATTCTACTATTTGCGCACACATTACGATTCGCACTACTTTGTTAACTATGCAGTGACAGCTTTGTGTAAATTAAAAATTTCATATTCATATGATGCATTTTTCTTCAGATTTAAACTTTTATACAGTGACATAATTATTCAATCATACTTAAATGCTTAAAAAAATTTAATCGGGAAGTTCTCTAGCCTCGCCTACTATAAAAGTAAAGTTAAGTTACTTGTGTATTCGGAAAACAACAAAACATTGCAAATTATGCTTGTTGATGCAAGTTGTAGTTTCGGCATAACATTAACTTATTTCATAATACTGATAGTTCATATTACATGCCAATCATTTTTTAAAAGGAATACTTTGTTTCTGTACTGTTTACCGACAACTTTACAATTACAGCGCCTTCGAACTTATGTGTACATATGGCACGGAATCCCGATCCCGATTCAGATAAACGTGTGCTAGCTTGGTTCCCTGAGCTACCCATTACGCACAGGAACCAGGCTAGCTCATGCGCAGACTGAATTTTCCCCATAGCATCCGGTTTAACCTCGCTTATATATTTTCTGTGTGGACCTCAGGGTCCACGCAATACATCTCCTGACGTCATGGATTTCCAATAGCCTAACTCTTAACGCCACACATAATGGCTGTCAGTTTACAATTTCTATCTAAACCAAATCATTTTTAACCTCACTCATATATAGCATCAGAAATTACTGATACAAAATCAAAGTCATCATCATTTGCAGTTTCTACTTGTAACTTATAGTCTGTCCCGAGTTATTGCTTCCATCACCTTTTGGGAGTTGATTTTAATCAACTCTCCTTTGCAGTTACTCTGGCAAACCGAAACTGAAACAGTGTTTGGACCTTAGCACAAATCATCACCGCTGACAAGAGTTAGTTCTTTAAAATAATCGATAAATTCGATGTAATATACGCTGAAGCATTTTTTTAAAAAGGAAACTTATTTATAAATACCTAAGAAATAGTCAGATTTTAAATAGCACGAACAATTTAGAAGTTTTTTGCAGTCGTATACATGTATTCCTACGCCAGATTTCAATATAGTCTCGTTCAACCATCGGCTGACTCCGTACATCTTTGACTAGCAGAGAGTCAGTCTATATTTACAGGTCACATCATCAAGCTATCAGGTGACCTGGTATCTCTTACCAATCGCAACTTCTCGGACATTTCCGGCAGGCTCGGAAAAACACCTCGAATGTATTACCTAGGCGTCCATGACAACCCCCCTTTTTATAGAACTTGATATAAATACAACACATTGCATGATCTGTTGAGATGTGAGCTATACTTCATTAAAGTAAACGATATACACTAAAATATAACACAGAGGCGACATACAAGACTGTCTAGCCGATTCTTATGTTAATGGAAAGTGACTCCATTTTGTAACATCCGATGATGCTAATACATTCGAGGTGTTTTTCCGAGGCTGCCGGAAAGGCACGAGAAGTTGCGATTGATCTCTTACTTATCGGAGATTAACGGAGACAGTCGAGCATCTGGTTAAACGAGCCTAGAATTCATTATTGGTTGGATCCATACACTTTTTGAAATATTTCGAATACCGCTACATAGTTAGATGAAATCAATTCTATTTTTTGATATAACACAACATGATTCATAAGAGGTTTTCTCGAAATTCTTGTAGAAAAAGTCCGATAATCCATATCATAAAAATATGTGCGTAATTAAAAGAGAGATTATAAACTACTTGCCAAGCAAAATAACGTATCCTTGATTTTGTGATAAATAATACCGTGGAATCATTAGATTTCGTGGTGGCTCAAATTTCGTGGAATTCGTGGGTACCTCTCATCCACGAATTAACATCCTCCACGAATTATATATTAGGGTTATAAAGTCATATTTCGTTTTGTAGGTATACGAAAATACACGAAATTACAGTGTACGTCCCCACGAACCTATACAATTTCAGCAATCCACGAAAATTGGCCCCCACGAAATCTGATGATTCCACGGTAATTGATAAAATCAACTCCCGTCAGTACTTCAGTACTTTGATTATTATGCCACCCTTCGAAGACGGGAGGGCATATTGCTTTGCTGCTGTCTGTCGGTCGGTCGTTCGGTCTGTCGGTCCACCAACAGTTTCCGTTCATTTTATTTGCAGTGGATGAACATATTGAAATGAAATTTGGTGTACAGGTTTATCATGATGATACATGTATCTAGGTCAGGTTTGATACTGGGTACGATCGAGCAATTTTCGACAGAGTTATGGGTCTTGGACGTAGGAGAATTCCAGTTATTTGCAGTTTCCGCTCATTTTCTTCGCAGAGGGTGCACATATTGATTTGAAATTTGGTATACAGGTTTATCTAAATAATATTTAGGTCTAGTTTGATTTTGGTGTGAGAGAGCAATTTTCGACAGAGTTATGCCCCTTGGACTTAGACAAACATTCCAAATATTTGCAGTTTATGTTCTTTTGTTTGTGGATCTTTCCAGTGTTTTACAAACATCTCTTGTTTTTAATAAAAAAACCCCACATACCTGTGAAAGAAATGCTGTTGAAGTCGATAAAAAGGAAAATATCCAAGATATCTTAATTGACAAATAATCATTTTTCACTCATAAAAGTTCACAGGAACGAAAACAAATTTCTTACGGAAATGTTTACATCTTTTCATTTTGTAGTACTCCGGACATCTCCCACAATTTTTCCACGTTATCATCCGGGATTATTAATAGCTGATGCAACGCAATATCTCAGTAGATGTTTTATTTGGGAATGTGTATTGAAACCCAAAGCGGTATAGGGGGCGTTTCAAAACATATAATGTGGACATTTTTCATTATAGTGGATGAACGTAGTTTGAACTCAAAGATATTTATGATTATCGAAGTATCGAGCGAAAAGTAGTGGAAGCAAAAACTTGGGACAGAGTATAAATATAAATTGAATGCCACATAATTTGACTAATGAATATGCATAGAGACGACATGAGATTTCGTATGTGTGGTATGACATCATTTTGAATCATGCGTTGAAAATCGACTACTGGAAACATCTGATTATCTGAAACATGTGACGACAGGATACAAATTCTGATATATGTTAGAATTAAGTTTAACTATTAATAATGAGAGACATAAAGAATGCTACTGTGTTCTGATATGTGTATTGAACCATAGTGGCATACTGTCAAAAACTTGTATAAATGATTATAATTATTTTTTTATTATGAAATTACATCTCAAGTGCTTGGGGCTTTACTAACGAATATGTACGATGCCTACTTTGATAGTCATAGGTATCTTTAACTTACATACCAATGCTTGTGCATTACAACGCCATAGCAATAGCATTTATATAAGAAATATTCAATTATGTCCATACCAATTTTACTTTTACTCTAGTCTCAGCAAGATTAGCCGAAACTGAAAATCTGAGGAAACGTCTGTCAAAAACTTGCAGTCTCGACGAACTTAATCCTGCTGAGATTACCAAATACTTTTACTCTATCAATGAATGTAGGTCAAACCTGGACAGATCGCTTTTGCTGGCGTCGAGTCATCTTCCTCCATCTCTGATGAGAATTTTTCAGCTGTAATATCAAAATATGTGATTGATCTGCCCAAGAGAGCGTCCACGTTCGCACTAGACCATCCTTTTTCTGAGCTTTAGCAACCTTTATGTGGCGATTGGTATTCTCAGCGTTCAAAATCATATCCACGTTTCCTCTGCTTTGCCGAAAACTGAATTGATATTTATGTCGTAAAAAATGAATTCTGGGTTAAATTAACTCTTATAAGATTATCATTTATACTCACGATTTATTTATTTTTTAAAAACCTATAAAATCCTTTCCACTATAAATTTTATTGTTTAATACCTTAGAATTGAACCAACAGATTTAATGAATGCGAATTGGTTTACGTCATTCGGAGTTGCGCGGTAGATACGGAATCGTAAGTCCCATACCTCTACTTAAATTTGAAATTCATGACCCATGAATAGAGCCAATATGGCAACGCAGTAAAAATGTATTGGAGTTTATAACATTTTCTTTTGTAATTTCGCGGTCTTGAGAGAATACTGCCCACTAGAAAGGGATGGAGGCTTTTTTTTATTTCTAAGGGGGTATGACCGTACAATGAACATTTTTCTTATTTAAGTCCCTTCAGTCACTCAGTTAACCTATTGCCGATTGTTGTCTGTTAACAATTTTAAATTTTTAACTACATCTTCAAAATCACTAGTTTATTTGGCACTTGGTCATATTCAATTAATTTGTGACCTGCATTGTATGCGTGATTGTTTGTAGAAATAAAATGTATGCCTGTTATGTGCATTGTAAATGAAACCGAATATTTAAAAAAAAATGACCGTGAACGGCCTGCAGGGTGTTTTTCTTTCACTGGCCACTGGAGCTAGATTTTAGATTATCTGAGATCTCCCTCCCTTTTATGTGAAATATATGTGACCTTTCCTGGAACTCTTACTCTTCAGCACTGGAGATTTAAATGAACATAAAAATGATTTGTAAATAATTAATTTGGTATTTAAAGGGGATCTTACCTTTTAACTGTCGGAAACTAACGTTTTAAGTTCAGAGGTAGTTAAAAGAATGTCCATACTATATGTAAAGTTGAAGCGGGTATATACGGAGTTGATTCAGTTCAACCTATTTCTAATGTAACAATCGGTCCAAATGAAAGCAAAGTTTTCTGAATAATGTTGTGTGGCACTGGTAAGAGACTCGGAGGAGATGTCAATTATTTTTTTCAGTCTCGAAAAATCACGTGAGATTTTTTTTTTGCCCATACACAGTCGTTATAATTTACACGTTACGTCAGATATGAAATACTAATAATGTTTGTTACGTAAATATTTCAATTTTTTTTTTATTATCATATTGTATTATTAGTTAATATAAATATTTTTTTTTTTGCTTATTTTGACCAAATGTGTATTTTCCTATTTTCTTACATCTTTAAATTTTATCACAAAAATTTCCATCATTCTCCGAATGAAGAATCGCATATGAGGTGTTTTGCTTAGACGTCCAAAGCCTTCCCTCCAGCAGCCCTATTCTGTATATGCACACGATAACAATTTATTACAAAGATAATCTCCCTTCATCCAGTCATACATAACCCTAATGAATATCGTGATAAAAGGTACAAACTTGTACAATATATATATATATATATATATATATATATATATATATATATATATATATATATATATATATATATATATATATATTGATCCGACACTTTAGATAACGAGTGTTGTTGGTTTGCTAGTGCTTCTTATATATATATATATATATATATATATATATATATATATATATATATATATATATAGTGAATATAATATATAATATAATATAATATAATAATATAATATATATATATATATATATATAAATATATATATATATATATATATATGTATATATATATATATATATGTATATATATATTGTAATTGGCAAGCTAAAAAAAGTTGTGTATCAATTTGTTTTCACATTCTAATTATACTACTTGGAGGAATATCGAAAATAAGAATACTTTAATTTTTACGAAATAGATACATCAACACACCGTATTGTTGACATTTACATAACCAAGCTTTATTTATTTATTTATTTTAAAGATTTATTTGACAAAGACAAAGACAGCAGAAAAAGATACAAAGGATACAAGTACACATGTCTCACAATGTAATAGCTTGTCTCTTAAAGAGAAAGAACATAATGTAGGTCTATATATTATGCATATATCTCTTTACAAATGTACCTGTATACTACTTGAAAAAGGAAGTTAGTGAGAATAAGATGAAAGAAAAGTGTTTGTGTGTGTGTGTGTGTGGGAGGGGGGGGGGGGGGGGTAGTACATTATATAACCTATTGAATCTAATAAATATAGCTAGTATATCATAATAATAAGTCACATATTTTTTGCCAGTGCCTATCGAACTCCATCTTCGCTAGCCAAGGGTGACGATCCACTCTGCTACTCTTTTCTTTTCTCTGAAAAGAGTAGCAGAGTGGATCGTCACCCTTGGCTAGCGAAGATGATCAAACTCTGAGAATCTACAATTCTTAAGCAAAATATATTTCTCCACGGATATTCTGTTTTTTTCATTTTATTTACACAGAGAAAAAATACCCCCAAAACATATTATGTTTAAAGATTTATTTGGCGAGTATTGGCCGTGGCATAAATGAAATGTGGAATGCCATTGACAACATCTGGGCAAAAACTGAAACAAAAGTCACAACAAATATTCATCAACAATCAACACATCATCAATATTATAGTTTGAAATTGACCACCCCGGGTTTACCGCGGATGGTCACATATTTAAGTACTTTAAACTTATTTAATAATATGTTGAATTATTGTTAAATGAAAATTATATAATAAGACAAGTACAACTTTACACAATTCACTGGTTCAACAGTTCAGCAACTTCACATGCACAAATCAATTGTCACAATGTTTTGCAATAAGTCAGCACAACAATACATAGGCATCAGTTGATTTGGTGCGCGCAAACAACATCCTGCGAATACCTCCAAGTTTTACACGGAAGTATCTGAGACCAAACCAATACTGAATTAGGAAATCGTTGCTTAATAATTTCTAAGTGATCACAAACAATCTCAATCAACTCGTTTAATGGAATACGTTTAAGACCAATATCGTTATCCCCAGCATGCATTAAAAGGAAGTCTGGAGCAGCTTCAATTTCTCTGAGTAAATGCAGCTTGCTCTTAAGATGTAGAAATTTTAATCCAGAATAACCCTGCCACCATATACTTATGCCCAGTCTCTCAAGTCGCAAATTGGTTCCACCAGCTCTGCATAGTGCTTCAGTAAATGCATGTTTGATGATTGACGAGCCAACACACCAGACCTTAACATCAACTTCTGCAATACTTTGAGAAAATTAATATGGAAAAAAATATTTCAGCAATGAAAACATGAAATCTTACTAATGCGATATCCTATTCCCTCTCAATGCTACTTAGCAGCTATTGACATGAACCTAAGACTGAACAACGAATATATGATTTGTACACCTTAGATTTCCAGCGACCTGCTTCCATTATAGCTTCTAGAGAACAACCAGCCTCAAATGCAGCTGTAGCTGCCCCAATTCTATAGGAGTGAGCCTTAAACCTCCCTTGTATCCCAAGGGTGTTCAACGCCTTTTCCAACACAGAAGAAAACTGATACCTAGTTAAAGCCCTGCCTCCTGAACATGCTAAATGGATGAACAGTGGGCCATCACTTTTGCCTCTAACTAACAAGAAATCATTTAAACACCCAACTGGACATAAAATACCACCTATCTTATTTATTGCCACTGTTACACCTCTGCTATGTTGATCAGACTTTGAACTTCTTATTATGATACAGACGCTAGAGAAATTTAACTCAAACTGTACATCGGATACTTGAAGAATTGAATGCACGCTGTTGTCTACTGACAAAGAAAATTCTCCAACCCTTAAAAACCCATGGAAGGCTAATACATAAGCAGCTCTAAATAACCTTATTTCATAGGAATTATAACAAATTGCTGGCAAAATCTGAACAATTTTTGTAAGCAAAGACAGTGTAATTGGTAGCCGTGAATGAACGCTTTTCTTAATTCTTTTCATACCCTCGAGAAGCTTACTCACTATAAAGTTTTTTGTAATGTCTGCCATATTGTGAATTTTACTCTGAAAACTAATAGCCAATACATAGGCCCTGGCTGTAGAATAAGTGTAATCGTTACAGGATAAATATGCAATAAACTGCACCACATGATCAAGGGGTGGAGGCCAGATTTGCTGGTAACCAATGTCAAGGCGGAAATTTTCAAAAGTTCTCAATCCAGTTTCATATGACTTCTTTGTGTTTTTTGAAATAGATGCCGCCAATAAATTGTTTATTTGAAGTTGTAGATCATGCTGACTAATGGTCTTGGTATTGGCTCCGGAAAAGTGTTTGCCATTGGTGCTAACTTCCTGAATTGCTGCCACTGCTTGCGAGAGAGAGAGAGTCTGCAATGTTATTGTCAATACTAGCTATGTGTTTAGCTTTAAATAGGACATTGTGAAACATTAGTCTATACACGAAATGTCTAACCAATTCCATCACCCACTTATTTTTTTAAGACTGCTTATTAATAACACTAACCAATGAAAGGTTATCTACCATGAATGAATTTTTTTTATTTCATGGCCCCATAACTCTATTGCTATTACCACTGGGATAAGCTCTAAAAATGTCAGGTACCTCATAATATCCTGATCTTTCCAATGGTTAGGCCAAGGGAGAAAAACCATCTACCCTGGAAATATGCCCCACATCCCATGTCAACTGATCCAGCACTGTCAGTAAAAATTCTAAAATGTTTAAATCACACCAATCTGACTCAGGGCTGCGATTTACAAAAGAACTTACGACTTACGACCAAATTATTGAATGCTAATTAGTCACCAACTAATCAATGAATTATTCTTATGGCTGACAAATATAATTATGGGAATTGAAATTTTTGTAAACAAATGGTTTTATGTCAATTTTGTTCTCTAAAGACCATCTTACAAGACAGTAAATATTTACGACTTTGTCGTAAGTTCTTTTGTAAAATGTAGCCCTGGAAAATATGTTATGCCATTAAAACTATTTAAAAACTTCAGCCACATCTTGATGTCACTTTTGATTCTGGCTGAGAGCCTTATATGGTGATGCGGTTTTAAACAACCACACATAGAATCATACATCCTTCTAATGAAAGCCCTACTTGACCTAATTGCCTTACAGAAAAAATTCAAAGTACCTACTAATGATTGCATTTCTTGCAGAGTAACTTTACTCCTAACTAAACAAATTTCAACCAACTCCATCAAAATGTGTAATTTTGTTTCAGGGGTTCTAACAATCATATCCACTGTGTCAATTTCAAAACTTAAGAATGTAAGTTGTGTAGTGGGGCCTGCAGTTTTGTCTTCAGCTAATGGTACTCCAATTTCTTTGGTCAGTGATGTAAACTGTGTCATTAGAATTGCACAGTCCTGACTTCCCCCCTTACCAGCAAAAATAAAATCATCTAAATAATGATCTAAAGTATCTAATCCTGTCTTATACTGTGTTAGCCAATGCAGAAAAGTTGCAAATGTCTACCATATTTTACAACTTATAGAGCAGCCCATAGAAAGACATTTATCCACATAATAAAGCCCATCAATTGAAAAACCTAATAGATCAAAGTCTGCTGGATCAACAGGAATGAGACGAAATGCTCTCTTGACGTCTAGTTTTCCTAATTAGGCCCCACTTCCCAATTTTGATATCATATCAACAACCCCATCAAATGAAGCATATTGGACCGTACATAATTCAGGGTCTATAAAAAAGTTTATTCCACTTGACTCTGGGTATGATAAATGAGGAATCATGCGCCACCCACATCTGATTTTGGAACCACTCCTACTGGTGACAAGTGTAAATTGGCTAAAGGTAATTTATCAAATGGACCCATTATACAACCATGTTCTATTTATTTACAAACCTTATCTAGTAATTCATCATGATGTTGTAAAGCCGACTTTAAAATTTTGGATGTGACATGTAACCGAGGTCCAGTGTAATTTAACTGAAACCCTTTTGCAAAACCATTCCGGAAAAAACATGCTGCCCTAACATCTGGGTACTCATCCAAGTACTTTGAAAGGTTCTTCCTAGGGCCCATAAATCTTTGGGGTCGAAAAGTTTGCCGAAATGAGGTAGAGATGGGGAGGGGAGGCTGGAAACGGGGTCGACTCTGTCCTGGAGGTCTAAACTGTGAAAGCTAGAACTTGACAGGGGGCAAGAGTATTGAGGATGACCCTCCCCACATCTGATGCATGTATTGACAGCCTAGCCTATCGCAGCTACCTTTGAAATTAAAATTGTAGCATTTATTGTAAGTGGCAGTTGTAAGACTAGTGATTGTACGGGGTTGAGTACTGTGTTGCATAAACATCAACCATAATTCATAATTTATTTTTGACCATGAGATTGATGTATCAACACTTCGCCTTAGCCTAAACTGCTCATCCTACTTTTTCCAACCATTGTCCCCCTCATTACATCGCGAGGCCCCTAATCTGACATCGTGCATGTATTTAAGTAGCCCTTGAAATGAATTTGGGTGGGCAGTAGTGTATATACAGCTGTATACAATAAAAGCATCTGTCCACTTGCTAATTGAGTTGATCTTAGCATTAGCCTTGGAATACCCTTTTGTAATCAATTCCCCTTTTTCATTAAAACATATTTGTTTTTCAGCATCCTCATGGAGGGATGTATTGTCGAGAAGCTGGGCCAGGTCAATATAGGCAGAACTGATAATCTAAGCTTTGAGATTTTGAGAAACATTGCTAGATAGATTGGAATTAAAACTCTCTATTGGCAAGGGACAATTTTGTAAAGTAACATTTAGAGCACGTGCATTCATACATGTACATGTTTCTTGTCCTGCCGGCGTCCCTGGTTCATTGTGACTTTGGGATGGCCCCGGTACATTGTAACTTTGGGATGGCCCCGGTACGTTGTAACTTTGGGATGGCCCCGGTACGTTGTAACTTTGGGATGGCCCAGGTACATTGTGACTTTGGGATGGCCCCGGTACGTTGCAACTTTGAGATGGCCCTGGTACATTGTGACTTTGGGATGGCCTCGCCTGGCGAGAGGGACTAGGTTGTTGTACACGGTTCCCAGCAGCCTGGGATGGTCCGTGCTGCGCTTCCATCCTTTTCCTTTTGGGCCGCGTGGTTCCGGTTCTCCGTGACCCTATCGGCCCCACTTGGTTCCTCTTTTTCTTAGGTGGCATCTCTCGCTCATGAACAGATTTTAAAATATTTTATAGTTATAAAATATTTGATAATTTTCTAAAATTTTAATATTTTGTCATTTTTTGTGTGCCGTCTTGAGCATGCAGACGAACTGTTATCTACATTTGTACAATCCGAACCATCCTCATCAACAATTTGTTTTACGTATAAAACTTTCATGAAATATGTATAGAAATAAGGTTAATTTAAGATATTACACTATTATATTTTTACAGATGCATAAAATGAGCTTAATATTTTGGAAAATACATTGCCCACCTTTTTTAGATGTTTTCAGCCCAGAGTGATGATTTGAAACCGAGAGGACGAACCCGATTCCAATAAGTTGTAAAGGGGGGGGGGGGCAACCGATCCCGACTTAATTTATGTTTTGCATACAATATACAGTAATTCAAATATTTTCTCGTAAAATAAAGGCACCTATTTTCTATGGAAGAAAATAAATGCTAATATTTTCGAGTGCACCAAAATTCAGCTTTGGAACTTCTTTATATCTACTTACAAATATGTATTGTTTTATTATTAGAATTAAAAGATTATGTACTTTATACAAATTTCTCTCTTTATATTTTCCAAATAAAATTGAGTTTTTGTCAAATGTTACTTGCATTTCCAATTTCCTTAACAACCACTCCTCACATAGTTCCCTAATTCTTTTACACAATAGCAATCTACAAATAAGTGTTCAATATTCTCATTAACTCTTTCACAAAAGGAGCAGACTGGGGATTCTTTAACCTTAATCTTGTGAAGATAATCATTAGTTGGTATTATTCTGGGTAAAATTTGAAATTGTAGCCATTGTAGTTTTGTCTCTTAAGTAATTTTAATCGGAATTTCAAATATTTTGTTCCAGTCTTTGTTGTTAAAAATAAAGCCCCTTTCTAGCCATTTATTTACAGATGTACTTGGATCTCTTTTCTTCTTAATAAGTTTGTTATACGTGTCTTTGCAACCTTTTTTATTGGTGAAGAAGATATTTATGTGACTGGGTATTCTTGGGCCAGACTTGTATTTGATTTCATTGATATTGTCTTATCTAATCTTTCAAATATTGCTCTCTTTAGGCTTGCATATTCAATAAAATTTGTTTTTATATTTTGGTTGTCTATTGTTTCTAGACTGAGAAAAACACCCACATTATCAAAAAGATCTTGTATATGTGTAAAATTCAGCATTAAACTAGTGTTTTAGGAAAAAAGAACGGTTATTAAACTTTTATTTTTGGGTTGAGCCAGATGTTTTCAAATGGAACATTCATAACTTCTTGTCTAGTTGCTTTTGCGATTAAAATCCAGCTGTTAAAAACTTCTTTCCAAAAAATATTTGCTGTATTTTTACATAAATTAGATGTAAAGTCCATACCTTTAACCCATAGGTTTTTAATTTTTGTTTGTAATTCTGCCTCTAAGAGATTTATCCATTTTGTGCCTGAGAAAATCATTCTTCTTATCCAACTAGACTTTAGAGCAGAGCCAAAATCTGTAAAATCTATCATTTTTAAACCACCATATCCATATTCCTGTATAATAGTGTTTCTTTTTACTTTGTGAATATTGCCTCCCCATAAAAATTGGTAAATTTCCTTATTTAAAATTTTTGTAAAATCAGAGTCTGGGTTAGGTAAAGAGAAGACCAGATGATTTAATTTGGGCAGAATAACCAAGCTTTAAGCCTACATCAAAACATTTTTGTTAATATGTAATCCTTTGTTTTTGGTTCATTATATACCGTAATATATTTGGATTTTTAAAACCTGTACATTAAGTTACCTGTAGCTGTATATTAAGTTGAAAAACTGTCGATTCTTAACTTAATCGACAGCTTTTCCAACTTAATGTACAGCTACAGGTAGCTTAATGTACAGGTTTTAAATGTTGATACAATGCTCACACATGGTCCTCAACAGTTAGGAAAATTTACTTAAATTCAAATATAAACATAAATGCCAACATTAGTATTTAAAATATTATTTTACAACAATATGAATTTATCATCTCCGAAAACAGGCATACATACACAACAAATACGCTGACCATTTCAATGTGACTCAAGAAACATATCAGAATTTAAATGAGAAAGACATATTTCCAGAAGTTATATCTATTTCACTAGGTGCACTGCTATTGGAATCACAGGTATCGCACATTTTCACCTTTTCCATCACTTGAATTTCCCTTTTTTCCATCACTTGAATTCTCCCCTTTTCCATCACTTGAAATCCCCCCTTTTCTATCACTTGAATTCCCTCTTTTAATTTTCTATCACTTAAATTTCCCCCTTTTCCATCACTTGAATTCCCCCTTTTCCATCACTTGAACTTTCGCCCTTATCCGTCACTTAATTTTTCCCCTTTTCCATGATTTATTTCACTCATTAGCTTCTAATAATTATTCTTCCGATATATCTAAGAACAAATCCAGTTTTAATTATAAATCAAACCGTGTCGGTGGTTTGCTGTTTTGTTTTTCCATGTCAAAAATGTCCCTCAAAATGCCATCCGTAATTACACTTTCTTCTAAATCCCTAAATTTTTATTGCATCAAAAATATACTTTCTCCATCTAATGAAGACATCTTTTCTCATTGAGTTTTAACCAGAAAGTAGTCAGAAGTCACCCTAGGTATCATTTAAATATAAACTTATACCTGGCACTGCCCATTAAGTTCAACAATACACCATTATTTTCGCAACTTTTGTTGTTGTTTTTAAATGGACAATCAAGAGTGTTACGTAATCTTAGAAATCATTCAAGCCATCACCGGAGACAGTTTATTAAAGCTGACATGAATTCATAAAAGCATTTGGTCGCCGTATTAGTATTGATCCCTCCTCTACTGCCACTGGGGTATATATACCTGTTGCGAAAGTTATGGTTTCTTTCCGATCGAGGCATTCACGTTGCACGGACTTCTGAATGCATGAACTACACATTGTAGTAAAATGTAGTAATAGAGAATAAAGAAAACAACAATCAATGAAATACAAAATATATATTTATTCTTTGAAAAGATGTCCAATGTACCCGTATTATTTTGCACAGACCGTGGTGCCTTACTTCGCATCCACATCGAACACGTGACGTGTGTCGTTCATACAGAGTGCATAACGTCTGCACCTTCTTGAAAACCCTGGCGGCACTACATCCAACACAGTTGCTAAATGATAGCAAATCCAAGAAAGTAAGAACGTTTCCATCCCTTCCTACAAAAACGCTCTGTTTCTAAAATCCATGCGATAATTGACATTGCTCGATCTGCCACAGTGTGTGGTTTACGCATGTGTGATGTTGTAACATACACAGTAAAACGGTCTACAATTATCGAGGAATATTTGAAGTATCTGTGCCTGGATTTCAGTCTGTCTTATTTCGTCGTTGATTGGATACATCTTACCGTGCAGTGGTTGTCATATTATTTTTGTTCGAAACGCATTTCTTCACGTCTTTTAATTTCGTCCAAGGTAACGTTTTCGGGTGTATGAAATTCCTAAATGCGGTGAAGCATGAATAACGCTCTCGGCCTTATATAGGGGGTGTGTAGCGATGAGCAGGACAATAGAAATCCAGACCTAATATGGCGGTAGTCGGAGATAAAACGGAAATAATGCGTATTAAAGAATTCATGTCAGCTTTAAGTTAACAATAAAGAAAATGTTTTAATTAGGATAAAATCCTCAAACTGTCCATTCTGTGAGAGAAAAAAACTGTTATCGGTCCTTCGGGCCTCGATCAGTTCTTTCTCTCGCAGAATGGACAGTTTTCGGATTTTCTCCTTCACATAATGATTTTAATTTCAATACACTCTGCGTAATAGAATATTCTAACTGTGTCTCGGGTCAGGTAATCGCCACAGTTGAAATGCCTCCCATATACCCGCAATGTAGCAAAACATTGCTGACGACCGTTTCACTAACGTATCTTAGATCGTAAACGTAGAATCGCTCCGAAACGATTTTGGGGAGGCTGTAATTATCTTTCATCTAAAAATTTAATTCATATTAATGAAGAATTCAACAATTTTTCACCAACGTTTTTTACTTGCTTCGAATTTACACACCATGTTGACATTCGAAACTCTCGGGATTTTTCATATTAAATGCACTGAGTGTTATATCCCGCATTTCCCTTGATTAACAGAATATATGACAAATTTTCAATGAAAATTTACATGTATTTGTAATATCGTTTCTAAGTTTATCCACGCAAATGTGATATTATGGAAACATAAACTTAAGAGCCTCCCGTGATTTAGCGTGAATGTAATGTGCATGCGCAAGATTGTAGAATCCAAAAAATTAAGATGATTTCAGAATTTTTAAACGAGTTTTCGTTAATTATTAATAAGCGAAGATTGACTTAGAAAAAATAAAAACAAATTGGTAATCTTCAAGTACCAATGATCTTTAAAATGTATAAAACAAAAGACAGTACTCTTCCGAATTCTCGGTATTAAAGCCCTAAAATTGGAGTCAATCAATTTAATATAGTAGTATAGATATCAATAAATAAGCTCGTTTTTTCGTTTCATTAATTTAAGGGATATTTTAAGTTGAATAAAAGTTTTGTTGGCTAACCTTAGGCAA
Organism: Magallana angulata; assembly: GCF_025612915.1. Taxonomy (NCBI): domain Eukaryota; kingdom Metazoa; phylum Mollusca; class Bivalvia; order Ostreida; family Ostreidae; genus Magallana; species Magallana angulata. Next base: position 17,130,979 of record NC_069114.1, on the reverse strand, counting down.
AGGCTCATGTAAGTCTGTCTGTCGTGGTTTTCGTTGTTGTCATCGGCTTAATAAAGTTTTTCACATTTTCGTCTTCTTTTATAGAACCAATGGGACAATTTCTACCATGATAATGATGAAATGACTTCCGAACATTACATAAAGGATTTATTTCAATAAAGATATTTATATATGAAAAGTAATTTTGTTTAGAATTAAAAAAAAAATTATAGTTATTTATGTAACGTTTTGAACCTTTTACACCGCATTTGCGTTTTACGACATCTTTAATCAAATGTGCAACACCCTGCGCAGAAGAGCCAAATTAAACACCCGAGTCTCGTAATGAAAATTGTAATGAATAACGATGACACTATCGCATTTTATATTATAAATTTCATTCATAAATCATATATTTTGCTTTCTTTACGTTTCTGAAAAAATGCAGAGTAAAGGAGGCGTGATGTAGTTCTGACTCTTGGTTCTAACCAAATCTTGTTTAATAGCAATTAAAACACAAGTCAAAAGCCTTTAATTGAATTGTAAGTTCTAAATATTAGGTCAGCTATTTTCTTGATATAGGATGATCACGCTCCCTATTAATATTTTTAACGGCTATATACCCTATTGATATTACTTGAAATAAATGAAAACTTTTCCACATCCTTTTCATATATATTTTTGTAGGAAATCTTGTTAATGCAACATACGAGAAGGATGTCCTTATCAAAATATGAGTCAACTCGGGGGACTACACATGTTGCTCGAATTGCCCGCGCTTTATTGGGTCCTTGCATTGATGTACTGCGCGAAGTTCTCACAAAAGAGATATCTCCGCCTGACTTGGAAAGGAAAGTTAAAACTTACATACATCAAAACAAAAAACCTTCTATCAGTGAACAACAAAAACGGCTCGTGTATGGCAAAAACTACTCTGTCTTTGACATTACGTTGCTCTATTTTCTCTTACGTAGCATATGTTCAATTCCTCAACATAAAAATAACTGGGGAAAAACTCCAGAGCTTACTGATAAAAGTGTGTCGGCAAACATAGAACGGGTTCGTATCTTACGAAACGAATGGTATGGACATTCTACGGATTTTTCTCTCTCGGACTTAGTTTTGAACAAAGATGGAATCATATTTCTCAAATTGTGAAAGAGCTGGAAGGTTATCTTGGGACTGCAACCAAGTACCAGGACACTCTGATCGAATTAAAAAGTTGTTGTATGGACCCTGACTCGATACAGCCCTACATAGACAAACTGTTGGCTGTGGAAGGGTTGCAGACTGATGTTACAAATCTGAAAGGTAACAGAAGAGTTGGTTTAATAAATGGATAATAAAATTGAATTGATATTTAATAGAAGCATTAACTGTTTTGGTTAACTAACACCTCAATAAAGCATGACTCACCTTTTTTCAAAAAAGTATGTTGGTCTGTGAAGTTGTATATTCTTGTAAATGACAAACAGTTTTTATAAAGCAAATGTAACCAAAACGGATCCAAAAATAATTTAATAAATTTTAACATATTTTCTTACAGAGGGTTTTGGAGAGTTACAGACTGATGTTACAAATCTGAAAGGTAACAAACAAGTTTGTTGAACAAATGGATCATAAAATTAATATAAAGTAGAAACATTAATTCTTTTGATTAATTAGCTTCACGATGAAAAATGATTCATCTTTCTAGCTCACCTTAATTGAAGGTTCAACTGAGCTTTTCTGATCGCTTGCTGTCCGTCGTCCGACCGGTTGTCTGTAAGCTTTCCACATTTTTGGCTTCTCTTTAACCACTGTGCCAAATCTAACCAAACTTAGTACAAAGTATTCTTATGAATACCGGATTCCAAACATTCAAGTTAAAGGCCTAATCCTATTTTAAAGGGGGATAATTATGATACAATAAAACTAAGGTAGGTGTCTAAAAAATCTTCTTCTCAAGAACCAATCCACCAGCAACATTTACATCATAGCTTGTATTATTCTTGACTTTTACTCTAAACCATTAGGTCAATATTAAACAATCTTGGTACACAACATCCTTATATGAAGGAGATTCTTAATTATTAAAATAAACGACAGAGCATGTTTAAAACAAAAGAAAATTGCGAATCAGTGAATTTAGAATGCATGTCTTTACAAATCTTCTTCTCAAGAACCACTGCACCAGAAATAACACTATTTATACCAAAGCTTGTATATATAGTGCAAATCCTAAATAGTTAAAATTGTCATTTCAAAACTAAAACTGGGGCCTTATGAAGAGGTTTCATTGTAAAGTTTACGTATGAATATATGAGGAAATTTTTAAAACCCTTTTTCTAAATAGATGTAACTACAGTGCTACAATTTGTGAGATTACTATGCAGGCATATAACGAAAATTTAGAATTTCTAAAATTGTGACCCCCAGACTAATACTGGAACCCCAAGAGGGCTCAAAGTTTAACATAAAAATGTGTATGTAAATATTTAAATATCTTCTTCTCAAGAACTACAATAGCACAATTTATGATAATACAATAATAATGCAAGCAACCTGATATAATTATGATTCTAAATTGTTAAAATTGTGAACCCTAAACTAATGCTTAATGCCCAACGGGGTTCAAAATTTAACATCGAAATATACACAAAATGTTTAAAAATCTGATTCTCAAGAAGTGCAATGATCAGTTACCAGAATGCAAGTGTTCTTCAAAAGGACAAATGGTAAACTGGCTAAAATCTGACCTTAGACTAATATCTGGGCCCAAAGAGGGGTTCAATGTTTAACTTTGAAATATATTGGGAAACTATTTAACAACTAAATTCAAATGATAAAATGAACTGATGATCAGATGAGCAACGTGGCCCATGGACCTCTTGTTTCAAAAGATATGTGTGACGTGGCCCATGGACCTCTTGTTTCAAAAGATATGTGTGTATTTGATAATTTAAATGTGAATAAAGTGAAGCTACATATTCATGTAAATGACAAGACCTGTTTTTGGTACGCAAATGTATCGAAAAAGATCAAAATAATTTTAGATATTTAAAGATTTTATCTTCATTCTTACAAAGGGGTTTGGGGAGTTGCAGAGTTGTTTTACAAATATAAAGGGTAACAAACACGTTGGTTTAACAAATTGATAATAAGATTTAATACATGTAAATGTGTAATAGAAACATTGCATGTTTTGGTATGTTAACATCACAATGAACCATGACTCATGTTTTTCTCCCTCGCGCAACTTGTTGCGAGGGGGATATAGCATCGCTGCTCTGTGTGTGTGTGTGTGTCCATTTCAGCCTTTTAGCAAAATTTAAAGAAAATCCTCGCATGCATGTATATCAAACTTCGTTTACTTCATAAGCATGTATAAAGGACAAACCCTATTTATTTTCAAGGAATTCCGTTAATTTTTTTTTTTATGATATCGTTTAAATTACAACACTAAGAAATTTTATGTACGACTTCTGGTTCGTGAAAGTAACCTTTCAAATCAACAACTTGATATTTTGTTTGATATAAGCCCTGTAAAGATACGAAGAAAAACATTTTTGAGAAATGGAGAGTTGAAAGGATTTCTAAAGTGAAAAACTGAAGCGAGAATAGATTAATTTCACCCTTATTTAATCGAAACAAGCAGCCGTCTGAGCCGAATTTCGGGCTATATTTCACGAATTACTTAGAAAAGAACAGTTTCATAATTCAAAAATCAGAAGAGACTTTAACAAATATCGTCAACATGATTAACCGGTAATTATTTTCATGTTAATCGGTGAAGATACATACATATGTATGTATGTTACTCTTTTTAAAATATTAAAATTAAAATTACGACATGTTAACTCGAATTTTCTCATAGAGCAGACTTTAAATCGCCTGGGCTGCGTTCAAGATCGTAGCTGCTAGCTTAGCCGCTAGATCATAGATATCTAGGTGTATTGAACTGACCGCTAGGTTAGCCGCTAGGTTTCAGATTTGAAGTTAGAAATATTCAACTAAAGACTTATTACATTGAAATTATTTGTTAATTACCAGCGGAAATATATATGTTAAGATTCATTATAACTTAAAGGATAAATAAAATATCACTATGTAAATAGATTATGTGTTTGTTACAAAGTGGTAACTAACGTGGTCATCTTGAATTCGATACTTAGCATAAAATATATAGGCTATGAATATCTACCTAGCGGCCAGGCTAGCATACCATTCAACAACGTAGCCGCTATGTAGCCCTACCTAGCCGCTACGATCCTGAACGCAGCCTAGATCTTAGCTACGTTTCCATTTCAATATGAAACTTTAATTTGCCTACACTAATTGTCTACATGCGTAATGTATGTCTTTGGATAAAGATAATTTATTAAACTATATTACTAAAATTTAACACGTTTGTGGTGTGTTTTCCCTAGTAATGGGAGCAATTGTACAACCACGTAAATGCATCCATCCACCATGGATGCACACAGAGCGTGCATGGGGATAGGAATAAATGAAATATTTTAATTCAAATAGTTTTTAACAAGTTTTATATTTGGTCTCTTCAATTACATGTTTATTTCTGAATAATGCATTTCCCCACACAATATTTTCATTTCGGGAGGGGATTCTCCGCTTTGTGGTGCCCTTGTTCAAAAGGTATTTGGGTGTTTGAGGATCAAGAAATTAATTAATAAATGTTACGTATTCATATGACTGGCAAACATAGTTTTAAATACGCAAATATATTAACGGATCCTAAATAAATCCATACATTAATAGAATTAATCTTTATTCTTGCAGAGAATGTAGAAGAGATGAAAAAGGCAAACGAAAAATCTAGTTCTCAAGGTATAGTTATATAAAAAAGCATTTTTATGTTTTTATTATTATTATGTATTTTTGATAACATTTTGAATATCAATATTTTAAAAGGGACACATGATCATATGCAATGATATTTAACAATGGGATTTTCGAACACAGTTTGCAAATATTTATTCAAAATTGAATTGCATTTTTCATTTGGACTTTTAAATTGTCAGGGATTTATGCTTACCTCTATTAATATGAATAATAGGTGTTGTTCCATCTCTATGTGATCTACTAAAAATACACTATTTAGATAATGGGATTATATACTCTGGATGGAAGCATCAAAGTTCCCTAACCTTAGACCCATGTTAAAACGAAACAACCCAAAACAATTTTCGCCAAATTTAAGAAAAGGTCTAAAACTAATTCAAAAATGTCTTTGGAAAATTTTTATGAGCATTTTAAATCAATTGCTACCACGCAGATTGATGGTGACATGGAAAGCGGAAATGAAAGTTTAGATATTAATTGTATTTTTGAAGAGTTAGATGAAAATATAAGTATTGATGAAATTAAAGAGGCTATCGGTAATCTAAAGCCTGAAAATCCCACGGCGAGGATGGAATTTTGAACGAATATTTTGTTGAATTTCAAGACTATTTTTTACCTATATTACATTATCGTTTTAATTGTATATTAAATACTGGTTTTTTCCCAGTACGTGTTCTTCATCAATTATTATTCCAGTGTTTCAAAAAGGTGATTCTATAGACCCTAAAAACTACAGAGGTATACGTCTTGTTAGTAATATGTGTAAGTTATTTACTTTAATATTAAATAAAAGGTTATTCGAATGGTCAAAATATAATGATGTTATAACTGATGTACAAATTTGTTTTAAACCAAGCTATGGAACGCGTGATGCTATTTTTAGTCTCCTACCTTTTTTCACCGGAGGGGACTATAGCTTTACTCTGCGTCCGTCAGTCCGTTCGTCTGTCCGTTTGTCCGTCTGTCCGTCTGTCCGTCCGTCCGTCTGTCTGTCTGTTCGTCCGTCTGTCTGTCCCACTTCAGTTTTCCACACTTTTTTTCTTTTTGCGTTTGAGGAATAATATGAAATTTGCTGAACAGCTTCAACATGTCAAACTACAGATCAAGTTAACACTTTTGTAGGGTCTGGTTGACATATTTTCGAGAAAATTTATTTTTTATATTCCAATTTTTTAATGCTTGGGTTCGATATTCTGCATAACAGTGCATTGTTTTCACAATTTCAACAAATCGGTAGGGGACGTATATTGCTTATGGAATACTCTCAAAATGCTTGTTGCTTTACATTCTATTATTAGTAAAAGTCTATGTAAAAAGAATAGGTTATATTGTGCATTCAATTTCAAAATTTCAAAGATTTCAAAAAAGCGTTTGATTCTGTTGATAGCTTTTTAAATGCTGGTTGTTTGTCTTACGAGTTATCTTCCCTTAATCTGTTTCTATTCATGTATGTTGATGACATGGTCCTGTTCTCTGAATTTGTGGAAGGTTTACAATGTCTTTTGAATGACCTACATAGCTATTGTAATACTTGGAAAATGCATTTTAATGCGGATAAGTAAGAAATTGTGACTTTCAGAAACATTGGCACTGTAAAAGAAAGTGAGTGTTGGCCCATTGGTAATGATGTTGTGGAAATTGTAAATCAATACACTTGCATAGGAATGCTTTTCAACTTTAAAAACAAATTTACCAAAGCTGAAAAACAATTATCCGGATAAGGTAGAAAAGCATTGTTTACGCTTAGAAAAATTATACGGGTAATGTCATTTAGTAATGAAACTTTATTGTTGCTTTTTGATTGATTTATTGGCGAAATTGTTAATTATTTTTCAGAAATATGGGGAAATAATATAGGTTGCAATATTGCGAAACTTCATACAGACGTCTGTAAACATATTCTCGGAGTTAAGAAAAGTACAAATGCTGCTTATTTATATGCTGAATTAGGCTGTGTACCCCTTGTACATTATAGAATGTTCAACATTATTAACTTTTGGAAAAATGTCTTAATTATTGACAATTGTATAATAAGACATTGCTACGAAGTTATGTGTATTAATTGTGAAGAACACAGTTATAAAAACTGGGTTTTCGATGTGAAGAAAATTCTTATTGACCTCGGTTTCTATTATATATCGACTAACCAAATAAAATAAACAATGATATTTTACAACTTGTAAAACAAAGAATATTATATTATTTTTTATTTCTTTGTACTTTATACAGAACATTGCACATATTATACATGAAAGAGCATTATTATAAAAAACCTTCTATGTTTAAATTAATTCAACTTTTTAATACTGGAATTGTTAAAGATCTCTGTAATCTTGGCGAATTCATCTCTAAAAATATGCTATTAAGAGACAACTGTTAGACGTCTTTTGTTTTGTTTTCTCAACCTGTGTATATATAGTATAGTATATGTTATTATTTGTACCTGCACAGGTACACTACCACCTCATGTTATACATGTACATATGTTATACTGATAAGCTGTAAAGCTTAAAGAAATAAAGAATTAAAATTGAACTAGATGCTGTCATTAGACAGTAATACCCGCACCAAGTGTTTGCCCCTAAATAACACTGTTTTGTACCAGTTTAATTAAAAATGAAGGCCACATACAAGCTCCGGTAATACATTTAAAAATTATAATTTTCATAACTGCATGAAGGATGAGATCCCTTTCCATATGATAATACACATTAGCAGCACTTTATGTGCAATTTGGGGTTGAATTGTTTGCAGTGAATTTTCAGTTAATCAATAATCTTAACATTTCATGTCATAGAAAGTGTAATGGTCTATATAATTATTACAAACAAAATTAAAAATTAAATTATGCCCCCTCACCGTGGCGGATGCCGGTTTGAGATTTGCTTCTGTGTGCCTACATGTACATCATCGTGTGCACAGATTTAGAGAAGGGGTGGGGGTGAGGGGTCCAGACCCCCCTCCTCATGAAAATTCATTTATATCAATTGTAAAATTACCAAAAATACACCTTGGACATGTAAACGCTCTAACCCATTGCGCTTCAATGTTAGGTAACATTATTTAGGGGGTAACTATTTAATTAATATTTAATATACTTTATTGTTTATCTCAATAGGAAGTATACATCACAATATGCAGGTGTCCTGCACCACCTTATATTAAAGCTAGCTGTTATTTACCTAACAAAATAGTGTAAGTGGATTTGAAGAATATGTCATAAAAATACATGCATGTTACAAATAACTGATCTTTGTCTGAAGTTGCGTACACAACACAGGTCGATCTGCAGGTCTCATTAGCGGGTACTAGTTTTACCCAGCTCTTCGATAAGATCGCCCGGTTCACGTGTAGACATACGTGTCGGTGTTTTCCATATGCAGAAAAGGATTAGTTAAGATCAGCTAAAGGAATTCATTATTGTGTTTTAATTGGATTATCATTATGATGTTGACCAATATAGGTAAGCATAATACATGTATAGTAGCAGTAGATCAATATAATGATATGCTAGCATACATAAGTTCTACTTTCACTTTCTAAATGTGATCTCCCTTTGACAGCTAGCATACTGTATCATCATCTTTTAATATTTAAATAAGCTTATCATCGTTACTTATCCTATCGCATTTGTAAAGTTTCCGTCATTTTAGTTGCAAAAGTTATTATTTTCATTTGTCAGACTTGCACTATTGAGTTGACACCGTATTGACACTGTATAAACAATTTCTTATTAAATTTGTGTATTACATGTAAGTAAGTGTAGACACTTATCATTTTTATATTAGTTATATGAGGAAGGAAGGAGTATTTCTTTCTTAATGTATTACAATGCATCAAATACAATGTAGGTCATGCCCTTATGGGACTGTTCTGACCCCACGAAACAGGAAAATACAAAATATCTTTTAATGTCATTATGATGCATCAAATGGTGTAAAGTACACTTATCACCCCCAGGTGTTGTCTTTAACCCCCCCCCCCCCCCCCCCGCCTTTATGAAATATGAAATGATGATACACTGTAATTTTGTTAACTTCTGAGATCTGAGATCCCGATCCCTAAACCATATAATTTATTTTTGCTCTTTGTGTCATTGCGCATAAAATTGTATATAGATTATGCCCCCTTGGAGACACCCTGACATTCTAGAACTAGAAATGATAAAGTAGTTTATCTTATTCATATGTTACAGTAGTGTTTGATCCATGTGGGTAATTCCTAGCCTAATGATGTCACTTCGTTGTTTAGGAGACTTTACAATTTCCCCAAATAGGCGAATACACATACATATAACTTTTGTTTATAAATCTTAAAAATTGAATTCAGCAATTTTCAAAATGTCAATGTGCATCAGGATAGAAAAAGCAATCAAGGAATGATGCTCTTGTACACATGTAAGAATGTATTAAGAAGACTGAATCTTTAGAACCGGTTAGATTGGGGGGGGGGGGGGGTGAATGTGGAGTATAAACATTTATAATTTGAATCATTTATTGTTATTAATTTTAACTTGTCAATGAATACTAGTTATATTGATCCCAAGGTAGAAATATGACCTCTAATCATATTTCAATAGATCAAATATGCAAGGTGTAATGTAATTTTTTTTAAAAATAACATTTTTTACCAGTTTATAAAAGTTTTTAGACACCCAAATTATATTTTGATATTAATAGATCATTCGACAACTGGGGGGGGGGGGGGCAGTTTATATTTGAGATTGTTTGGGGGTGGGTGTTCCAAGTCATATATTTGACATTTTTTTAATGTTATTTAAAATAAGACTAAGCCATACTTCAGTCATGAACATGAATGGTATAGAACAAAACACAAACTAATACATGTATATATACATGGGAAGTATTACAAAACATAGATGATTGATCTATATCTGGGTTCTTAAATTGAATCATATATGATGTACATATTAAATTATTGTTTCTTTGTTCAAGGCATTTCAGATGGTATGTGGGTCATGATCCCAAGTGATCTTTCTGAAATTATCAAATATCATAAAAACCATTGAGATCCCCACCTTAATCCAAAGATATTATTCCTCCTTAGGTCATGGCGCATCAGATCATTATGGCATGTAAGTCATGACCCTAAGGGATCATCCTGACACCCTTAGAATCAGAAATTGTCAATTATCTTTAAATTATTGATGTTTGATGATCCTATCTCTATTTAATCTTTATTATTAAGTCTCCCGAATGAAATTTGGAGACTGTTTTTGTACGGTTCTTAATACATGTATTATTATTCTTCGTCTTCTTCTTTTTCTTCTTTCCCGCTCTGAACTTGTTTCTCAGAGATGGCTGAACAGAATTGTACAAAACTCTAGGGTATGATAGGCCTGCATATCTAGTTGTGCACCCTGGTTTGATTTTTATCATTTTGGGTTAGACGACCCCTTTTCGGGGGGGGGGGGGTCTCAAAAGGGTGTGGGGTCTAACATTGAACCTTATAGGAAGAATCGTAGACTCTATTGTAAATGGTAACTTGAAAACGGACAAAGATAATAATATAGGGTTTTCATAATCATATATTGACTGTTACTGGCAATATATAGGGCTTATTAGATCTGACCCCTGGGGGTCATCCCCATCCCCAAGGAATTTGAAATTGCCATATATCTCAGAAACTGTTATCATGACCCCTAAACCATATATATTCATTTTTCTGATGTCAAAAGGCATTAAATGTTATGTAGGTCATGGGCCCTGTGGGTGGTCCTGACCCCCCCCCCCCCTCGAACAGGAAGTGCAAGAATATCTCGAAAACAGTTGAGATCCCCACCCCTTAACCATATATATTCTTGATCCTTAAAGGGCATCAAAAGGTATGTAGGTAATGGGCCTCAGGGTTAAATTTACTTTTTCAAAACCGTAATGCACATCTATGGAACAGTTCCTATCATATCCCAAGATATGATGTGTCCATTAAATCATAAACGGAGTTTTAGGATCTATGTTTTTTTTAAGTGATAAACGTCAATTTTCTGCTACTTTTGACTCCCTGGATGAAATTTAAATTTTTAAAACCTTACTGCACATCTATAGAACAGTCCCTATAATATCCCAAGATACATGTCTGATGTGTCTATCCATTAAATCATAAGAGGAGCTCGTGGATCTATGTTTTTTTTTAGTGATATACGTCAATTTTCTGCTACTATTTGACTCCCTGGATGAAATTTAAAGTTTTAAAACCTTATTGCACATCTATAGGACAGCTCCAATTATATCCCAAGAGATGACGTAGCTAATCCAAAAGTTGTAAGAGGAGTTCTGGGAACCATACTTTTTTTGCCAAAAAAAAAAGTCATTTTTTGTTGCCCACTGATCCCCTTAATAAAAAAAAATTCTGGAACCTGACCACACCTCAATATGACACCCACATTTATATTCTAGAAGATCATTTGTCTACTGCCCAAAAAAAAATGACGTTTTTGAAACCAGATTTTTTGTAAAAAAAAAAAAAAAAACACGTCATTTTTCAACCATTAAATGACCCCCAGGACAAAATTGAAAATTCTGAAACCTTATTGCGCATCTATAGGATACCCTAAAACATATTCCAAAAGATGATTTGTCTACTGTTGAAAATGTAGGAGGAGTTCGAGGAAGAATTTTTTTTGTGAAAAAACATCATTTTTTACCAATTATTTGACCCCATGGACTAACAGAGAATGTTTGAAACCTTTTTACAAAACAACATGATACCCCAAATAAAACTCCAAGAGTTCAGTTTGCTGGTTTATAAGATGTAAGAGCAGTTTGAGAAAGTAAAACGTGACAGACGGACGGACGGACAGAACAGAGTAACAACAATATACCCGAATTTTCTTTAGAAAGTGCAGGTATAATAAACCATATCTAACTGGAAAGGCTAGTACAGTACCCGCAACGTTATCAAGATAAACGATAGTTTAGGATTAACGCACGATAGAACAGTATACACGCACTTTGGATAGGATTGACGCACGATAAAACAGTATGCACGCACGAAATGATAGGATTGATACACGATATGAAAGGATAAACGATGTTCATTATAAACGTGTAATTGCTTTAAACGATATTCGCGAATAAACTGATAACACATTCGAATAAAGCTTTACGTGGAATATCTTTTTAGAAACAATTGCCGATTTCTCAGCTATGTTAAGGGCGTCCATAAAAAATAGCGATATTTATCACATAAAATGTTAGCCTTTGAACAATCTTGGTATTCTACTCCAAAAAATTGTTAAACAAAGTGATCTTTTATCGATTATACAAATTAAATAATTTGTTATCGCATGAGCAATTTTTGAATCTCTTGGGAATACCTTGTCACGTGATACTGCTAAAAATAGATGAACCAGGAATAATACGAAAAAATGCAAAGTGCAAGGGCATAACATAAACAAATATAGTTATTTCTGTTTCTAACTTGTAAAATGAACCTTTAAAATTTCGAAAAGAGCTGGGAGCTTAAAATATTCAAGTAAGAACAATTATTAAATTCAATGTAAACAGTGTATGAACAGCAATTTACAGGGATTTCCCGCAATTAACGCTTATTTAAAAGAAATGCGTAGCGATTTCATACAGCTCTCAGCACTTTTTGATATAGTGGGGATACGATGGTAAGACATGGAAATTTTCAATATATATTTGATCAAGTGTATGCCCTCGCACTACTGCATTTTATCTGACTCATTTCACTTTCAGTGTCATTTGCGTGAAATTCAAACGCAACACTGACTAAGATCATGATTTTAATTTTCATTCTTAAAATAAATAAACGCTGTGAATTTCACTAAAATAATGTTCAAATGTTGTTTCTGTTCACACCAATCATCATTACAAAATTGTTGAAATTGGAAAAAATAATTTCATCAGTTGTCTTTAAATTTGGGGGGGGGGGGGTGGAAGTGTTGAGTTTGTAATTTACACTTTTATGTTTCATAATAATCTATGTTATGTTACTATGCTGGTGAATAAATTCTTTTAATGTATAATCAGGTTAACTTGTAATTATAATTGACATTTTAGTACTAATTAAAGAAAGCAAGAAGAAACAATATATCAATATTATCAAGAATTTATTTTAATAATCAACTTTACAAATACTATAGAGATTGCTTTTCTGTTACAAACTGTTCAACAAGACTAGTGTTTTCTGATTTTTAGTAGCGAGCGCAGCTCGCCGGCGCGAAGCGAGCTCTACCGGCAAGGCGTGTGTGAATAGAAAATTCGGACTATTTGCACATTCATTCAACGGATTTTTTTGGCGTCAGTAAATCGGACCAGTAATGCCTTGTTTTAATCGTCCCAGTAGTTCCCTGTAATTATGGTTTCCAATTTCACACTCTCACGAGAACAAGATAAAAGACTATGTACATGCATTGTAAATAACACAACGCCAATTTCCATTACATGTACTTTTAAGACTAACGGAGTTATCGTCCTCTCGAGTGACGTCACAATGGATTTCTTGCACATTGATCCGACAGAATTTTTCGGAGTCAGTAAATTTCGACCCACAATGCAATTCCTCAATGTCGGCTGATCTCACTAGACTGGATACCATCTCGCGAGAATCAAAGTAAAACTTTTGAGAAACAGATAAATTGTGTAATTTCCAGAACATCATGCTTTTTAAGTAAACAATCAATATTTTCTAGTGTGTTTTCAAAGAGACAGACTACACTTGACCGACGTGAACTTTGACGTCACAATAAGGGGAAACAACTCTAAGTAGTTATTGTAAATCTGCTGAAATATAAATACCAAAATCTTCTCAAAATCTTGCAGAGCTAACGAATCGAGACATTTCTTCAGAGATAGGAAACAGCTGTAACTTGCTCTCATTTGGATGAATGCTCACATTTATTTTATTCACTGTATTTACGGTAATTTCCAGGAACGTTTTTTTAAATGGGGCGTGGCAACATCATTCAAAAAATCTTCACAAGCAAAAAGAAAAATAAAATTCTCAAAATCAGGAAAATTCTAATCGGGGTGAGGAATGGGGAGTGCGTGGTATGCCTTTAGCTCTTTAGCTGCTCAAAAGTGTCTTTATTTTCACTACTATTTACGGTATTACATGCTCCCGGGGGATCCATTTTCCTTATGTGATCAACAAATTTTTTTATACGTAAATTGTGATTTCTTTTTAAACGGGGGAGGGGGGATTCTGTGATAAGTCAATTTTTATTTGTTTAAGAAAAATGTCTGCTGCAAGAAAAGAGGAAATATTATGTTAAAACATTATGTTAAAATCTTTATTATTCAACAACATTTTATCTGAGATAAATTCTATACTGGCGTGCGACCAGTATATAAACAATCTGATCAAAATCAGATTTTTGATCCGCTCCGACAAATTCTGATGTCGCTACACTTTGTTCAGCGACTATCAGAATTTCGGGGCGTTATTAAGATCTGATTTTAATCAGATTGGTATATAAATAAATAAAAAATCTTATGAATTATGAATAATGAAAATTTACTGGAAATTGGTATATTTATTTTATTTTGCATTCTTCATTTACGTGTACTTTACGTCACTACTTGTATTTTTATTGATTTATCATAATTCATTTTTGATCACCTGCTGCGCTCGCCCCAACGGTCGCACCGTAAAACATATTATTTTCAGTCATAATGTGGAATTTATTGAAATTGACAATTCTTCTTGCACACTACATGTTCTCTGTCTTTTTGATATTAGGAGGTAGACCAGTTGATAAGAAAACCAATACCTGAAATGATGAATATATATCAATTTCAAATTTCATTTCAATAGATATCAATGCAAATTATTATAATAGGTTACATTAGTATCATTATCAATATGATATTAAAAAAAACAACAAACTATACATGAAGTTGACGTTAGTGAGTATAAGAAATATTTATATAGTACCTACTTTTTATCAACATCCCAACAAGTGTTTTCAGCGGACCATCTACTGCCTAAGTAACCCTGAAAATGAATAATGTGTCATAATTAGCAAGCTATTGTGTTAAAGATAACATGAAAATGAAACATTACTTTATCATTGGGCATATTAATGGCGGTTTCAATTTCAGTGATATTACAACAGGCATAATCAAATGTTTATTCTTAAAATGTGTGGAAATTCAATTTGAACACATTTTAATTTTGTCCTATTTCATAAACAAAATTAAATACATCTTCATAAAAGAAGGCTGAATAAAATAAAACATTTCGATTTACTTAAACAACATTACAATCTTGTCTATAATCATATTATCATTCCAGATCCTCACAGTAATCTTTGTAGTGCTAGCACATACAGTATTTGGCCATGGACTTTTTATTGTGTACTTTGAACATGGAGGAAATGCGATCTAATATTATCGCGATATGAGACCAGTAAAAAGCTACAATGAACCTCAATGCTCTTTATGATCAAAACTAGCGAAACGCAGAACAATTACTTTGCCTGACTGAGTCACCAAACTGATGTTTAAACACAATATTACATGAAAAACAAATGTAAACAAGTAAACAAAATCGAAGCCGAGGAATTTCACTTCGTTTCCGTTCCATTCAACAATATTAGATAATATAAAACAATATCTAGGGGAAGTACAGATAAATCCTACCTTATTCAGTTGAATCCTATGTCAATTTCTTTTCTGTCCACGCTGGTTGTAAACGAGTTAAATTCCGAGATATATCACTGAATTCCACATGTTTATTCTGATCACAGCTGCAAGCGCCGATGTGACGTAGTCAGCCTCGACACGTCATCAGACGACTTAGGAATTTCATGATTTCGCGAGATGTAAAGAATAGTTTATGATTTTATTTCAGTACACCTTTCTTGAACCATTCAAACCCAATAATTAATCATATTCATTTTGGTAGATGTTTGTTAAATACCGAAATACCCATATCTCGTAAAATCTCATGAATAAAGGGCGGGGCTTATGCAAATTTTTCTAATTCACACGTGGTAGAATTCTTAGACCTTCCTTAACATAGCTGAGAATTGCTAATCATCGCTGCCTCATTTATAGAATGAATAGAAATGACGATTTATTTTTTAAACTACATGTAAAGCTATGAACTTAAATGATAAATACATTTTGTTGTATTCTGAACATTGTTTTCATTACCGAACATGCACCTTATCTGATCAAATAACACGGAAAATAGCGGGTTAAATTATAAAGATTCAACTCTTGTTTAAATTAAATAATTAAAAAAATATATCATGATTACATTTCTTTCTGTATAAGAAAATGATGCATTAAAAATGAATTATATTACATACAAGTTAAATAAATATTTACTCAGATAGAAATTCTGCTTACGATTTGTGAACATTGTTTTCATTACCACACATTCTAGCCGATTGCCGAAAACATTTCAGCCCGAAATCAAATATCACAAATACAATTCTGGTTTTAATTGAATATAAATTGTGTCTTAAATACTTTTGTTTCTGTAAAACATGATGCATAAAAAACAAAATATTTTGCTTAAAAGTTAATGTTTACGCAGGTATACACTCCGCGTGCAATTTATAAAAAAAAATAATATATTCGATATACAGGTAAATGTTACCTTGTTCCTAAGAACTTCGATAGTTTACATTATTTATTTTTATTTTCAATGCTTACAGATATGATTTACATGTAATATTATTTAATTTTGATCTAAAAAATTAAGAAATAAGTATCATGATAGAATGCTGGATAGGTTTTTTTTTAAATTCTTGTTCGATAAATGTTCGTATACGGCGCACTGAACGACTTGCAACTTTGAAATTAATTCACTTGCTTATAAAAGGCAGGCGTCTCGTCCGTATTTAGTTCACTCGAGAATTACAGCGAATGCAAAAAGAGGGGGATGGCACTTACCAAGTGCTCCTTAGATAAAAGAAGCAAAAACTTAATGCAAAATGTATTGTTATATAAACCACTACCTGGGGGTTATCTAAATGGACTCGTTGGTCGTGTCCATTTTAAAGGGGCATGGTCACGATTTTGGTCAAATTTTATTTTTCTGTTTTTATTATTGACAATGCTATATGAATGCATTTCTAATGATCAAATAAAATTTGGGTGCCTGTCGATGAGTTTTAAGCAAGATACAGGGCTCACAATTCTTCGTCATGTAAACAAGGCTCGTGCCCTGTTTTTGTTTACATAGGTTCAATATACCAATAAAAAATCTTTTTCAATATGATTTGTATGTATTTTTATTCATTTTTAGCATAAATAAAAAGTTCCTAACGATTAACACATTTATTTTAGGTTTAAAACTGGAATTTTCACTTCAACATTCAAAATGTAAACAAAAGCTTTGTTTACATGGAGAGGAATTATAAGCTCTGTAACTCGCTTTTATCTCAACAAATGACACCCAAATTGTGGTTGCCTGTTAAAAATGCCTTACTGAAGCATTATAAACATTAAAATCGAAAAAATGTTTTTTGACCAAAATCGTGACCATGCCCCTTTAAGATCGTATTGATTTCATGTAAAGGAATGTGAAAGAAGGGCTTCATGTGGATAAATAGGGAAATATCAACATTTTAAAGCTAACACATATGGATATTTTCTTTACTTTATTATAGATTATAACTAAACAATTTTTTTTTTAATTTTTAGAAATATCTGATGGACAATATGTTATTCATTGAGCCTCCTTAACAAGTTTTTTTTTTCATGCTGTGTGTTTCTGTATTTATAATTTGATCATTTTCCCCCGAACTTTTTGTCTACATTGCTTCAGTAAGGCAATTTTAATTGTCAACCAACATTTGAATGTCAGTTGTAGAGTAACAAGCGAGATATAGAGCTCACAACTCTATGTTTTGAAAAACAAAGCATATTTCATGTTTTTGTTTACATTGTGAATGTTGAAAAAAAAAACCTTCAAGTTAAGACAAAATGAAAATGACAAACGCTAGGAACTGGTTATTTATAATTTAAACGAATAAGCTGATAGAAAAATCAGCTTAAAAGAGAACTTTTTGCCGGATTATTGAACCAATGCAAACAAAAACATGGCACGAGCCTTGTTAACATAACAAAGAAATATGAGCTCTTTATTTTGCTTATAACTTAATGAATGATACACACATTCTAGTTGATCATTAGAAATGCATAACTAAAGCACCGTAAACAATAAAAAAAAACCGATAAAATTCGACCAAAATCGTTACCATTCTCATTTAAATGTTTACCCCCTGCCTGACAAGGCAACGTGTATTCTAGCTTTTGATTATTCAATCCGGCTTTGCCTCTTTGTTCGAACAACTTGTTTCACACAGTATTGCTCTACAATGCTCGACTTGTACAGACTTAAAATTCTAATAAACAGCAAAATCTACACAATTTATTGCTGTGAAATTCTATAAGCTTATGTTTCTTTCAGACTGTATTTGCACTTGGAAATACCTTGTATAAACGTCCGTCTTTTCTTTACGATACACAACCACAAGCTTTTGACATCATTTGGCTTTTATATTAATTGCATTAGCCTCACATCAGCGTTTTAGGTCACATATTTATACTTTTACAATTTATAAGTCCATCTGACTATTTATAAACTTCAAAAACTATCTTGTTTTTGTTTTATTTATTTATTTTTTTTTAATTAACATTTATTCATTGTATTTTCATAAACAATTTTAAGATATATACAGGTTTTACATTGATTCTTTTCCTTTCACCACCCTTTCATACATGTACACACATTCACATTAGTAAAGGAATATTCTTTAAAATTTACACACACACACACACACACACACACACACACACACACACACACACACACACACACACACACACACACACACACACACACACACACACACACACACACACACACACACACACACACACATATACATATAGCACTACTAGTTTTGTTCAAAAATATTTTTCTAGAGCGACCACTGGTTATAAAAAATTAACAGTTTTGAATTGTGTATTGCTTCAAACATTTCAATGTAATATTTCATTCTTAAATGCGAATAAGAAGGCCACACAAATTTGGAATTTTACTTTGCAACAAGCATGAAAAAATGTACTGTTTGCAACAAAAAATAATAAAATTTATTACCTTGTTATTTACATTTAATGGAGTCTCGCCTAAAATAATATTAGTAACATTAAACAAGAGGCCCATGGGGCCACATCGCTCACCTGAGCAACAATGGGCGTTCAAAAGATATTGTGCCATATGGTCCCTCGGTAGAATAACAAAAAATAAATATTGTCAAGTATTCGAATTTTACACTTTAGCATACACGTAATCTTTGACATTGCACCTTCATGAGATACTATTTTTTACCAGAATAAGAAAATCCTACGCAAGATATAAAACTAAACATTTGGTAGGTGTACACTGTTAAGTTGTTAACTTCCAATTCCCTATATATATTCGTTCTGCCCCCCCCCCCCCCCCTTGTAAAGCGATCAAAATAAATGAGAGCATATAGGTACATTTTTTTCATCAACTAATTACTAGTTATTGTATTTTTTAAAAAAATATAATAGTTATTGTATTTTATTTAAAAAATACTACATGTATAGATGTAAAGAAGAAAATTGTACTTCAATGTGCTCAATTCCTCAAATTTAAAACATTCAAAAATTTAATTTGTCTTCTCCATTATAATAAAATGACTGTTATTTACCTCGCGTACAAACCAGGATAATTTTCCGCTGTGATATTTTCTTAGGAATAGCGATGATTACTTATCCCCGCAACAGAAATGTGTCAGAACTATGGAAACTGTTTTAAAGATGTCGTTTTTTATTTACTCGTGTTTGAAAAACTATCAAAATTGATGTAAATTTCACATTATTTATTAGCTCACCTGAGCTGAAAGCTCAAGTGAGCTATTCTGATCACATTTTGTCCGTCGTCCGTATGTCCGTCTGTCTGTCCGTCCGTCCGTCCGTCCGTCTGTAAACTTTTTACATTTTGAACTTCTTCTCTAAAACCGCTTATCCAATTTCAACCAAATTTGGCACAAAGCATCCTTATGGGATGGCGAATATAAATTGCAGAAATAAAAGTACGATCTGTATTCAAAGCGGAGAAAACCTTGAAACTGTAGAAAAAGGGGGGTGCATTTTTAAAAATCTTCTTCTCAAGAACTACCGAGGCAAATTCAACGTAGTTTAGCATAAATTATCCTTATGGGAAGGAAAATATAAATTGCAAAAATTAAGGTCTAATTCAGTTTCAAATCTGAGATATTACGAAAATAATGATAAAGGAAAGGCGTGTTTCAGCTTCGGTTCGGTTCGGCATCCGGTAAAATGGGTAGGCAAGACTTGGCCTGGTCAAAACAAAAGATTGGCAGTTATTAATCTGCCAATCTCATTAAAATTTCAGGATATTTGATGGACCACTTATATTTGTATTCGCTGTAAATATTGCCGCAAAATAATGCGTATTTGGAATTGACGATTGCCGATCTACCCCGGCTTTTATTTTGCCACGGCCCGGGTTTGCATACCCATTTTACCAAGACTCGTATTCCATACTTCTAAAACGAGGTTCTTTGTTTAAAGCAGCCATGACATTATACGAAATAGGGTCGATCTGACTATGATGAATTTGCTTGTTTATGCAACAGTTCGTGTATGAAGGGAAATTTTTGAAACATGCAAAATATATTGGTGCCGATTTTGTGAAGTAAATTGAGGCTAAATATTTCAATGCGTTGACAGATTTCACACATGACGTTGGTGTTAGCTTGTACTGATTTTCGTTTCGTATTCATTATTTATGCTTTGTAATTTAACCTGGGAACTCTCGTATTTCGTGATTTTTACGTATCAATTCAAAGACACTTCGGTAGATCAAACAGTTAACTCTTTACCTGCGCAAATTAAGCAAAATCTGATGTATAAAAAAAGTACTGAAATACAATTCATTCTATCGGTAATTCGGCATTATCTTTTGCGTAATGGTAGATTAATGCAATAGGTTTTGTTGAGATCGATGCTCGGCATTTTCTCGAGTTTATTCAGTTTAAATAGAGTTTGATATCGCTGAAGGAAATATGTAGGTATATATACATGTATATATGATTCATTTCGAAAAAATAAATTGTGTTCTTTATTTGTTGTAGTGCATGCATGTTTCTTGTGTTTAATTGTTTACAATTTCTATTTACTAACCATATTTGAGTGTTAAGCTTCGAATTATAAGCAATTAAGATACAGAGATTTGCTCACAATTCTATGTTTGTACACAGATCTTAAAAACGAAAGATTAAAAAAGTAAAAAATTTGTCAATATTTATTAAGAAAAATTTTCAAAGTCTATCTGTTCTTCCAGAAACCAATTTTAACAACTTATTGTATTGTAAACTTAACCTTTTTTTGTCATTATTACTCCTACTGTACATGTGATCCTTGACTGTGTTTGTGTACATTTGTATAAACTGATTTTGAACCTTAAATACCAATGAACTGGTCTTGAGTGAATAAAAGAATTGAAAATCTTAGGCCATTCTTTTTTTCCATTTTAAATGCTGAATAGGAAATACCAAGTTAAAAATCTTAAGCTGAATGTAATAAAGTCATGTCAACAAAATATGACTCAAACCTAGGGAAACTGTGAGCTCTGTATCTTGCTTATAATTCTACGATTGACGCTGAAATTTTGGTTGAACATTAGAAATTCTATATGAATTAGAGTATGTTATATACTTGTACAAAAAAAATAAAAGAATGATATTCTGTATATACCTACTCTCTGGGGTCCCCTCATTATACAATAAATAATGTGAAATCTACATCAATTTTGATAGTTTGTCAGACACGAGTAAATATAAACGACATCTTTAAAACAGTTTCCATAGTTTTGACACATTTCTGTTATGGGGATAAAATAATTATCGCTATTCTTAAGAAAATATCACAGCGGAAAATTATCCTGGTTTGTACGCGAGGTAAATAACAGTCATTTAATTATAATGGAAAACAAATTAAATTTTTGAATGTTTTAATTTGAGGAATTGAGCACATTGAGGTACAATTTTCTTCTTCACATCTATACATGAAGGATTTTTTAAATAAAGTACAATAACTATTATATATTTTTTTAAATACAATAACAAGTAAGTAGTTGATGAAACAAATGTACCTTTATGCTCTCATATATTTTGATCGCTTTACAAAGTGTGTGTGGGGGGGGGGGGGGGCAGAACGAAAATATATAGGGAATTTGAAGTTAACAACTTAACAGTGTACCCCTACCAAATGTTTAGTTTTATATCTTGCGTAGGATTTTCTTATTCTGGTAAAAAATAGTATTTCATGAAGGTACAATGTCAAAGATTACGTGTATGCAAAAATAATTGTAAAATTCGAATACTTGACAATATTTATTTTTTGTTATTCTACCGAGGGACCATATGGCACAATATCTTTTGAACGCCAATTGTTGCTCAGGTGAGCGATGTGGCCCCATGGGCCTCTTGTTGTATAAAGAGGGGGCTCCAGAGAGTAGGTATATATAGAATATCATTTTTTTATTTTGTTTTTACAAGTATTTAACATACTCTAATTCATATAGAATTTCTAATGTTCAACCAAACTTTCAGCGTCAATCGTAGAATTATAAGCAAGATACAGAGCTCACAGTTCGCCTAAGTTTGAGTCATATTTTGTTCACATGAGTTCATTACATTCAGCTTAAGATTTTTAACTTGGTATTTTCTATTCAGCATTTAAAATGGAAAAAAAGAATTGTCTAAGATTTTCAATTTTTTTTATTCACTCAAGACCGGTTTACTGGTATTTGAGGTTCAAAATCAGTTTATACAAATGTACATAAACACAGTCCAGGATCACATGTACAGTAGGAGTAATAATGACGATAAAAGGTTAAGTTTACAATACAATTAGTTGTTAAAGTTGGTTTCTGGTAGAACAGAGTATGAAAATGTTCTTAATAAATATTGACAAACTTTTTACTTTTTTAATCTTTAGTTTTTAAGATCTGTGTACAAACATAGAATTGTGAGCAAATCTCTGTATCTTGCTTATAATTCGAAGCTTAACACTCAAATATGGTTAGTAAATAGAAATTGTAAACAATTAAACACAAGAAACATGCACTTTAATAAATAAGGAACACAATTTATTTTTTCGAAATGAATTATATATACATGTATACATGTATATACCTACATATTTCCGTCAGCGATATCAAACTCTATTTAAACTGAATAAACTCGAGAAAATGCCGAGCATCTCAACAAAACCTATTGCATTAATCTACCATTACGCAAAAGATACTGCCGAATTACCGATAGAATAAATTGTATTTCAGTACTTTTTTTATACATCAGATTTTTCTTAATTTGCGCAGGTAAACATTTAACTGTTTGATTTACCGAAGTCTCTGTTTGATTTGATACATAAAAATCACGAAACACAGACGATAGTTCCCAGGTTACAAAGCATAAATAATAAAAACGATACGAAAATCAGAACAAGCTAACACCAACGTCATGTGTGAAAACTGTCAACGCATTGAAATATTTAGCCTCAATTTACTTCACAAAATCGGCATCAATATATTTTGCATGTTTCAAAAATTTCCCTATTTCATACGCAAACTGTTGCACAACAAGCAAATTCATCAGTCAGATCGACCCTTTTTCGTATAATGTCATGGCTGCTTTAAACAAAGAACCTCGTTTTCGAAGTATGGAATACGAGTCTTGGTAAAATGAGTATGCAAACACGGGCCGTGGCAAAATAAAAGCCGGGGCAGATCGACAATCGTCAATTCCAAATACGCATTATTTTGCACAATATTTACAGAGAATACAAATATACTGGTCCATCAAATATCCTGAAATTTAAATGAGATTGGCAGATTAATAACTGCCAATCTTTTGTTTTGCCCAGACCAAGTCTTGCCCACCCATTTTACCGGATGCCGAACGCGAAGCTGAAACACGCCTTTCCTTTATTATTATTTTCGTAATAACTCAGACTTGAAACAGAATTAGCACTTAATTTTTGCAATTTATATTTTCCTTCCCATAAGGATAATTTATGCTAAACTACGTTGAATTTGCCTCGGTAGTTCTTGAGAAGAAGCTTTTTAAAAATGCACCCCCCTTTTTCTACAGTTTCATGGTTTTCTCCGCTTTGAATACAGATCGGACTTTTATTTCTGCAATTTATATTCGCCCTCCCATAAGGATGCTTTGTGCCAAATTTGGTTGAAATTGGATAAGCAGTTTTAGACAAGAAGTTCAAAATGTAAAAAGTTTACAGACGGACGGACGGACGGACAGACAGACGGACAGACGGACGACGGACAAAATGTGATCAGGATAGCTCACTTGAGCTTTCAGCTCAGGTGAGCTAAAAACGGACTCTATTAGAGGTTGTTGTGTAGATATGCAAGCTAAAATTTCTCCACAAAGGTAATATTTTTTCACACATAACAAACATATGCTGTATTGTTTATATTTCATTGCCACAAAATCTACAACAGTCATCGGTTTAAATTTTGATTTGTTATGGTAGTAACATATAAGAAGAATCCTATGAAGGATTATGTATTGTAACCATTGTAATGAGGATTTAAAACAAATTTAAAACAAATCTTGTATACATATATTATCAAGTCCATGTGGAGACAACTCTTCATTCCATTTGTATACTAAAGTGGGAACAATATTGTTCTTGTTTATACAATTATAAATCACTTTTGTACATTTCTCATTTAGTAAAATATTTTCAAAATAAAAAGGTAGATATGGACCACATCTACTTTCAACAAAATTTTTGTTCAATGGCATGCATTTCAGAAAACTGGAAATTGCAGTAATAATACTATTGTATTGCATGATACATATTCTTGAGATATTGAACATTTGCTGAAACAGGTTTTTTTGTTAAAAAATTACCTTCGTTTGATAAAAAATCACCAACTTTTGAACACCATTTTAATACCATTTTTTTGGTAGAAAACACTGTTGTTATTAATCATTATATTGGAATTAAACCATACTGGAACATTTAAAAAATTGGTTTTTTTTGCATATATTTCATTTTCAGTATTCTTCATGACATATAGCCATGAGGTAAAAACATCATTCTAAAAATCATTATTTTTAGGTATCAAAATATCTTAGATAAATGCATCACCAAAACCAAATATTTCATTTACAATGTCTCTACAATTATTTGTTAAGAATATATCCAACCATGGCTTTTTGTTTTTGGTTAATTTCTTAATCCAAGAGCATTTGAATGACTTGATGAAAAAGTTTACATTAACCATTTTCAAGCCCCCAGATAAGTAATCTTGAGATACAACAACTCTTTTTACTTAATCATATTTCGATTTTCATATAAATTCAAATACATGTAAATCTTTACAGAGTAAAGTTATTTTTTCACATTTTGGTGAGGGAAGAGAAATAAATAAATGAGATAAGAGTTTTATTTATTAAAGTACTTGTTTAAATCCCTTAATCATTTTACTTCTTAATAACACAATTCACTTTAATTACTCATTAAGTAAGTAAGAACACGCAAGGTAAGATAACTCCTTCCACCGCTTCACGTTCCTCTCCTTCAGAATATTGAGCCCCGCATGATTCTTATCTCAAAACTGTGACAGTTTTACTAAAGCCTACAAGGCTAATTCGAAATTTGAGATACGAGGTTCAAAATACGATTTTCAAGATTCGTAATCCAAGATTTAATATCTAGGTTAACCAATCAAATCACGGATCTGAAAAACCTGACGTGTATGTTAGCAACGTTTAACTGTCACCAGATGCAATCCCGCGCTTTACACAATAATATAATACGCTGCTTAATATGTTTTGTATAAACTGTGTCCGATTTTTTTCTTCGTTATCTTCTTCACCTTATCTTTAAATTTGAAATTAAAATGCAAAAGCATCGTGGGTTTAAACGAGCGGACAGGGATTAAAAAATCTTAACTTAAAATTTTTATGTTACAGCTGACTGAAAAAATTAAAATGTATTCATTTTCTTATTTTATTTCAACCAGGAAGTTTCTGATTTTGTTCTTTAGGTCAAATTTCACAAATAACCTTTTGGGGAAAATTATGGGGTAAGGGGGTCAAGTTGGCTCTTTTCATGTATTAACTTTTTTGCTTTTGCAATAAACAAAGTTATCTGCCCGCGATGCATGATAACGTCGTCGTATACTTTCCACCCTTACATGAATTAGTCAACCCGCGTTCTTGGTTACCTCGTTCTGGAAAATTCTATCCATAAAATAATCCTGCATTTTAGAGAATGGCTGATTTTATTTATTCAACATTTGTCAAATCTCAACTTTTATGTATACTCTAAAAACGTTTCCAGTAAATGTATTCACTCGCTATGTAATCATTCAATATCATTTCATCGCAAGTACATTTATATATTTTGATGCAAACTTTCCCTGTCTTTGATCCTCCAAAGCGTGTCCACAACTTTTGCGTAGAACTAATACCCTAAGAGTGTCAATGCATTTAATAAAAGAAATAGTTTCATCTTCTTTCTTGCATTTCATTAAGCTTTGAATTAGATGAACGTTTATATACTCGGTTTAAATTTATTAACTAAGTACTACTAGGTCTAACGGTTTTCATTTAGGTATTATATTTGTTTCACTGAAGACTAAGTTCCGTATCTCATTCTAAATACATTCATGCATGTAATTTATAAATCAGATATGAATATTGATTGTTACAAACTGAATTAAAATCAAAATCTGTTCAAGTAAAAAATACACTCAATACATTGATCCAACTGCCACTACGAACAAGGGACGTTATTGGCCAAAATTTCCCATGTTTCAAATATGCATCTTCTTTATATATAATATACTTACAGTATACGCAATTGATATAAAACATTTAATATAAAAACTAGACTTTGACCCGTGCATGCACGGGTTTACATTGCATATGATATCGGACATATGATATCGGACGTATTGTTGACATTTACATAACTAAGCTTTAAGCCTACAATAATACTATTAATTTTCACTACACTTTGCTTAGTAAGAATAATCTAAATGTGTCTCGGGACAGGCCTTCACCATAGTTAAAACGCTTCCCATATAGCTGTAATGTTACAAAAAATTGCAGAATCGCTCCTAAACGATTTTTTAGGAAAATTAATGAAGCTGAATTGAAAATAACAGTCAAATTATTCATAACAAACTATTTTCAGGCTGTAAATACCTTTCATCTAAAACTTTAATTTATAGTAATGAAGAATTCAACACTTTTTCACAAACGTTTTTTACTCGCTTCGAATCCACACACCATGTTGACATTCGGAACTCTCGGGATTTTTTCATATTAAATGCACTGAGTATTTCCTTTGATGAACAGAATATATGATAAATTTTCAATGAAAATTTACACGTTTTTGTAATATCCTTTGAGTTTATCCATGCAAATGTGATATTGTGGAAACATAAAGTAAAGATTCTCCCATGATTTTGAGTGAATGTAATGAGCATGTGCAAGATTTTTAAAATCCAAAAAATCCAGATGATTTCCGGATTTTTAAAAGGAATTTTCGTTGATTATCAATTAGCGAAGCTTGATTGGGAAGATATAAAAACAAATTGGTAATCTTCAAGTACCAGAATGATGTTTAAAATATATAAAACAAAAGACAGTTCTCTTCCGGTTTCTCGGTATTAAAGCCCAAGAACTCGAGTCTATTATTTTAATATAGTAGTATAGATAACTAGCAAGCTCGGGAAATAACATTTTACAAATTAATGGGCTTTGGGTTTTTTTTCTATACATTTGTGTCCGATTTTTTTCTTAATTGTTTTTTAACTTTTTTTTTTAAATAACGAGTCTTACAAAACGTAACAAAAAAACCCGAAAACCTTCAAACTCAAAGAATGCATTGCTTCCTTCATACATGTATTTTTTTATCTGAAAGATTCCCAGAAAAGTTATTACTTACGTTCTTTGAGCAAAACGAGATAAATCTTTCTAAATAGACTTTTAAATTAAAAAAAAGATTGTTATATTTCCGCCTCTAAAATCCCTATAGTGGGTCATAAATTTCCCCCTCAGACCATAATTTTTAGATTGATCCCTCTACTCTAAACGATACAAAATTTAGAAAATCGAAAGAAGATTTTAAAAGATTACAGCTAAATGGTTGTTTTGAACGTAGGCCCCTGCAGACCCCTTATTTTTTGAATTGTCTACCCAAAAGCTTTTCCTGTGTATGCATTGTGTGTGTCATTATAGAAGTGAAATTTAACATTGAAACTCCCATAGACGAATTTTATTGACTCATAAAACCGGGATGACTCAATAATTTGAAATGAAACTTACTAGACTATATGTTATATACTTCTATTTAAACAATGTCTATGCCTCTTATGAAATTCCTGAGCTTTTCTGATTTTTTTTTTGTTTGTCATCCACCCTTTTTTTTAGTATGAGCCCATGTATCTCAAAAACGTTAAGAGATAGCAAAATGCAAACACTTAGAATTTTGTACATCAAGACAAGATATATCTAACTCTTAAATGTGAATGCTTTCACTCAAAAAGTAGGTATGATATTGCGCTTCAATATATTTTCAGTATCTTGTAAGAACCGGAAGTACCGGAACCGGAAATTCAAAACCTTACACTCGAGTGTCAGTTAGAATTATTATTAGACTATTGTATAATTGTTTCATTATTTCTTTCCGTTTTTAAAAATTTCCAAAATTGTTTAACGCCTCTGTATAACTAGTTGGTTAAAGAGGAACTTATGAGTAGTGCAATGTCAATAGAAAGTTAACTTCAGAACTTTACAAGTACATGTAGCTACACTTCTAATTTCCAGAGGAATATTTTCAAAAAATAATTTTGAAGTAAGTATTTATTTCTGGGACACAAAATTTGGTATGCCTACAGTATTTATGCTCTACATTCTTAGAGCAAATCGAGATAACTCTTTCTGAATAAAATTTTAAAATTTAAACAAGTTATGATCTGAAGGCCTTTCCCTATAAGGAGTCAAAAAGTGGCCCCTTGGACCATAATATTAATATTGTACTCTTTACTCTTAACAATAAACTGAAAAGATTTTTAATATCAGATGAAAAGTAAAAAAGTTACAGCTAAAGGGCTGTTTTGCACGTTGGCCCATGGATATCCCTAATTTTTTTTCGAATTGTCTACCCCAAACCTTTTCCTGTCTGCGCTTTTTGAGTATCATTATACAACTGAAATATTGTAATGTTAACTTTTTGATAAAACGATCGACGCGTGATTTTAGTTTAACACTGAAACTCCCATAGACAATTTTTATAGTCTCATAAAACCGGAAGAACTTAATATTTTTTATTTAAACTTAAAACATATGTTAAATACTTCTATCTAAACAATGTTTAGGCGTCTAATAAAATTTCTAAGGTGTTTTTGTTTTCCATCCCCACTTTTCTCAAGTTTAAGCCCTAATATCTCAAAAACGGTCAGATTTCGAGAAATGCCTACGCTTCTGATTTTGTAAAACTAGACATGATACATCTAATTTTTAAATTAAAATTTTTTAAATAAAACTAAAAAATAATAAAGACATTGTGCTTCAATGATTTTTTAGTATTTCCCTTGTCAATACCGGAAATGCTAGAACCGGAAGTCCAAAACCTTTCATACGCGTGTTACTTAAAAGTTCTTTAAGACTGTTGCATAATTGTTTTTATATGTCACTCTGTTTTCAAAAAATCGCTGACGAAACTTTGTCGAGAATAAGAATAATGAGAAACATCAGAATTTTAGGGGTTCTCGACCGAAAGTCGTAGCTTTTCTTGAAGTAGGGGTGAAAAAGTATCGTTTTCAAAATTAAGCGAAAATGTTTCAAAACTTATAACAATAACGATATAAATGATGTAATGTCATGCAACCTAAAGAGTCGTGTGTTCTAGTTGTTTACACAACAGTCTTTTCTCCGAATTGCGAGTTAGACAATGCTGTGAGGGGTTGAAGATTATAAGTCACATAGTCATGTAGTGACCGGGTACGGTGTGATACCTGGTTTGTAAATTTCATTGGTAAATACACCGTGTTCTTTCTCCCGTGTTGACCAGTCAAACACAGGCAATTAATTTACGGACTTTATTAGCATTAGATGGCCGACACAGGTGAATATGGACTGGACCGTGCACTACCCCCTCCCTTTTCTATTTTTTTTTCATTTTTTTTTTAATTTCTTTTATTAATTATCGTTAACAACCCCTTATATATGTCTCCAGTCGAAAAATAACAGAAATATCACCACTCTTTGGCATTTTATATTCACACTCGTTTCCCCGATATATAAAAAGAGAGAAGGTTAGCAACTTCCGTTTGTTTACATTGAGGTACCACCTTGGAAATTCAAACGATTAAATCGAAAGAGGGTGGGGGGGGGGGGGGTAGCGCACGGTCCAGTCCACAAGCACCTGTGATGGCCGGTAGATCGCTGTAAAAGCTAAAAGGAACAAATAATACTAACACACACTCATTCATCAACATACATACTCAAAATTGCGAAGTGCAGTTTAATACAAACTACACAAAACATACCAAAACATGCAAAAATCGAATTGATTAAGAAATTAGATCCTTAAAAAAAACAGTTCAACTTAGCATTTGTATGAATAAAATATATAAGTTTGACAATGTAAATCATAATACACTTACATCAAGGTGCCTGACTGACTCTAAAGACATAAAATGTGTTTATTTTCATTTGCTGCAAACTTTGTCATGTGCACGCTTTCACACAAGGACGATTTCTCTGTATCATAACAAATTAATAGGTAACTCGTACCACTTTACACCGAATTTCAAATTGAAAATAACTGATTAACGCTTAAACTACGAAGTACATTGATTGTAGCTTCTTCCGTGATAGAACCAATGTACTTTGCGAATACTCTAGATCTGGTCACGAAGACGGCCGCATTCTCTACATTGTTTTCATGCATTGCTTTCAATATTTTACGACCGTCGACATATTCAACGTCGTCTAGTTAATCTTCACGTACCTTACCTGATTGGTCTAAAAATTTTAAACACCGAGATTATGATCTGCTCAGGCACACTCCGGGATCACTGCCCACTTTCTTGTAGAAGCACTGCACTTGGCAAAAGTGTCAACTTCAGTCACTGGGTTACTTTTCATGGTTTCGAGGGTCTCATATTTTTTTTTTTTTCATTTTTGAATTAACAGTGTTCATAAGAACAGCTAGCTTACTTTGTAATTAGACTGAAATGAATTTTATTGAATTACGTATACAAAATTCGGGGTTGGTGCACAAGTTAATATTATTATGAGCTAATAAAATCAATGTACCAACATTTGTTTTTCAATATCTACATGTCAGTGGAATGGGCATGACTTTCAAGATGAGTGATACTTTTACATGCACGTACATGTATTCTCAACATCCCCTGACTGTGTCTGAGATGTATATTATAATAAGCACGTGACCGTTGTTCTTATAAATTTATTTTTTTCATTGATGACAAAATGTTCCCCTCAACGTGTGTTTTAAAGCTACATGTAGCTGTTATACTATATAAAGTGCTCAAGAATCACTACATAAAATTGCCAATACCTGAGTTTCTGCTTCATGTGAACTTTTGTAAATAGAACTGATCCACATTAGATGGTTTCAAATTGATACAAAGAATTTTGATGTTTAAAGGCGAATTTTGATAACACACACGAAAAATAAAAATGAAGTTGTCTTTATAAACGCGCATAAGCTTTAGATTTGCACGTCGGGGTCACTACACGAAACTGCATTTTTTTTATTCACAGCAAAATAGTGAAATATTCATTTTTAAAAAACACCGAATAAAATAATAACATTATGTTTAATGAAAATTACTAAACCAAAGACAGTGGAGCTCTCTTGCTCTGATCTCCAATTATAATTTCTATTGGAGAAGTGTTTTGAAGATAAAGGGTGGTACTCAATCATGGTTTCGGCAATAGTTTTATTAACGTCTTTTCCCTTACTCAATAAACCTCAGAACCTGAGCGTGAAAATACATGTATGTTAAGTTATACATTATTTTTATTATTTTTTTAATCTATTTTCGTTAACGTCTTTACTTGAGAATTGTGTCTATTTTAAACGTATACGGTTTTTAATTTTGTTTTTACTGTAGAATCACCAATTGAAAAGGCCATATTTGACCAATGGAAACAGGACGACATTGATTTCATTTCAACAAAGGCGTGCAAGGGAGTAGAAAAAAATATAAAAAGCAGGAACCTGGTTATTGTTGCTGGTCACTCAGGATCCGGAAAGTCATTCATCGTTCAACATATTGCACTCCAATACAGAGAACAGGGCTGGACCGTAAGACGAATAAAAAAGGTAGAAGACATCGTGGATGAATATTCTTCACATCGATTTCAAAAAAATAAAACCATTTGTGTTTTTAATGATCCATTGGGAAAAGAATATTTCGATGAAATTTTGAATAATTCATTGCAAACATATGAGGATGAAATAAAGTTGTACCTAAAAACAGCAAAACTCCTAATGTCATGTAGAAATCACATTATTTCTGATACCAGAGTGACACGTTATATCGTGAATCAATCATATGTTTTAAACATCGATGATAACAAATATAAATTATCTGTTGAGGAAAAACGGCAGATTTTAAACAAATACACGTCCGATATGAATCTATCCGACAAAGATCGTGATAAGCTTGTTGAAGTAGAAAGGTACTTCCCGTTATTGTGTAAATTGTATTCTAGCAAAGAGGAATACAAAAATAAGGGTATAGAATTTTTCACAGAACCCGTAACAGTGCTAAAAGAGGAAATACTAGAGTTCAGAAAAAAAGACAAGGGTAAATATTGCGCGTTGGCTCTCCTTGTTCTTTTTAACGATGATCTTTGCGTAAGTGACCTCTTAACAAATAAAGACAACGAAAACAAATTTAAACAAATATTAAAACTTTGTGGATTACAAAACACAACACCACCTTCAGCTATTGGGGACTATTTTTCCTCCATAAAAGATTGTTTTGTAAAAAAAAATGGCGATACGTATCATTTTTATCATGACTTTGTGATGGAAGTTACCACTTATGTGTTTGGAACAGATTATCCCACTGAAACAATAAAACATGCTGATATTGGCTTCCTCAGAAAAAGAGTAAAATTACGAAATTGTGACGAACACGGCGATTCTTTCACTATCTATTTAAGTGACAGATACATAGAAGAACTTGGAGAAAGGCTTTTTACTGAACTGTTTGGAGAACGCCTGGTAGATGTCATACTCAACCCTTGTCTAAGGAATGAAAAAGTAATTGAAGTACTGAAAAAAAAAGATAGAAGATCATCCCGAAAATCACTATTTGTTACTAGAAACAAAGAAACTTACAATTGATAAACAAAAACTTGATTGGACTTCTAAAACAGTACTAATGAATAAACTTGAATTTTTGGAATTAGAAAATGAGGTATCGTCATTGTTTGCTTTGATTGTATTTTGTCATACACAACTTTCGCTATATTGCTTGAAGTTTCTTGAGCAAAAGCATTTCGACTTTAACAGCTTTTTTTCTGCAGTGTGTTGCAGTGGTTCAACAGAATTGTTTAATTATGTTTGTATAGACCACGCTGAAGAATAAAAAGACTGACAATTACGGATGTTGGACACCCCTTATGTTGGCAGCTGGTAACGATATCCGAGAAAACGAACACTATAACCATAGGGAAACAGGTGCAGAACGAAGAGATAAAACTGTACAACTTTTACTGAGTAATGGAGCAGACATTAATTTATGCAACAAAAACGGAGCCAGTCCTCTCTCTATAGCTTGTCAAAATGGACATGATAGCACTGTACAACTTTTACTGAGTAATGGAGCAGACATTAATTTATGTGATGAGGAGGGAACCAGTCCTCTCTATATAGCTTGTCAAAATGGACATGATAGCACTGTACAACTTTTACTGAGTAATGGATCAGACATTAATTTATGTGAAGAGGAGGGAACCAGTCCTCTCTATATAGCTTGTCAAAAGGGACATGATAGCACTGTACAACTTTTACTAAGTAATGGAGCAGACATTAAGTTATGTGATGAGGAGGGAACCAGTTCTCTCTATATAGCTTGTCAAAACGGACATGATAGCACTGTACAACTTTTATTGAGTAATGGAGCAGACATTAATTTATGTACCGAGGACGGAGCAAGTCCTCTCTATATAGCTTGTCAAAACGGACATGATAGCACTGTACAACTTTTACTGAGTAATGGAGCAGACATTAATTTATGCGACGAGGACGGACTCAGTCCTCTCTATATAGCTTGTGAAAACGGATATGATAGCACTGTACAACTTTTACTGAGTAATAGAGCAGGCATTATTTTATGCAAAAAAAGCGGAGCCGGTCCTTTCTATATAGCTTGTCAAAACGGACATGATAGCACTGTACAACATTTACTGAGTAATGGAGCAGACATTAATTTATGCGACGAGGACGGAGCCAGTCCTCTCTATATAGCTTGTCAAAATGGACATGATAGCACTGTACAACTTTTATTGAGTAATGGAGCAGACATTAATTTATGTGACGAGGACGGAACCAGTCCTCTCTATATAGCTTGTGAAAACGGACATGATAGCACTGTACAACTTTTACTGAGTAATGGAGCAGACATTAATTTATGTACGGAGGACGGAGACAGTCCTCCCTTTATAGCTTGTCAAAACGGACATGATAGCACTGTACAACTTTTACTGAGTAATGGAGCAGACATTAATTTATGCAATAAAAACGGAGCCGGTCCTTTCTATATAGCTTGTCAAAACGGACATGATAGCACTGTACAACATTTACTGAGTAATGGAGCAGACATTAATTTATGCGACGAGGACGGAGCCAGTCCTTTCTATATAGCTTGTCAAAACGGACATGATAGCACTGTTAAACTTTTACTGAGTAATGGAGCAGGCATTAATTTATGCGACGAGGACGGAATCAGTCCTCTCTATATAGCTTGTGAAAACGGACATGATAGCATTGTACAACTTTTACTGAGTAATGGAGTAGACATTAATTTATGTACAGAGGACGGAGACATTCCTCTCTTTATAGCTTGTCAAAACGGACATGATAGCACTGTACAACTTTTACTGAGTAATGGAGCAGACATTAATTTATGCGACGAGGATGAACTCAGTCCTCTCTATATAGCTTGTGAAAACGGACATGATAGCACTGTACAACTTTTAATGAGTAATGGAGCAGACATTAATTTATGTGACAAGGACGAAACCAGTCTTCTCCATATAGCTTGTCAAAACGGACATGATAGCACTGTACAACTTTTACTGAGTAATGGAGCAGACATTAATTTATGTGATAAGGGCGGAGACAGTTCTCTCTTTATAGCTTGTCAAAACGGACATGATAGCACTGTACAACTTTTACTGAGTAATGGAGCAGACATTAATTTATGCGACGAAGACGGAGCCAGTCCTCTCTATATAGCTTGTCAAAACGGACATGATAGCACTGTACAACTTTTACTGAGTCATGGAGCAGACATTAATTTATGCAATAAAAACGGAGCCGGTCCTCTCTATATAGCTTGTCAAAACGGACATGATAGCACTGTACAACTTTTACTGAGTAATGGAGCAGACAATAATTTATGCAATAAAAACGGAGTCGGCCCTCTCTATATAGCTTGTCAAAACGGACATGATAGCACTGTACAACTTTTACTGAGTAATGGAGCAGACATCAATATATGCAATGAAAACGGAGCCGGTCCTCTCTATATAGCTTGTCAAAACGGACATGATAGCACTGTACAACTTTTACTGAGTAATGGAGCAGGCATTAATTTATGCAAGAAAAACGGAACCAGTCCTCTATATACAGCTTGTCAAAACGGACATGATAGCACTGTACAACTTTTACTGAGTAATGGAGCAGACATTCATTTATGCAATGAAAACGGAGCCGGCCCTCTCTATATAGCTTGTCAAAACGGACATGATAGCACTGTACAACTTTTACTGAGTAATGGAGCAGACATTAATTTATGCAATGAAAACGGAGCCGGTCCTCTCTATATAGCTTGTCAAAACGGACATGATAGCACTGTACAACTTTTACTGAGTAATGGAGGAGACATTAATTTATGCAAGAAAAACGGAACGAGTCCTCTATATACAGCTTGTCAAAACGGACATGATAGCACTGTACAACTTTTACTGAGTAATGGAGCAGACATTAATTTATGTGACGAGGACGGACTCAGTCCTCTTTATATAGCTTGTCAAAACGGACATGATAAAACTGTACAACTTTTACTGAGTAATGGAGCAGACATTAATTTATGCAAGAAAAACGGAGTCGGTCCTTTCTATATAGCTTGTCAAAACGGACATGATAGCACTGTACAACTTTTACTGAGTGATGGAGCAGACATTAATTTATGCAATAAAAACGGAGCTGGTCCTCTCTATATAGCTTGTCAAAACGGACATGATAGCACTGTACAACTTTTACTGGGTAATGGAGCAGACATTAATTTATGCAATAAAAACGGAGCCGGCCCTCTCTATATAGCTTGTCAAAACGGACATGATAGCACTGTACAACTTTTACTGAGTAATGGAGCAGACATTAATTTATGCAATGAAAACGGAGCCGGTCCTCTCTATATAGCTTGTCAAAACGGACATGATAGCACTGTACAACTTTTAGGGAGTAATGGAGCAGGCATTAATTTATGCAAGAAAAATGGAACCAGTCCTCTATATACAGCTTGTCAAAACGGACATGATAGCACTGTACAACTTTTACTGAGTAATGGAGCAGACATTAATTTATGCGATGAGGACGGACTCAGTCCTCTCTATATAGCTTGTCAAAACGGACATAATAGCACTGTACAACTTTTACTGAGTAATGGAGCAGACATTAATTTATGCAAGAAAAACGGAGCCGGTCCTTTCTATTTATCTTGTCAAAACGGACATGATAGCACTGTACAACTTTTACTGAGTAATGGAGCAGACATTAATTTATGCAATAAAAACGGAGCCGGCCCTCTCTATAAAGCTTGTCAAAACGGACATGATAGCACTGTACAACTTTTACTGAGTAATGGAGCAGACATTAATTTATGCGACGAGGACGGACTCAGTCCTCTCTATATAGCTTGTCAAAACGGACATGATAGCACTGTACAACTTTTACTGAGTAATGGAGCAGACATTCATTTATGCAAG
Organism: Magallana angulata; assembly: GCF_025612915.1. Classification (NCBI taxonomy): domain Eukaryota; kingdom Metazoa; phylum Mollusca; class Bivalvia; order Ostreida; family Ostreidae; genus Magallana; species Magallana angulata. The sequence continues at coordinate 17,093,853 of NC_069114.1, read as the reverse complement.
AAAAACAGAGCCGGTCCTTTCTATATAGCTTGTCAAAACGGACATGATAGCACTGTACAACTTTTACTGAGTAATGGAGCAGACATTAATTTATGCAATAAAAACGGAGCCGGCCCTCTTTATATAGCTTGTCAAAACGGACATGATAGCACTGTACAACTTTTACTGAGTAATGGAGCAGACATTAATTTATGCAATGAAAACGGAGCCGGTCCTCTCTATATAGCTTGTCAAAACGGACATGATAGCACTGTACAACTTTTACTGAGTAATGGAGCAGGCATTAATTTATGCAAGAAAAACGGAACCAGTCCTCTATATACAGCTTGTCAAAACGGACATGATAGCACTGTACAACTTTTACTGAGTAACGGAGCAGACATAAATTTATGCAACAAATACGGAACCAGTCCTCTCTTAATAGCTTGTTTTAATGGACGTGATAGCACTGTACAACTTTTACTGAGTAATGGAGCAGACATTCATTTATGCGACGAGGACGGACTCAGTCCTCTCTATATAGCTTGTCAAAACGGACATGATAGCACTGTACAACTTTTACTGAGTAATGGAGCAGACATTAATTTATGCAAGAAAAATGGAGCCGGTCCTTTCTATATAGCTTGTCAAAACGGATATGATAGCACTGTACAACTTTTACTGAGTAATGGAGCAGATATTAATTTATGTGAGAAAAATGGAGTCAGTCCTCTCTATATAGCTTGTCAAAACGGACATGATAGCACTGTACAACTTTTACTGAGTAATGGAGCAGACATTAATTTATGCAAGAAAAACGGAGCCGGTCCTTTCTATATAGCTTGTCAAAACGGACATGATAGCATTGTACAAATTTTACTGAGTAATGGAGCAGACATTAATTTATGCAAGAAAAACGGAGCCGGCCCTCTCTATATAGCTTGTCAAAACGGACATGATAGCACTGTACAACTTTTACTGAGTAATGGAGCAGACATTAATTTATGCGACGAGGACGGACTCAGTCCTCTCTATATAGCTTGTCAAAACGGACATGATAGCACTGTACAACTTTTACTGAGTAATGGAGCAGACATTCATTTATGCAAGAAAAACAGAGCCGGTCCTCTCTATATAGCTTGTCAAAACGGACATGATAGCACTGTACAACTTTTACTGAGTAATGGAGCAGGCATTAATTTATGCAACAAATACGGAACCAGTCCTCTCTTAATAGCTTGTTTTAACGGACGTGATAGCACTGTACAACTTTTACTGAGTAATGGAGCAGATATTAACTTATGTGAGGAAAATGGAGTCAGTCCTCTCTTAATAGCTTGTAAAAAAGGACTTGATAGCACTGTACAACTTTTACTGAGTAATGGAGCAGACATTAATCTATGTACGAAAGACAGAGTTAGCCCTCTTTTTTATGCTTTTGTGAACAGACATTACAAAACTGTTCATATTTTACTCAACAACGCTGCAGACTCTAGCCTGGCTTGTGGATGGGAAGTCAATCCCGCCTTGGTTAATTGCTTTGATAAACAAGACTGCACAGTGCTATTTTTACTACAAAAAGACAACATTTCAAATAACTTGTATGACCCGGATTCGTATTTTTCTCTGTTTGTATCATGTCAGGTAGAAAAAGTGACAAAATCAATATTTTTAGAACAAGTCTAAACATTTTCACGATCATTTAACATATATATCATTTGATGAACTGATATATTAAATATGTCTATGCAATTCAGAATATCAAAGCATACTTCATGTTAAAAACAAACGTTTGGATGGCTTTGAACTGTGTGTTTAATTGTTTTAGATAAGTGAAGTGATCATTAAAAAAGGGAGATTATTTATATTTTGATTGACTGTTTTTTTTCTCACTAGAATAAGTAAAAAAAAATATAAGATTAGTATATCTATCATTGGCAGTAAGTATTCACATCTACTACCATATATTGCATAAGTATTTACCATTCTTAGGAAGATTATAAATACAGGTACAACAAACATCCTACATGTAATAAATGATATCAACTTACGTTTAGTAGAATTATATTTTTCACTTATATGCCAAGGGTTTAAGCCTGTGAATTTATGAAATAAATTGATGGAAATAACCCTATTTTTGTTGATTAAGGTATCCAATCCTTAATAGTCCAAGATTCAATGAATCTGGATACATGACAAATATGTATGGGCTTAATACTCAGTATACTAAGACTTAATTTTCATTCTTAAGTATCCATATCTAAGAGTAATGTGTCCTAATTAATAACCTTTTACTGAAGAGCCCCCCCCCCCCTTTGCTTTTAATCTATAAAAAATGATTTCAAAAAAATTCTATAAGGTATAAAATTTATTTTCAAAAGTTTTTGTTTTTCTAATGATAAAAATACACCTTTCCACGAATGCATTTATTGATATTTTAAAAAATGTGCTTGTCCCTATAGACCTGCAATCTTCATTAATTAAACACTTCTTAGTTAATATTCTACATGTATTTGAAATTTCTTATGGTAAATCTTTTTCTTCTCTAAAATGCTTTGAATTAATAAAAGAGTATTTAATACATGATGGATATTCAAGGTTAGAAATATTAGGTCCTAATAGGATTGGATTCTTTAAACCATATGTATTTATTACACGTGTTTATTGAAGGAGTACAGTGCCCCGTAAATTTGGAAAGTGTCTGGTATACTACATGTAGTAATTACAAAAAATATGGAAAGTATAATCAATCTAGTGCATTTAACCTAGGGGTAGTGTCATGTACAAATTTTGATTCTCAATAATCTAAATTTTTGTAAAGGACAGGTTATCGTGTCAAAAATTTTACTTCTGTTTATTTTGATTTTCTTCTAAATTTTAGCGCGATTCTTATTAAAATACTTTCTCAGAGTTTGAATATGGCTATTGTTCGGAAAAAGCTTTTGTTTAGTTCAAATGTTGGGTAATCTCATTTACTCCTTTATCTAAATTCATAATAGTAAAAACGCCAAATGTCTTAGACTTTTAGATAATTGAATTTCCCCACCTGTCATCTTTATTTTGCTAAAAGCATTTCCAGGCATTATACACTTCAAAGGGAATTAATTGGCAAGGTAGTTTACGTAGGGATTAACTCAGGTGTCATGGTCTGAGCTATTATTCATTTACCGTTTTACACATGTTACATAATTTTTGTTTTATATACAGTTGAAATTCTTTTGTACATTAGTCGGAATCGGACAGCCGTCCCGATATCACCAATCTGTATCAAAATTACTGTCAGATCCTTAATAAATGTTGAAACACTGATTGGACATTACTTGGTTACTTTTACCAAACTGAAGGCTACCACCCGAGTGTCGATCGGATTATAGTACAGTCGAATGTCGATCGAGTTGTACAGTAGTCCTCATTAGTGATGCTAATTTTTTAGTCGGTAATCGCCCCAAACCTTGCAGGACTGGACGATCCCGAAAAGAAATCCTTACGGAAATTCCGGGAAAAAGGATTATTGTTGTCATGTACAAATTTTGATTTTCAATCATCTAAATTTTTGTAAAGGTTAGTAGGGCATATCGGTATTAACGTTTTTGATCAAATATTGCAATCTCAACATCTGTCACATGTGTCAAAATCCTTTGATATAATTCAAAGTCGGCTAATACAAATTTAGTCTGAGGTTAATTCCAGTTTGATGTCAATTCTATTTTAAGTGATTAAAGTTTAGTTTCTCTCGAACGTACAAATCTTTCATGAAATGGAAATTTTACTCAAATTGAGCAGTAATTCTGTTACTAAAAATAAGATGTATATCAGTGTATATTGTGAGAAATAAAGGGGACCTGGGATTTGGCAAACATATTTTTTTTCAGCACAACATTCATTATCTCTTTAAAAAATCGTTATCTACTACGTAAAATTCAAATTAGTGAGGAAACGTTGAACATTTAATTTAAAGATTGAAATAAAATTTGTGATTTATGGGTCCCTGATCAAAGTTATTTTCCAGTATCTATAGTTTATTAAACGCGCATTACGGTCTATTCGGCAAGACATAGTCATTGGCCGTTGCAGTGTAGGAAAAACGATGGCATCCTTTATCACAATGGAATTCCGCGCTGTTGTGTTTCCTATACATGTACTAGTATGTCATACCATTTATGATCATTTGGCAGTTTCTACAGCTCTGGTCACCGTACTGCAGGTATGTTGTTAAGAAATTGATGGGATATTGCTAGACTTTAAATAACTTAAAATTAATTGAAATTAAAATTGACTGGAAATAAAGATATATTTTTTTATTATTAATTAGATTATATAAAAGATTAATTTAGCCGTAATGACATCTGAATAACGTATAAGAAAACCAATACAAAAGTGTACAGGTGGATGAATGGAATGGTTACAAGTCACACAATTGGATAGTATATACCTTGCTCTAGGTTGCCTTATCTAATAGACATGAATTATGAAAACTGCATTAAGGAGGATGGATGGTAAACATATTACGTATAATCGTCAGGTAAACTTTAAATTTTAAGATAATATTTATTACGGTGCGACCGTTGGGGCGGGCGCAGCATTTGATAAAATAATCAATTATGATAAAACAATAAAAATAAAAGTAGCGACGTAAAGTAAATGAATTTGAATGCAGAATAAAATAAGCATCCCTATTTTTTCCAGTAAATTTTCATAATTCATAAGATTTTGTTATTTATTTATATATAGAATTTATCTTGGATAAATTTAAATGTTGTTGAATAATAAAGATTTTTACGAAAGCCGAGAAAGATCATTCGAGATTCGAGATTCAAAATACGAGATTCAAAATACGAGATTCAAGATTCGAAATTCGAGATTCAATATCTAAATTAACTAATCAAATTAAGGATCTGAAAATATGTATCCTAGCGACATCAAACTGTTCTAAATAAAAATCATCCGTACATGCTCTTATATACAAATAAATGTCTTTATAGCTCTTATATAGTAGTTATAAAAGTGGTTAAATTAACATTGATGAATTAACCCCACACAGTATAAACAATTAAATTAGTGATGACGCTGTTGGCTTTGCGAATCTAAGTGGTTTTGTTTGCCCTGTATGTATTTCCCCCCGAACAATTTTAACCCGAAGTGTATTCGCCCCAACTGTGTAAAAATCGGCTCGCGAAGAAAGATTAGTTTAATCTAAATAATTAAAACTGAGTGTGGTTTTCGCTATGAAACGAAGCTCAATGAAATAATCGACATGTCAAAAAAATAGGTTATGATAAAGTTTTAAACCATAAAAGATATATTGATTTACAACCTCAACGACAACAATCCAGATAAGAATAGTGTATTGTAGGGTATGGCAATGCCATTGTCGAATATGAGAGAGAGAGAGAGAGAGAGAGAACATCACCTAGCATTTCCTTTTCCGTGAGGGGGTTAGGGGTATTTGTGATGTCTTACATTAGCTAGCGAAAATGGTAAAAAAAAAAAAAAAACCATGAAATTTTCTTTAAATTGTGTGCGGATGTTGTACTCAATAATCTTTTTTCAGTATATACATTTCAAGGGGGGTGGGGGGTGGGGGGGCTATATAGTCCTAATTAATTTGTCAGTTATTCTGTCCCCACTTTTTTTTTCTCTTCGTTTTCCAGGTTTTTTTTATTTGGCTCGGCAAATCAATATAAAACTTTCTGTGTAGCTCCATAACGATGCACCGTAGATAAATTATGAGTAGTTTTACTTTCGATAAACAGGTACATATCCGTACTTGATTTTTAATTTGAATCTTATAATCGAATTTAATATTCCAATAAATATAGGATAGGAAAGAGTAGACGGGACCTTTTTTGCGCAAATCCTACTGTACCATTCATTCAACACAGGTCTTAGCACTCATCGAGTTCGACTTGCTTTCCTTTTTTTGATCCACTTAATTTTTGAAAATATTTTGAATTTATGGCCTGATTTTATATAAATTAGAGCTGCGCTGGTGCATCTATTTACCCAAATGGACAAAAATACAACCAAATGAATCTAAAAATTTTGACAAAATTAGTTTTAAAAGTACGACTCTTTTTTCAATTCTAATCGGGTATGTCCTTTAGAAAAATATTGAACCACACACATTTTAGCAAATAAAACGACAATTGTTTCACTATTTTATGGGGAGGGAGGTGGTGTAGGTAAAGGACATGTATTGCTTGTGGCAGTTGTGCTATACTCTCATTTGTTATAATAGGTAATACTACATATTGATATAAAATGAAAGTTTCCATTTACACTGTACATAGTTTCTATCATGCATTTAGACCCGTGCGATAGTTTAAAACAATTATCAAAGCATTTAATGTAATTCAAACGATCATTTTTGAAATTTAATTTTCTGGATCCCCGCCTGATACGTCCGCCTTCTTGTATATTAGAATTACACGTACGTTGAACATATGTACACATTAACTTAATCGGCTATATTATGTGACGATAACATTTTTTATCAATGTTTTTGCAGGATAGGTAACAAATAACAGCCTATTTGTTGGTTTTTGCACTGATTATTTGAGATAATTTGCCGCCATCTTTTATGCATTCCACACACCACTCACAATTTCTTTATTTGGTGTTCTGTGTGAATGGCGACAAATTGGTAAATTTGCACCACTCGCCCCTTGTAGCTTCACCCTGATTACTTTTTATCTGGCTAAGTGTAATGTAGTAGTATATTAAATACACACATCTTTGTTTGCAGTGCTTATTTACATCTTTAGAGATTTACTTACATGTACATACAAAGTAAACATTTGTATGATTTATATGTAATTATTGTCAATTTTTGTGCGGCGGGGGGGGGGGGGGGTAGGAAACTACAGAGAAACTTAACTTGGCTGTGATACATATGCTTGTCTACACCTTTTATTCTTTCTTGTTGATATATCAATGAATGAATTATAACAAAATACATGTTCAACAATTAATTTTGAAATATTCATGCACAATCAAATTTTTAAAAAGTTTTACTGTTCTCTGCACAAGAAATCGACAATGTGAACAAATTGGCACCCGATCATCCCTACCTTTAATTGTAGATAGTAGGTATCCTTTTATATTGAATTCCAAAAGTAAGACTCATAATAAGTGGTTTACTGAGGAAAAGGAAAAAAAATGTATTAATTAATAGTTCCGTATGATGTGATTATATCTCAATGATTTGTTTATAATCATAGTACTAGTGTATGACTGAATGCATACATAAAACGCGATAAGTAATGCTCATATTTATTGGTGAAGCCGGACTGATTATTTATAATTAGATTATTTATATACATGTACTAATCTTCATGCGCGGATCTAGAAAGGAGGGGGTCAGGGAATCTGGACCCCCTCCTCGGAAAAATTGGAGCTTATTAAATTTACATAGTAAAATTATCTAAAATTGGCCTAGGACCCCCCTACAGAAAAAATAAGCTACGCTAATGAAGTTCTCTACCATAACCGCATTTTTACACAAAAGGGGTGAATAAACCCGGTTTTTAAACTATTACTGGTGGTGAAATACCCCAGGGTTCTAACGCATCAGGAGGAAATGCACCAGGCCAAACAAAATCACTTAGATCCGCGAATTATTGCACTGCATTATTACTAGTCTTCTTAGATATTCTGTGTAAAAGTAAATACAAATAATTATATAGTTAGGTAGGGAGAAGTGAACATAGCATTTATTTGTATATAAGAGCATGTACGGATGATTTTTATTTAGAACAGTTTGATGTCGCTAGGATACATATTTTCAGATCCTTAATTTGATTGGTTAATTTAGATATTGAATCTCGAATTTCGAATCTTGAATCTCGTATTTCGAATCTCGTATTTTGAATCTCGAATTTCGAATGATCCTTCTCGGCTTTCGTAGATTTTAACATAATGTACATTACAGTTTATTTCCTCTTTTCTTGCAGCAGACATTTTTCTTAAACTTACATGAAAAAATGACTTATCACAGAGCCCCCCCCCCCTTCCCCATTTAAAAAAAAAAATCAAATTTACGTATAAAAAACTTGCTGATCATATAATGAAAATGAATCCCCCGGGAGCATGTAATAAATGGAAGTGAAAATAAAGATACTATTGTCTGAGTATTGAGCAGCTAAAGAGCTAAAGGCATACTACGCACTCCCAATCCTTCACCCGGATTAGAGTTTTCCTGATTTTGAGAATTTTTTTCTTTTTGCTTGCGAAGAATTTTTGAATGATGTTGCCACGCCCCCTTTTAAAAAAACATTCCTGGAAATAACCGTAAATATAGTGAATAAAATAAATGTGAGCATTCATCCAAATGAGAGCAAGTTATAGCTGTTTCCTATCTTTGAAGAAATGTCCCTATTCGTTAGCTCTGCAAGATTTTGAGAAGATTTTGGTATTTATATTTTAGCAGTTTTACAATAACTACTTAGAGTAATTTCCCCTTATTGTGACGTCAAAGTTCACGTCGGTCAAGTGTCGTCTGTCTCTTTGAAAACATCCTAAAAAAAATAACTCCGCGAAATATACTGTTTTGTTTACTTAAAAGCATTATGTCCTTGAAATTACATAATTTATCTGTTTCTCAATAGTTTTACTTTGATTCTCGCGAGATGGTATCCAGTCTAGTGAGATCGTCCGACATTGAGGAATTGCATTGTGGGTCGAAATTTACTGACTCCGAAAAATTTTGTCGGATCAATGTGTAAGAAATCCATTGTGACGTCACTCGAAAGGACGATAACTCTGTTAGTCTTATGTAATGGAATTTGCGTTGTGTCGGCAGTATATTTACAATGCATGTACATAGTCTTTTATCTTGTTCTCGTGAGAGTGTGAAATGGGAAACCATAATTACAGGGAACTACTGGGACGATTAAAACAAGGCATTACTGATCCGATTTACTGACACCAAAAAAATCCGTTGAATGAATTAGTCCGAATTTTCTATTCACACACGCCTTGCCGGTAGAGCTCGCTGCGCCGGCGAGCTGCGCTCGCTATAATTTGCTTAGCTATAAACTATTATTTAGTAGATAAAGATTCTAGATTTTACCATTTATATTTGGGTACATTGTACATTGTATTTTCTTTCATTTCTAAATAGAGCTCTTCTTCTAAAGGAAATCAATAAAGTAATATGTTTTACGGTGTGACCGTTGGGGCGAGCGCAGAAGGAGCCACACATCTGTCATCATTGTTAAATGCAACCCGTGGACTTAACCAAACCAAAAAACTTTGGCTTTGTCTCGAAAACTTTTACCACCGCAAGGAACCGGAAGATATCAAACTTTTATTCTAGGCTTAATGGTCCCTTCCTAGGCTTATACACTTAAACAAAAAACTACCACTGAGCATTGATAAAATGTTAAACAGACTTATTAAAATATTTTGATAAACACAAAGTCGTTTTTTTTTTATCTCTTCTTTACCTTTTAATAGTAGTAGTAGTTTATTGGCGTATACATTACATACATTGCCATAGCATACAATTTAACAGTACTTTACAATAATTGTGGGTACAGGTGGAAGGCAGGTTATATAAATATATATAAAAGGTATAAAGTGGATGAAAAAATATCAACCAGATCAACAAAGCAGTAGTTATATATAAACTTGATTTACGTTTATTCACGTCTGATGGTAAAGTTGTCCCTCTTATTAAAAGATTCGTACACATATTTACCCAGTTTTTTTTAACATAAATATAGAATCAGAATTGAGTAAATCAATAAATTTTGCCATACTTGGTCGTACATAGAAGTATTTCTTAATATATAATTTCCTTAACTCCGTGTAAAAATCACACACCAAAACAAAATGGTATTCATCTTCGACATCGTTTGATTTACAATATATACATTTCCTTTCATTAATAGGACATTTTTTATCATATCTACCAGATTCGATTCGTAGACGATGTGAAGATAATCTAAGTCTACTTAAGGCTTTCCTATGTTTATCATATAATATGTGATTTAGATACTTTTAATAATGATCATTAAAATCAATAAATTGTGTGTCTGTGTTATTTCTCATTTTGTTCCTTGTTGTTACTGGTGTTTTAATTATTTTCCTCTGTGACATCAATTTTGTTTTTAATCTTTTTAATTTTTGTACGCTATATAAGCGTTGTAGACATATGTGCCCTCCCCCTCTCTTTAGTGTGTGATATCCAATATTATTGAAAGGTTTGACCACATATGCAACTATAACAAATACATGTAGATATGTTAACAGTTTAATTTATTTCTTTTATTTATTCATTTAAGTATTGAATCCTTATTTTTTGAAAGATATAGTCTCATAACTGCAACGGTGTGTGCATACCAATTGAATAACGCGCGTTAGCGCGTTATTAAAATTTGTTTGCACACACCGTTGCAGTTATGAGACTATACATGTATCTTTCAAAAAATAAGGATTAAATGCTTATATTTACATTTTTTTACCTTCTTGTCTTGTACGCAAATGCGAATTATACCTCAAAATTACTGTACTATCCTATGGGTAACTTTAAATTAATGGAAGAGCCACTGTAACAGCCACGAGCGTGATCTTTGATTTTCGCTTGTGACGTTGTATTTATCAGCGTTCAACGTTTGTGGCGTCACAATTAAAACTCGTCATTAAACCTTTTAGTACCATGTCTGTGTTATGGTGCTATATCTGCAGTATCTTTACATGCAAAATATACGTGGAATGTATATCCCCGAGTACCCAAACTCCGTCACCATAAGCAGAAAACCTCCCGCGTTTCTCTGTAAATTATGTTTTCTGGTTTTTATCATTTGCAATCACTAAATATAATCTTAAACAATATAATTTAAAAAATTATTAACAAAAATAGTTTTATTTTTACTCAAATAAGCCCTCTGAATATGACGTTTATCACGCGTGCTTATTATATCTTATGAACCGAACTCCGTCACCCACATGCTCTATGATATGGCAGGGAATGAAGACACATTAACAATTTAGTTAAAACTCAATTTGTATCTAGGTCAAGTTATAATAAGTAAAAATGGTGCATACAATTTAAATTGTATTTAATTTCATCGAAATGAAACGATCGCCTGAATAAAAAATGGGTCCATGTAACAACAATCACAATGGCCTTTTCAGAAGGTATGGATGCCGTTTGATTTATGTCCTTATATATTTCAAATATTTTATATCATTAATTAATATATTACTTATTATATTATTTATTTATTACATTTTTAGAAATGTAGCATATTCTAAATACCGATATACCGGATATATCTATACCCTGTATAAGGCAAAAGTATCGGCATGAGCGATTTGACGTTATCATCAAGAGTAGTGCATAAAGGCTATTGCGGTCTGAAAAAAATGTATTAATTACCTTAATCAAAAATGTATTACATGTGAAATGTTTCATCTTGACCTCTCTAAAAATGGCTCACCACCGTAAATGATCGAATGGGCCCGCATGTCAGAAATATCGATATTTTAGTGCACCCGTGAAAAAGTTTTAGCTGATTTCACACAATTAATGGTGCATGAAATGAACAAGGTTTAATTCTGTTATTTTTTGACATATTCTTAAATTTAACCGTTGCAAATTGTTGACATCTAATTAGAGATTTTTGACATGTAAAAAATGACGTCATAATCGTACTTGATTTCAAACGGCGAGGAGTTTCCCGAAAGTGACGGAGTTAGGGTAGTGACGGAGTTAGGGAGCTATGCGATATATTACAAAATGACGTGGCTACACGTAGATCTAATAACGATTAGACTTTTCTTTTTTATTTAATTTTTTGTCACCTACCTAACGTATACAATGATTGGATCAATTTGACAATAAATTTAGCATGGAACTTGCATGTGTATTTACTGAGCAAAAAAAATCATCAAAACAAAACTAATCAGCCAAAGAGTCACCGTTAATAGCGAGCGCAGTATCAGTATTAACGGTGACTCCCTACTATGTACATACTTCCTACACGTTACATTCAGTACAAATGCTTGATCCACCTCTAAATGTATCGCGGGAATATAAAACGCGAGATCACTGTGACGTCATACTTAACTTTTTGCGCTCGACAGTTTTCGTAAATTGTCGGACAAATTCGGGGAAGGAAATGACGTCATAGGTACAGTTTTTTACGTAAGCATATGTGTTGTTTACTTTAATGTTTTTAAAAGGATTTTTTTTATTGTTAAATGAAAATGATGTATGCGATTTACAGGTAAGAATTTTCCTTAGAAACGCTTCCTGTTCTGCCATGTTGCTATGCACCGCAAAGGATCACTGGGATAGTAGAACGTTTTCACGCGGGTCCACAAAATTTTCTTTGAACAATGTGCAGATTTTAACTCGAATTTCCTCCGTTTGTACACGTTGTCTATGGAGCTCGCTACGCGAGCGGCGCTTCGCGCCGCCTCGCTGCGCTCGCTATAAAAAAAAATGGCCACGACCTTCGAGCCTTCTTAATGTAGCCTATTCAATTTTGGGGGGAATTAAAGGTGTACCCAAATTCGGACCCTCGTTCATTGTTCGTACATTCCACCATAAATTTTCGCTATCTTTGCAGGTAATTCAATTATAATTTTGGAAAGCTAATAAGAATTCTTGAGGAGGTATTAGGTATTGTAAACACAGGACTGATAAGGAATTCAAGCTAAAGTTCAAGCTTATATTCAAGATTTCGTTTTAGGTTAGACAATCTTAATGCATGTCTGTTGTTGTTTAGAATTGTTTCTTTTTTATGGATATCTAATTCAAGTGGCTAACAACATTAATCATATGTGATTAAACACCGTTTAAGAAATCAGGATCAAACATGTAGGTCTAACATATAAATCACCAGTTCAAATGAATCAGAATTCCATATTGTACATGTAAGTAGAGAAAATGAAAGAAAAGGCTTGTGAAAATAAAAAAACTATGAGATTATCTTTTTTATTACACTTTAATCCCCAATCTGCAGCGTCCACGATTTAGCAAGATTGTCATTTTTGTTTTAAATTTCAAATGTCACTACGCACCAACCCTCCTCCCTCACCCCCACCACCCATTTGTTTCGTTAGTTAGTCTGGAATATATACACGGCGTGTATATTTCTTATTATCTAAGTTATATCATATAATGAACATGCTGTATATAAGACCACTAACAACTGTATTTCAATTATCATTAACAATTTATGTTCTGTCGACTTTATGGTCAATTGTTAACTGCCCAAAAAGTGTGTCCATGATGATCGCTCACTGCACGCTCGACCTCACTAGCCGCATGACCAAGATCAAGGACCATGCATTGTTCTGAGCATTCTTTGAGGGCAGCAGATGTTAATTAATCATGCACGGAACACAAGAACAGGCTCCTGCCTAAAAAATTGTCATTAAAATACTGGTAAAACTTAAAAGGTGCGTAAACATTCAGATACGTTTAGACTATGGTATATATGCTCACTTAGTGTATCGTTTGGTGAATTTTTGTTGCGTTTAACTGTTTTGTTAACAATCAAACGCATTTTGTAAATATTTACAAATAATTTTCAAAAAGATATTCTTGGAATTGGTATTTTTCTTGGAATTTAAAAAACAGATTAGTAAGTGACGCATCAAAATTTTACATGCAATAGCTCATGAGCTGATTAAATCTTTTCCATTTTCGAATCTTCTTTCATCAAATTTCCATAATAAGTAGCAGTGGTAAAGGGAGGGGATGGGGTCCGAAAAATTATTGTGCTTGACGGGGGATGGGCGATCAAAGGCCTTTTCGGTTACTTTACTATGTAAATAAAATGTGTTTTTACCGGGGCGGATCATGCTGACACCCTCCTCTTGATCCGCGCATACAGCTTCTAGATAGTATGATGACCATGAATGCACTTTTCAAGAATTTTAAATTTAAAAGCATTTTTTTATTCACATTGCCTCGGATACTCGGGGCATGGACAACCCCTAATCTTTCTTTAATTGTTTTAAAATTATTGGCAGTAGAATAACGCTATTTTTATCAATCGGTCGTGGAGACGCATATGCTACATAAACATTATTGATTAATTTCAATTGTATGCATATTAGGATAGTAGAACCTGAAGAAAGGTGTGTTTCAGCTCAGATTTTCATTATTTTCCAAGTAATTGAAGATGGGAGTTTTTGGTGTCAGTGCAACGAGTGCCCGTGCACATTCTATTTCTTTAATATTTACATCTTTCTTTTTTAAGAAAAAGAACTCACTTACACTGCCTGTTCTGAAACTAAAAAGAACGAATCGTAGCAGGGAAATCTGATTAATTCAACCAATGATCTGTGAGGGAAGTTATAATGAGACACGAAACATCAGGTAGGGAGGGGTAGAGGGGGCAGAGGTCAATCCTCTCAAATGTTTTGGAAGCAAACTTTCTCTTGATTAAATTTATAAATTGGAAAATGAATTGAACGTTATTATTTTCAAAAAAAAACTTGTTTCATTCACATTGTCTTTTTTATATTACATGTAGAAGAAATACCTTGTATTCTTCCCTCCCCTGTGCTGAAACAGACAATGTCGGATTTGGCAACGAAAATCTTTATAAAGTTGGTTATAAAGGTACATAATTTTTTTTTATCGAGACACTTAACGCTCTTTGAAAAAAGTATATACAAATAAGAAATTTCTTATCTGTTGATAGCATGATGATTTATTAACACTAGTGATTCCAATTTATCGTCTTTGAAAACGGGGTTTGGATTAACTAAAGATACAGATCATTTAACTGATTACAGAAAGAAGATCCCCTGTCCCTCATCGTTCCCGCCAAACAATATGATATTCAGCAACTTCGTTCTAAATTGAGTACAGTGATATCGTAAAAACGAGCTGGCAAAACAAAAAATTCTCCATTGGTATGTTAAAGAATGTGTAAGTGTTTCAACATAAATCCTCTTTTCAAAATCTTATCAAAAAAATATTAACTTCATTATAAAAAAGTTACATTGACAAACATTACATTATCATTAACTTCAAAATAAGCATTAAGGTGTTTGGTTTTGTTTTCGTTCACTGTTCTAAAAGATCATATTATTTTTTGATAAACATAACGTATTCTTTTTTCACATCATGTTTGTTTATATGTATAAGCACATGCAATTAAAATCGATTAAAATGTGTCATATATTTGTCTCTATTATTAATATATATAAATCATTTTTGTTTCTGGCATAGCCCAATGCACCTAGGAAAAGGCAGTTGCTAAGCGAAGCAGTTTATATCATATTTGGATAATTCGAATCTCCTGAGTTGTTCTTTATGTGTAAATTGTCTAAATACATAAGCTTATAAGATATCAAGAAACATTTTTTTCAAAGTACGTTGACTTGGTCCCAAAATTAACGCACTTTGTTTTTTTTTTTTTAAAGTGCATAATTTCTTTTAAAAATGCATCGTAACAGACGGATCATTGCTGAGAAATCTGAGCAATTCGTGATCAACGAATGATCCATCGAGAAAAGACAATATCAACGCAACTCAGATTTTTAATGCTAATTAGTAGTATAGCTTAAGTTATAATCATCAGTTAAATCTTTATTGATAATTGGCGAAGTTAGATTTTGTTTGTTTGTACAAATTTGGATAGTTCCCCCTCTTAAAAAACGATGCCACTGCCTGATGAACCTATAAAATACTGTGGACGTAGACATGTATATGTTGTTTCAGTTGGATATATTGTACACATGTAGAAATTCTACTTATATACGCAGCTGATACCCAAGTCCAAAGTATATTTTAAACGATAAAAATTGTCAACCTAGTGTTGAATTTTATTTCTGCCTTCAATGGTTGTATTGTTCTTTTATGAAAGTAGAGGGGTATGCAAATATTTTTTTGTTTTTCTTTAAAAACAGACAATCTCGAAATGTACAGGGAGCTCCCATTATTTAATCAAGAGTAACAATGAATCCGTTACGTGTGCGGATCCAGAGGGAAGAGCCCAGAGGGATTAGAAACCTTGGAAAACAAAATTACCCCCCCCCCCCCAAAAAAAAAATAAAAAATAAAAAATTCTTGATTCGTGCATACATTAATATTCAATGTACTAAAATTATCTTTATGTAGAGAAAGCAAATGCATACACGGATCTAGATGCCCCCTCCTGTACTCCCCTGGGTTTATTTAATCAACATTATATAAAATAGCCACTGAAAACAAACAAAATAAATTTGGTCCTCGTACCCACTAATATAAATTTGTGCATGCAATATCATCAATTTTGTAGGATTTCAATTTATTTGATATACTGTATTCCTTACACATATATCTAAACCATCTGCATGGTGTCAATCTAAACGTAAAGGCGATTTAACTATGAAATCAAAATTTCAATATCTCAATGTCCATTAACTTTTCATCCAGACCTTTTTCCTTCTTTTTCAATATCTGAAGTATAAATGGATGTTGATCTAAATTCGATCACTAAAAACTTGTAACATGACACGAACTTGTGGGGTTCTACGGTTATCCCCTTTTCCACATTTTATTGGTACAGTTTGGATCCGCGCAATCGGGGGGGGGGGGGGGGTGATTGCAAACATTTACAGCTTCTATATACCATACATTGTGTTAAAGTAATGCTATTTGTTTAAAATATAGTAGGATTCTCATCGTCAATAGATTTCCAATTTCTACACATCTTAAATATTGGATGTTGCTAAATTAATATATAACAAAGAGTATGGATTCTAAATGTCCATTTATTGTTCAAATTTATGTTTAGATAGTTTTTCACAATTTAGTATTAAAAGTTAGCAAAGTCTCGTGATCTTCTTGGCAGGACAGCTCAAAGATCCATCGCAATAGCAACGACAGGAAAAACGGTAGCATTCTCTATAAAAATGGAAATCACTGTTTCCATTGTATGCCATTTCTTTCATTTGGCATTTTCTACAGCCCTGGGCACTGCAGGCCACAAGGACAACACTGAAGAGTACCAAAAGTTTCAGCATTTGTTGATAGAGTCGTAAACTTCACGCTTTTTGTAAAAGAGATGGGGCATCATTCTTGACACTACATTATTGATGAAATATTTTTAATCCCGATAAAAAGTGGAAATTAATGACAGTGTCCAATGAAAAACAAAAAAGGATGATTTTCGAGTTACTTAATCAAAACCATCAAACAAATGGACCTAATAACGCGATACTCCTTCAAGTGACAGAGTAGGAAAGGAAGGAGATTTGAAGGACAATCCGTGATCAAACACCAATATCAGGCATTTTGGTTCAGTTGCTTTTAATATTTGATTAAGACATGAATTAGTCTTGATTTTGTTATCCTGAAAACTCTGAAGTAAAAAAGATTGTTTATGATCAATTGTATGTCCATTAAATTAAAACATGTATATTATATTGCATGTAGATTGTAAAGAAAAATAAAGACGTTTCTTTACAAGACTCGACTTTTCTAAAATGAAGTTAGGCCCTTAACGATCTTGAGAGAATTTCATCGAGTATAGTCTGTACTTATTTATCTCTTACATCCTTAACAAGCTGGTCAAGACTCAGACTTCATTTTTTTAATTTATTGCCAGCAAGACGACAAGTGTAGTTTCATTCAAAAAGAAAAAGACACTGATTAGTAATAAATACATGTAAGTTTATTACAAACCTGCATCTGTCTTTCCTTTTCGTTTCACTCCATGATTCACTTGAACTGTTAGAACTTTAAGTAAAAAAAATTTAAAATGATCAAAATCTATTTAAGGAATAAATTTAATATTTATTAGTTTTATGCGATATAAAATGGTTTGGGGCGGTTTACACTTACCGGTAATAAACCACGAAGCGGTTTATAAAACCTTTATGTGTTCCAAACCATTTTATATCATATAAAACTAATAAATATTCATTTCATTGCTTATAATTTAATTTTTTGCTATTAATTGTAGATAAAAAACGGTCATTTGATGTTTAAAATGAAATCAACATGTACAAAATTCAAACGTAACATAAGGCAGATTATTTAATATGAATTTAATGAACTACATGTGCATGTAGCTCTGATATTTGATTTGAATGTAATTAAGAATTAAATAAACATCATGTACCTTTCTCAACTGAGGTAACCGTACTAATGGTAGGCGTATCTGTCAAACTCTGTTCTTCTGAACCTGAAATAACAAAATCCATCAGTTTTTCATTCTCCAACTACAGACAAAGATATGTTCATTAAACCAGTGGTAGCTTGAAGACAAGAAATACTTTATTTAATAAGAGGCCCATGGGCCACATCGCTCACCTGAGCAACAATATGTATGATAAAATCAGCTTTATGGAGCCACATACAAACAAGATGTAATTATAATCAGGGCGATTATACAGTCTCCCAAACGAATGAGGCCATCACTGGTGGTAGGGATGACCCACATGGGCTAAACGTTACAGAAAACATTACCCAATTTGTATGCACACACTGGTGCAGTTATGAGAAGTACTGTATCTTTAAAAAAATAATGATTCAATTATGAAATAAACAGCAATATTAAAAAGTTCACCGGGATATGAAGTTGGCGGGTCACGTGATCAAATACTGTGAAGCCCGAAGGGCTTCTCAGTAGATTTGATCACGTACCAACCAAATTCATATCCTGGTGAACTTTTTAATATTGCTGTTTATTACTTATATTTACGCTTGAAAAAAAACAAATCACCAAGAACGTTTTGAATAACCGAATAAGCGATAAGCGCATGATATGATCATTGTGACGTCACAAATAGTTCATACAGAATTGAACGTTTTCGCTATTCTATAGGTTCATATTAAGAATATATATGGTGGGGTGGGGATCTTGACCATTTTCAAGATATTTGGGCACTTCCTGTTCGAGGGGGATCAGGACCTCCCCTGGGGCGGATGACCTACATGTACATACCATTTGAGAAGTACAAGTTTCTGAGAAGAGGATTTTAAAAGATTTACTCTAAATATTCCTTTGTAATAATTTGACCCACATTGTGGCCCCACCCTGCCCCCGAGATCATGATTTGAACAAACTTGAATCTACCCTACCTGAGAAAGCTTCCATACAAATTTCAGTTTTCTTGGCCAAATGGTTTCGTAGAAGAAGATTTATTTTTTTGAAAAATACTAACAAATTTTTAATAATTTTAATTATCTCCCCTTAAAAGAGGGTCTGGCCCTTCATTTTAACGAACTTGAATCTCATTCACCCAATGATGCTTTGTGTCAAGTTTTTTGAAAATTTGCCCAGTGGTTCTGGAGAAGAAGTCGAAAATTAAAAAAGTTAACAGACAGACACACAGACAGATGGACAAAAAGTGATCAGAAAAGCTCTCTTGAGCTTTCAGCTCAGGTGAGTTAAAAAAATGAAAGAGCTAAAAAGTTGTAACTTACATCCTTTTTTCCTTAATATTGACATGATTGAGCACATAACTAGCTGCAGAACTGTAGCTCCACAGAAAATTTGGGTTGACTCACCATCAAACCGAATTTTCCTCAGAGCTAGCATACAGTTCTGCAGCTATAATCGATACACATGTATATGCAAACTAAGACTAGTGTAATCTTTTAAAAGTTTTTTTTTTTTCAAATGAAATCTATCTCATTGTTGACCATTTATAAAAAACTTTAAATGGTTTGATGTTAATTTTATAATTGAGAAAGTTAACTAAAGGTATTAAATTGTACCTTGTTCGAGGTGGTCACCTGCAGGGTCAACTGTCTGAGAAACTGAAGACATGCTTGGAGCTAAGAAATAATTAAATGCTTCCAATAAGAGAATGTACAGTAGTCAATGGAAACTTTCATAGCAAGTTAACAAGTCATAAATTTTTAACATTTAAAATGATTCCATCTGATATAACAATCAAGGTTGATTGGTTTTCCACTTCTTCTTTTTTGAAGAATTAAAAAAATTCAAATAATAATCAAATTGCAAATCACCATCTGTATCAATACCCCCCTGTAGACCAGAGAGATGTGGCTCTCCATCTGCAAGACGCAGAAATGTCTCCTCTCCTTGTGTGAGAGGGGGGAGAGGGGGACCACCACCAGTTTTTGGGCGTTTAACTCCATCCAGCTTTTCTTTGCCTATGACAATATATAGTATAAAGTAAAAACTACTAAAAAATATGAATGTAATAAAATTTGTCTATAATCAGTATAAACCAACAATCTGATACCAATCATAAATGCCTCTTTTAAAACAATTTGTAACTCATTTATCTTTTCCATGCATTTTAATTATAAATTTAGACCTTCATCTTGCTCTTCATATATAATATGTAATTTATGTGTTGCCTTATATACAGGCATGGGGTAATCGAGTAATCATATTCGATTGTAATGATTACTCTTTTTCAAGTAATCGACAGTAATCTGTAATCGAAGAGATTTTCGATTACTTGTAATCGTAATTTAATCGATTACAGCTAAAAAGTTTAGTGTAATTATAATTACTTTTTTGTTTTCTTACGATTACTCTTTACATAAACATATTGTGAAGCACTTATTGTATGAAAAAATACTCATCAAGTGTTGTTTATAATACAATTCATTGAATAAAATTGTTTATATTCATTTTTATGATTTTCCACTTTCACATAAAATATAAATATTGGTTCACATGTCATTGAGTACATAATCAGATAATCAGTTTACTCCATGTTTCACACTTCTTTGCAGATTTTTTTTTTATTATTTAACATAGTGTGGCTCCGAAAAACCACTAAGCTACTGACAAATATTAGAGAGAGAGAGAGAGAGAGAGAGAGTTATATTTTGTGTCTATTTTGCCAGAGAAAGAAACAAACCCGAAAGGGTGTGTAATTGTCAGTAAGTGTGTTTGTCCTTGTCATGTAAAGAATCCACAAAGCAGTTAATGAGGTGTGACCCCCCTAATCACGTTTAGATAACAATTAAAATAGCCCCAACAAGGATCTATTTTAAAAATCAAAACAATTACAAGCTCCAAACACAATTCATTCAAATCATGAAGCAAGGCTGCCTAAAAGTTCTTTGCATATTTCTGATGATATTTTTAAAAATTATAAAATTTCAATCAAATTCAATTCTCGTATTACCAATAACAACCAAATATGGCTAAAGGTGCAAGGTCAAGATTTCATCTTAACTCGTTAACGTCCAGGAAAAAAAACTTGTTTACATGACAGAGCTCTATAATATATATATATAATTGCTTATAATTTGACATTTGAATAAGCAGTAGAAATTATAAAATGTTATTTTATGAAGATTGAAATATGAAGTCTCAAATTTTCAAATCATTCATAATGAAAATACCCCTTTAACTCTAAAACCAAATTAACTTGAAGAGTTTTTATATGATATGTTCAGAACAGGTACCATGCGCATTTTAATGAAATTTTTTCTAAAGTATTCTATTAATAATCGATTACATGTTATAAAGTAATCGATTACTGGCCAAAAATGAGTCTCAGTGTAATCGATAAATAATCGATTACACAAAATTCCCCGAAGTGATCGATTATTAATCAATTACTTTTTTAAGTAATCGTGTCCATGCCTGCTTATATATAAACAAAGGTCTAGCTTCAGTTAAATTGTATTCTGACCATGATACTTGTATATGATTTATATGCATTTAAAACTTATGCTAAAAAAATACACCCCACTCCAAAAAGAAAAAGAAAAATGAAGTGTCAAATTTGTGTCGAATTAGAACATATTAACTATTTTTTCTTCAAATCATCAACCATTTAAAAAATGTTTTATTAAGTGATGCACTTAATTGTTAAGAATTTCCTGTTCCTGGTGACAACAAATGTTTGAAAAAAAATAGTTAATATGCTCTCAATAAATTAGATCATATCAAGTAAAATTTGGCAATATTTCATATAATCATTTAATTATTTGTTATGAATCCAAATTCATACAGATCCTACTCTTTTAAATTAGAATGAATTCATACTTACTTCTTGATTTGACAGTATAATATTTTTTCTTAACCTCCTCCCAGGTCCTCCTTTTGGTGTCGTATAGTCTACAATATTCAAGAAATACATGATCCACCCGTTTATTAGTGTCCACAAAGCAGAGATAAAAATATATAGATCAGTCAGTTGCGATGGGTTTTTTTCTTCTGATAACCAATGCATTTATCCTTTTTTCTCATAATTAGTTTGTCTTTCTTTTAAGCACCTCAGTGTATATATCGTAAAACGTTTCTTGTATAAATTTATTCAGTTAATTGTGTGTAAACGGGCAAAGAAGAATCACTTCGACGATGTTCTTAAACTGTTAAACCTTTACGAATTTGTCAACTATATATTCTAAATTTTATACAAACGAGTATAGTTTTCCGGCAAAATTTCATACTAACGAATTCAATTTATCGGCAATCAGTTGCCATTCCCTTTCTCGCGTTACTTTAAGCTTTCCTTTGGCCCCGCTCCCTTTCATCAAGCCGAACAAGGCCCCCGATCTTGTTTTAACTTCCTTAATTAACATCACTTCCTCGTCATCTTGCCAATTCTGAGATCGGCGTTTACCCGTAATTGCTTTGTCGTCCATTTTTGTTTTTTTAAATGAAAAAGCAGACGATAAGAGGGTATACTTACGTTTTGTTTACACGTTGTCCAATGCGTTTTATTGCTCTTTCAACACTAGAGAGTTCCATGGGGCCGCCTAATGCGTTGAAAAAAATCCGCGAAAACCGTCTCGCGAGAACATGAATTTGAGAAAATTCTCAACTCAAGTCTTGAGAATTACTCAGCTAAGAATATTCTCAAGTAGCTTTATGGCGGTGGTTTTGAGAATATTCTTAGCTGAGTAATTCTCTAGACTTGAGTTGAGAATTTTTTTGAGAATTCTCAAAGTTTTATGGCGGCGGACCCTGAAGTTCTTTAAATGTGTGTAACCTGTGTTTGCTTTTAGGAAAATACGTATAATTACCGTATAACAGGTATTTTCTGCGGCTTGAAATTTTTGCGGTTTAACCCCTAAAACGTATCAAATTATATTCTGCGTTTTCAATTTCTGCGGTTATATTAGACCGCAAAAAAAAATACATATGTTTACCGGATTTGCCTTAGGGAACGTAAACTAGAGAACTAAACTTACATATCTTAAAATCGACATTCTTATCGTGTTCACGGTGAATAAGAACTAACTCTCAAATGTTTTACAAGTCTACTAAATACTGCTTGTGAACTTTTCTCAGATCATTTTTATTTCATACTCGACTAAACACACAGTCCTTTTATCTGTTCAGCTATAATTGATATCGCACAGGTAATATGAGATAATTAGGTGTTAAATACGACGCAGAGCCCCCTAATAACGGACTGATCACGTTTAAAATTATAGCTTGTATTTTAAATAATGTCAAAATTAGTGATTTTTTTAAAAGAATATTTTGCGTTTTGAATTTTTGCGGATTTTACTTATCCACAAAATACCGCAGAAAATAAACAACCGCAGAAAATACCCGTTATACGGTATGATGAAGATTTAGGGATGATTAACATCACTAACACTGTGCACGACATGTTTAAAAGAAAATTCTTCCAGGGATCTCAATTGCAATATCTATGAATGATCAATCCATGCTGTTACACAATCGTGAGTGAAAGTTATCAAAAAAAAAAGGTACAAAAAAAAGAAGCAGCACAGTCAATCGAAGACATTTTTCTTTTCAAACATTACGTGATGATGCGTGAGTATTATAGATGAGAGTATTTTTATACAGACTAGACTTTGACCTGTGCGTGCACATATGATATCGGACATTTACGAAATAGATACATCGACACTCCATGTTGTTAACATTTACATAACCAAGCTTTAGGCATTCAATAATGCTATTAATTTCACTCTGCTTAGAATAATCTATTTCGGGACAAGCCTTCACCACAGTTAAAATGCCTCCCATTCATGTATACCGGTAATGTAGCAGAAAATTGCAGTACCGCTGCGAAACGATATTGGAGAAAATTAATGAAGTTTCATTGAAAATAACAGGAATATCATGATTCAAAACAAACCATTTTGAGGCTGTTAATACCTTTCATCTAAAAATTTAATTCATATTGTTGAAGATTTTCAACACTTTTTCACCAATGTATTTTACTCGTTTCAAGTTTACACACCATGTTGACATTAGGAACTCTTGGGATTTTTCGTAGTAAATGCACTGTTCAGCGTTATCTCCCGTATTTTCTTTGATGAGCAGAATATATAGAAGATTTTCAATGAAAATTTACACGAATTTGTTTTATCGTATTTATCCAAATGTGATATTGTGGAAACATAAACTAAAGAGCATCCTGTAATTAAGCGTGACATCAATGTAATCCAAAATATTAAGATGATTTCCGGAATTTTTTGAGGAATTTTCGTTGATTATTAATAAGCGGAGCTTGATTGAGAAAAAAATAAAAACAAATTGGTAATCTTCATGTACCAATGATTTTTACGTAAAACAACAGACAGTACTCTTCCTCATTAATCGGTATTTCGAGTCTATTTTTTTAATATACATGTAGTAGCATAGATATATGCTATATTGAACATTCGAATATATCCGAACAAATCAACTGGGTAATGCATACGTAATAGATGGATAATGATTTTTTAACATTTTGGAGTATATCAAAAGACTTAAAAAGATACATTGTATGTGGCCTTGTCATATATAACGCGACAGATTTATTGTTGATGGAACGCATATATTTACTGAATCTATATATGTACATTGTCATACAATGTATATACCTTGAAAGAAAAAATATCAAGGTGCTAATTTGTGTGAATAAAACATATTTAACAATATGAACATTTTTCATATTTTTCAGTTAGTTTAATTTGTTGTCAGTTAGTTAAGTCGACTTTGAAAGGATTCAATCTAAATTTTTCCAGTATGTTTTAATGTCAATACGACTTTTAGCAATCGAATGTTTGCTGGCAATCTGGAGGAAACATCAATTGTAATAGGTGTTTGTCCAGCACACGGCTGTAATAAAAAATAAAAAAGTGACATGTAATAGGAACATCTGTAAATACAAGAGAAAAATTCAAATCTTTACCTTTGCACAGAACATTCTAGAGATCCATTGTCTGCATTCGTCAAAGAATTTTAAACCTTTGACGTTAACATTGAAATTCACATGATAAAGTAGAATGATACAATTGCAAGTGCCCCTTTCTGTATAAGGGTAAACAGATCGTTGAAAAAACAAAGTGTTATTAGACAACTCAAAAAAATATTCAAATTTAGTTTAATTTTAAATTTCATTTCATGTGGCAATATGAAGTTTCAAACACGATTGAAATAGAAATAATGACATTGAGAAGAGACAGATGAATAATTTGATGGATTAAACTTAACGTGTCAGATTGCAGGGGACACCTCAAATTGTATGAAAGAACCTATGCTCTACTCAATCAACACCCCCTAATATCTGGCCATCCCCCCCCCCCCAAAAAAAAAAAAACAAAAAAAAGTCCATTAAATGTGTTGAATTAGGGTGTATATTGTGATAACATTTCGTTGTTTTTATATTCATTCATGTTTCCATTTAAATAGGAAATAAACAAAATTACAGATTCTCATAATTGTTTTTTTTTATTTAATAACAAAATCCATAGATTTGGTGTGGGTTTTTTTCTTTGAAAATATTTGTCTTTGTCAAAATTTGAGATTTTGATGAGGAAGCCAAATTCCTGTCAATATCGGCTTTTGAGTTATAGTCTATTTGAAATGCTTTTTTTTTTTTTTTTACAGAATCTCATATAAACTGTACGACTTATCATTTAGTACACACGACCGTCTATCCCGTGCCTATATTTCATCGGTGCATTGCCACTAACTAACGATCCACCTTAATTAAATGGCTGAAAAACAAAAAGACAATCGTTAGACCCAGGAATCTCTGTGCAAATATCTAGCATTTGGCGATTAATGGAGCATTTGCTCACTTTGCACTAGTGAGAAGTGATTGACAAATGTAAAAGTAAAGTATACCTAAGCTGTGAAAAAAAATTAAGAATTTTTGTTAATGATCAATCAACAGATTTATCTTTGTATATGTTTTATAACATGCTACATGTATCAAACAGTATGCTTTTATTCAAGACTATACTAGATCAGATTTATTGAAAAAACAAATATTTGACAATTGTTACAAATGCGAGATTAATTATGTTTTATTTGATAACGCTAAAAGCTAAAATGTCGGTGAAATCTTTGTTAACAGTGTGGTAGATATATGTTGTATTGCATCTTAGTGATGATTATGCATTAACATACACACAACGGCACAGATTTTGACCTCTTAAAGCAGCAGTGTTCGAATAAATCCATCGAAGGACACTCTTGCACGAAACAGCTTGAAAAATGCTCATCTGAACTAGAAAAAATATAATGCTTATCATTGTAGAGGAATTCAATTGATGTAATTTTTTTATGTCATACTATATCCAGACTAATCAAACATGGGAGCTTAATCAAATTTCTCTCATCAAACTAATAGCAAAGGTCAAGACACAAGGCAAAGAGTAGCAAGGCTTCTAGAAATCCCCAGTGTCGATCTTACGGTCAGATATCAATATCCAAGTGCGCGATAAGAAAATTAAAACGGCACTGAACAGTCACTCAGAGAGTCAACGTGCAAAGAGAGACAACAATATATAACTAATAGACTGCTTACGGCAAAAACACACGAGAGAAGAACATTAAGCCAAAGTCATGTTCAATATAATGGCTTATACTTGTTTATTAGTTGCTCCCTCAGAAATAACATCTGTTTTTATAAAATATCACGATGTACATGGAAAACTACTATAGTTATTTTGGTGCATCAAATATAAGACTTTAGTGTCTATGAACGGAACAGAAAACCTAATTTTTGATATTTGGTCTCTGAACTTTTAAGTCATTTAAATTTTAACTCGTCATGATTTGATCAAAAACTCAGTTCAAGATTCCCATCCAATCTCTTCAATTTTACAAATTAAATCTAGGGTTGTTAAAAAAAAATTTCCCATTTAATTTCTAACTCTCAAACAGTTTATTTCAACCATACTGTGCAGAAATACCGGTAGTTTTTATTGTTACGACGCCGACGTCTATTAAGGGCAAGAAATACCAAAAGAAGTACATTCAATTTTACGTGACCTACATGAATATTATTATAAACTTATCTCTCACGTAACATTCTGAAAAGATCAATTTCTTTGTGAACAAATTGAAAAGAATTGTCAGACCTTAATGATTTACATAATACCAATAACAACTGTCTCAACGATCTTAGAGACCTCGCATAGATGTCAGAATTTCCTAGTTCTCAAGTGATAATCTAGCTTTATAGTTACTTAGACCTCAATATTGATAATTGGGTCCATACCATCAATTGCCATTAGATACCTCTCTGTGAATTCAGTGGCATATTATTTTCTTATCGTATTTAACACAACTAAAACACATATCCACTCTGAAGTGTTCTCACCAGTTTGTTCTTGTTATAAACCGTTATTAACAAGTTTATAAAATAATATATAATGATCTCCTTAAAAAAGGCCTTTGTAGAAAAAAAATGGGAAAATATCCAAATCTTAGACCTAGACTGTATGGTATTTTTTCTTCCAAAATAATAACTTCACTGTTTGAGCCTCCTTTAACTACTAAGCAAACACAAGAAAACTTTGTTTGGAAATCTCCATTTTAAATTAAAAATATGTGCGAAACTGCTTAGTAACCTTTATACTGGGTGTGGATCATCTCTATTTACTGTCCCGTATCGTTTTTGCCATTTATTTTTAAAGCTGTGAAGAACGGAGAGTCCTAAAACTAGTTTTAAATCGAGTTAAAATAACTTTTAAAAATCAGTTTCTTCTTCACTCTATATAAACATCTGCTGCATTTTGATTTTTATTTTTACTTCGTTAATTTAATTTGAGTGCATTTGAGAAGTGCTAGTTTTACATGTAGAGTCAAACCATATCTATTTGTTTTCTCTGCGTACATACTATGTAAACATCTGCCGCTATTAGGGGTTTCTGTTTTGTTTAATTATATTCATTTGTGTACATTTGAAAAATATTAAGTTTTATACAAAGAGCCAAATACTTTCTAAAAGTCTTCACTTCTTATAAACATCTGCTGTAATTGGGTTTTTGTCATTTTGTTCAATGATATTCCTTTGAGTATACATGAGGAATTAAAGCTTTAAAATTAGAGTCAAACAATATCAAATATCATGTTGAATGTAAAACATGTATCAAGGGGTAGCTTATATATCATATTCTGAGCTACATTTGGGATCAAGAACTCCAAGGCCTTTTTATGGTAATGACACTGAATTTATTGTTGTATTTGAATATCGAATAAATGGTTTCCACAAGTACAGCTAGGTGATCTATAATCATATACAATTATAATATTACTAAAACAGTCTCATTCTCTATACATTCACTCGTTAAGGGTGATATCTACACCAAATAAGTGTAGGCGATTTTTGTTGCATATTTTTGTTACAAATAATAGGCACAGTTTTGAACAATAATAAACCTCAAAGTATAATACTCTATTTTTTATAGAATTTTTAAATATTAGTTTGCTTACAGATAGTCCCCTTATATGTCAAATTTTTAAACATTTCTGTTTTAAAATTCTTATGAAAGTGAAATTTTATAAAGTTTGAAAATGAAAAACAAAAAAATCACTAATGATGTTTGTATGATTTTTATTGGAATCCACATAAATATGTAACTATAATATTCAAAAATTCTTTAAAGGCAAATTGCCGGATGAAATCCTACAAAAATCTGAAAATAAAAACAATATTCGTTGGTTAATGAGATAAATAAAAAAGAAATTGAATAAAATGGAAAAATAAAAAAAAAAAAATACTGAATTATTGCAAAAATCTTGGTTTGAAAAATCCTGTTTAAGAGTTGTCTTTCTTGAATTTACTTGGTCACAAATATCTTGGGACCAATTTTCTAATTAAAATAATATCACGAATGAAAATTTAAAAAAGGTACAAGTATATGCTTAAATATAGAAATAAGTTTAGGAGTGCTTCTGATAATGTTTGAATCTGAAAAACTATATTTTTGATGAATGCCTTATGTTTATATTTAACTCTTTAAAACAAAATGTTTGATTAATTCATGCGACATTCCACATATGGTACATTGTGAATGGTAACGTAAAATATATTTGTTCACTAAACAGTTTCTGACGAATTTCTACACAAAAACTGATAACGTTATTCGATGCGCGAAGAGCAATCTGTGCAGCTTTAAATCATATGCGCCTTTCTCTGCTGTTAAAAAAAGTTTTTTGGGTTTTTTTTTTTTTACAAACATCGTTTATACATGTACAATGACATCGACCCGTTTGTTCTCAAATAACTCTGTAATTTTAACTTGAATTGCAAGCACAATTTTATTATTAGTTTTCTTTCTCCTACGTTTTTCTCACGTTTTAGTCCTTATGAATTTGATAAATGGACGAGTCTATAAAAATGCGCCAATCAGAACCTTTGTTGCAAATCAGAATTGAAATATACACTGATTAGAAAGTTTCCTTACTCACCGCAATGCTATATCGGCTATAAGTGTATACCTACAAGCGAGATTTGCAATAAACGAACTAGCTTTCAATGATATGCGTAATAAAGGTAAAAATAATTACAATGCCAGGTTAAACAAATGTAGGAACCAATTGTAAAACTAAAAACGCTCTCCATGACATAAAAAAACGGATAGCAATCAATGTCATATATATAAGAAGGTAGCAAACGATGGCATATCTAGCGATAATAGCAACAAATTACAAATAAAATAAAGGTGGCAATTAACGACATGTAAATGAAGGTAGCAATCAATAACATGTGACAAGAAGGTTGCAATCAATGACATGTAACAAGAAGGCAGCATTCAACGACATGTATTTGAAGGTAGCAATAAATGACATGAAGATGAAAGTGGAATCAAGGACATGTAAATGAAGGTAGCAATTAATGACATGAAGATGAAGCTAGAAATCAATGGCATGTAAAATGAAAGTTGTAATGAAGGACTCAATGACTGTAAAATGAAGGTGGGAATCAATGACATGTAAAATGAAGGTAGCAATGACGTGTAAGACTAAACCAGCAATCAGTGGCACGCAAAATGAAGATAGAAATCAATGACATGATGTAGATTGAATGTAAGAATGAATGACATGTGAAAGGAACATTTTTTTATGGCAAGGCCTCCACTGATAAGGGTCAAGGACAATGTAATGATTATTGAAAATAACTTTGGCATATTATGTTACAAGCGCTTGTTACAAAAGTTTCATTATAAAGGGAATTTTGTCAAAAACTCTTAAACTTCTTAACTCCTCACAATAAAATACAAGTATATGTAAGCCTCTTAAAGAAAGTTTACTTTAAAAAAAACAAGAAAACGAGCGACTTTGGTTGCTAAAGATACTTGCAATGGGATTTCCCCTTGCAAGCACAGTTGTCGTCAAACTGGTTTAAGCACCGATAAACACGCGGTGCAACAGTACCATTAACACAGCTAGCATAGTTCATGGGACTGAAAAGTCAGTAGAACATCTCGTTAAAATTATGACTCTTATAAACATGCGATAATCAAACATTCAACAAAGATAATTGCAAAACAAAGTAAAATCCATTAAATAAATGGTTTTTACCCATCAGAGTGAAGTAAAATTAATCTTACCTGCACTGAATTTTATCTCGAACTTTGACCCTGAACTCGCACTTTTCATTACAGCATTTGTCGCCTGTGTAGCCAGCATCACATTCTTCATTCTTGTCCAGACGGCCATTACCGCATAAACCCTTTCCTGAATCAGATGCCTCTTTATATAATGTTATGAAAAATTAATGAAAAAAAAAATAGACCTTGGACTCTCAGTGGGATGTAGATATCTAGTTTGAGTACTTTTCTGACTTGCTATTAGAAGCTCGCCAATATTCATTGACTGTCTAAATTTGAATTTTTTGTTTTAGAATTTTGCTCTTTTTGAAATTGACGGCGTTTCAACAGAAATGTACAGTCCTGAATACAGTCGGACATATATTGCTGCATTAAATGAATACATGTCAGGTTCCTACTCAAGCCTCAGACCATGAGCAACTTTTCAATAACAAACTAGTTTAACATCCTATATCAGAATGAGTAGTTTTAATGTTCTCCTTTCGATCCATCCCTCAAAACTACTATTGGTCATTTATTAAATTGTTATGACCTATCAACCAAATAATGGCAGATAAGATGACAAGTTGCCACGCTTTTTT
Organism: Magallana angulata; assembly: GCF_025612915.1. Taxonomy (NCBI): domain Eukaryota; kingdom Metazoa; phylum Mollusca; class Bivalvia; order Ostreida; family Ostreidae; genus Magallana; species Magallana angulata. Next base: position 17,062,581 of record NC_069114.1, on the reverse strand, counting down.
GTTCAAACAATGTAAGTTAACAAAAATACTCCAAAGTATAAAACCCATACATTTAACATAGTGTACCTTTAAAACAATCATATCCTTTCATCATCACAGCTTGGTAAATGTACTGTCTACTACACGGCGAGAAGAGCTTAATAAAGGTACAATGTCATAAATAAAACAAACAGAAACTATTCAAAACCTGCATTGACTTTCAACACTATTCTACCATCAATTATGAATTCTGATATGTATCTATATAATGATTTTTTTTTTCTTTTAAATGAAGTGATTTCCATATGTTAATTACTTTGTTTCTTGTACCCCTGTGGATATTTTTTATGTAAATTACAACGAATAAACATGTTACTCTATCTAACAATGAAATTGTTTCCGTTGTAATCCTTGTCTTTACATTAAACTCAAAGTCCGATAACTCTTATTTGTTTACCATCGAAAAAATCTGCATCGTTGACAAATAAAGTGTTTTTCGGTATAATAAAATATCCATTTACTGACTATTGGTCGATAGTAGGTTTGTCATACTCGACGGTACTTATTTCCCTCGGCAGTTGCTGCTTCGGGGGACAATAAACTTGTTATTGTCCTCATAGCCAGTTAATAAGTTTATGATTTACATTTCTTAAAAGAGATCAATAGACCTAGCCTACAATAATTCAAACCGGACAAAGAACATATTTACCATGACCAATAGGGGAAAATAATTGAGAGAGAGAAAAAGGAAACGAGTGTCTGAAGTACTTTTTTCCGTTCTAAATTCGTCTAAAACACGAAGTCCTGTACTGTGTGCAAGTGAAATCGGAATAAGGAAATTCAACACTTTGATAAAACGTGACAACTATTGTGCGTATATATCTACTTTTTTTTTTTTTTTTTTTTACAAAATTGTGTGCATTGTAAACTTTTGTAAAAGAAGCGTCTCAACAGTAACATCAACACTAAAGAGCTCTATAATTATTAAAGATTCAATGATTTTTTTTTCTGATCGGCTTCGGCCGATCACTGTTGTGTCCATATGAGGCATCCGGCAAATGCTTCCACGTGCGCACACATTCCGCTTGCATAGGTAGTTCTTATAAAAACTTGAATTTTGGTTTAGTATTTATATAACATTTTACTCGGTTTTATTTCAATTCATTTGCCTTAAGAGATGCAAACATACATAAAATACAGTTCGACCTGTTAATTCAAGAATGCACATTTTGTCTCACGCGTAAGAATTTCGATCGAAAGATTCATTCAGTAATGCAGTTGACCTCGATGAACTGACCTCAATCATAAGAAGATGCTCAATGAACTGACATCGATCTATTGATGTTGCATAATCATAGCTAGGAAGACGGCTTGATTTCTAAACAAGGTTACATTATAATGCGACTACAATAGCAAGTTATGATGGCATTCAATGTTTTTCAGTCGCATTAAATTATTTTAATACAACTTTTTCTTTGTAAACGTGTTAATGCTCTTTGAAGAGCCCTACTCAGTATTCTGCTGAAAAAGAATATACATTATCATTTAATAATTACGTTAAAAATATAAAACTAGACAAGGAGTTTACGAACGGCTTTCGCCAAATTTATTTCAACATTAAATTTGTTGACGGTTTATAATGATGACATTATGTGTACAGATTCGAAATATTCTATATTTTGTAAAAATACAGTACTTTTTTAATTATTTAACATCAAACTGATCATGCTGATTGCTTCTAGCTATCAACATATCATCATATCATCATTGCCGATCATTCCTTTAAAAGGAATACTTGTCTAGGTTGTTTTGGGTGTGGTTATCAACATCAGTATATCGGGGGAGGGGGGGGGGGTTAAATAAAATTATTCCATTTCAATCTCGAACGGTCGTCAATAGCACCGTTTTTTTTATCAGAATCATTTTTCAAGAATCACTGTGAACGACTTTTCCGACATAAAGTCTTCACGTGATCTATATTATTAAGAGTTTGTGCATTCAAAATACCAGAGTCATTAAGTATTTTGGGATGATTGGATAATCTATTTGCCGAAATGAAGGTTTCACCTACAGTCAGAAAAACATACTCTACCCATATTTTCAATATGTGAAAAAATTAGTACCATTGCAAGTTTTTCTATCTTTAATCATGTTTTCAATTGATATTTGTGAACATTGTACCTTTTCTTCACATAATGTTTTGAAGCTGTGGAATCATTAGTCTTTTGAGTACAAAGGTCCATATCACTTCTGCAGTAGCCTTTGGCATAGAGGGGTTGATTCAATGCATTCCTCGTTAGGAAGATTATATATATGCGCATTAGGCTAAGATCTAAGTATAGATATTCATTTTTTTTTTACAGTGTAAATATAACCGCACATCAAGGCACCAACTGACACAAATGAAACGCTTTTTAACAGAATGGTAACTAAGCGTGGATTTTCACGACTCGAAAAAATCACGGATCCTATACTTAAAAACGTGTCTGCCTTTAAAATACCAGAACTAATCAGATTATTGTATAAATAATCCGCATAAATGAAAGTCGTGCCAATGATCGGATTAGCATACACTGCCCATATTTAAGGATGCCGATTTGGGTTTTTTTGCGGAAAAACTACAATAGCATAACTCTTTATTTTTTAACCATATGTAATTTAACCCAACTCTAGTTTATTTGCAAAGGTTCATGAAAATGAACCGTCTGGTTCTTTTTAGGGACCATCTCAAAATAGAGGTAGATTTACTATAGGAATATATAGGAAACTGTCATTTTCCGCACATCAAAGCAGTTTTAAAAAAATACTACAATAGCTTTTTTCTCAAATTGATTTATATGATTAGTAATATCATTTCCTACCTTATATGTAAAAACCACAAAATTCTACAATCTGGTTTTAGTGGGGGCATCTCAAAATATTAAAATGCACCAAATTTTGCTATATATTTGGATCATCACGAATGATGATTGGTATAATGGATTCATTCCAAGATAAGGAAAATGTCCTCAAGGATAGCATCATTCAGTATATAAAATTTCAACAGCGTACAATTTTTACTTATTCTTTTATGTTATTTCTTATAATGTACTCCTACAAAGCTTCATTTTATCATAACGTCATAAAAGCGCAATGGCAATGCTCCCCTACCACACATCATAAAAATCGTGTTAAAAATAAAAATTTCCTTTAAAGATCTAGATATCTTTATCTGTATTTTGTTTATTGTGTTCAATTTGATAAATGATATCGAAAAAAATTCATAAGAAGTATAAATCAACTGTATTATTTTAGAATGCACAAAAACATGCGAAATGCAAACTAAAGTCGGCCTCCTTAATATCATAAAAAATGACGAGTTCTTACACAAATTATTATATCTCTATTAAATGGGCATGGTTACGATTCTGGTAAAAAATAATTTGTTCGATATAAATGTCTACAATGCCTAAGTAATGTATTTTTAATATGCAACCAAAATTTGAGTGCCATTCATTAACATTATGAGTGTGATTCATTTATGTATACTCATAGAAGGTGCACATATCTAAATATGTTACCTTGATTTTCACAGAAACTGAAATGATATTTTACATGAGTACGTCACAAAAAAGGTCGCATAAACACTATGAAATGATTGCAATTACATTGTTAGTAATCTATTTTACAATTTATATCTTCTCTCTTTGACTTCAAAACAATTAACATTATATTTACTTAAACAATGGTTATTGGTTTATGAATGAAATCAAGGAATGCTTGTTTTTCGACCTACTGATGCTGACTTTTGTAAAACAAAAATTAACTCAGATTGCTATTATTCACCATATATTACTAAACATTTGTTCGTGGTGTCTATAATGACATAATGACACTTTAGTGTTTTCTAAGCAAAATCAAAGGATTTTAATTTGAATCTTGATTTTTTTTTTTAGATTTTCTATTCAGAAATATAGTGAACAGATGAAGCAGTATTTTAAAGTTTTATCGGTGGAATGAAGGCCGTAAACTCGGTTTTCCCGGCATGAAGTGAACACGTGATTATTGTGTTGATACAGAGTGACTGTAGCTCTTCGTAACAATTAAATCACAAAATGGCTACGTAAGGGGAGCTTGGTTCTTTCCGTGAAGAAAAAAGTTACATCAAAACCAATGTAAGTATCTGAAATTAAAAAATTATATAATAGTGTAATTAACGGTTGAAATTAATGAAGACTATCATTATCCAATTAAAAAAAAAAACCAACAAAATCAAACTTTTGCAATGACTTACCGGTATAAGTATATGAAGAGTATTCATCCCTGTTTATCAGATCCACAAATGAATATTGATTGATATAAAGAAAACGAAAAGTATGTATAACGTTTATATATGTAATGACAAGGGATGACACTTTCGGGTAGAACGATTGTAGCTGGTTAAAAAAATCAGTATATATTACATATACTGTATATTTTAACAAATTTCATTACAATTAAATTTGCGAGACATTAAAATCAGAGCAATTTACATGACGTGTAAAGTAGAGACAATGTAAAAGAATATGGGTGGGTGCTAACTATGTAATCCGTTAAAACAACTTTTACTGTGATTTCATCCATCATTGAATACCAATTTTTGTGGATTTCATTGTTCATATAATCCACAATATTAAAAGTTGATTGAAATGTGCTTTCTATTTACATTTTGTATTGATAAGGTCATTGGCCAAGAATTTACATACCCTTGAAACTGTGATTTTCACTTGATCCACAAAAATTGATACCCACGAATATCAATGAAACCACCAGTAATTGCCCTGTCTGATAAGCTTTTGAAATGTGGTTTTTTGATGATCACTGACCACAAGGTTCCACTACACGAGGTGGTGACTTGACCTATATTTTGAAAGGTGTCTGCATTGAAAATACCAGAGCCATTCAGATTATTTAATATTCAATCTGCAGAAATGAAAGTATCTCCTATGATCGTAATATCATACACTACCCATATTCAATATTAGGACAAAAATTAGTTCATATGCAAGTTTTTCTATCTCTATTAAAACCAGATGACATTGTTTTATTCTTTAAATAATTAATTTAAGCTCTGGAGTTAGTGATCTAATGGGTACACAGGTCCACGTCATTTCTGCAGCCGCGAATTGCATAGAAAACGCAGTACAGTTTAGGTGCTCAGTAAAAATATCGGCAAATTTTTGTGATGAAAACACGTATACTTTAGTTCAACTGTCATGTCCTTTTTAAAATCAATCACAGTCACTCAAATGCAATATATTTCTACAATATATATATAACAGTACAATACTTCATGTTTATAGTGGTCACGAGATATGGCAGTCGCATGGTACAAGCAGATGTATTTGTGGTTTTGAGTTCATTTGAAAAATTCAATATTGCAAGGGCATAATCATGTCAAAATTAACAACTGAATTATAAAATAACTTGATGTTATATCGTAGATTTTGAAAAACGGTGCGAACTTTTTAAGATAAGAATATTTGTTAGTAGAAACCGTTATTTATGATGCATATGTTGAATAATTTTGAAGGTCACAGGTTTAATTTCATTATTTAAGAAAGAGCCAGCGTGCCAACCAAGTTCTTCAAGTGTTTTGACTCATTAAAACGTTGATGCTAATGCCGCTTTATCTGACTCTGAATGTCATTTTTTGTCAGGTAAAGGATTGATTTTATTAAGGTCTTCCCTTTCCTTATAGTGATTGTAGTGGGGTTTTTTTTCTTGTTTTTTTTTTTTTGTGGTCGGCAAGTTTTCCAGAGACGACTGAATGCATCTTTCTGAAATTTTAAGGGATGACAGAGCATTATAATACCTCGAAGACTTCGCAGGGGTGTTATGAAAACATGGAATCTGAGTTAAATGTAATTTTGTGCAATCACAAATCTTAGTTATTATGTACATCTTCAAATATTTAACCAACAAATCGTAGACCCAAAGGAAATGAAAAATACTAGAGACAATTTTTTTTCACAAATTAGATAGGATTACGCTGATTTACACATTGATGACGGCATGACTGAAAATTGAATGTCGTGTAAATTTGATCGGAAAACATTCTAAACATATTCAAAATTTAAATAATCTAAGAACTCTAATAAAGTATTTTGGTGTGCTTTATTGAGAGTTGAACAAAAGAATACTAGTTTACACCTTGTATGGATCAGTTATAGTGAAAAAATAAATTGTATCAGTACTTTTAGTACTTGTCAGTACTTCTCAAAGCTTTTCAGTACCATCAGTAAAACGTGTCAGTAAATGTCAACGTTTTTCAGTAAATGTATCAGTACTTTTTTAAGCTTATCAGTACCGTCTGTAGAAACGTTAGTTTTTATCTCAGTTCACCAGTAATGTAAGTAAATGTCAAAGTTTATACGTACAAAAATTGGATTGCCAGTTCTTTTCAAACGCAGAAGTTCTCGCGAGATCACAGAAACTGTAATAATCAAGAAACAAAACGTTTATGAAACAACGACATTTGTGTGACGATATGCTCAACAGTGTTATTTTGTCAACCGTCCCCTCCGGTTTTCACCGATTAAAACAATCATTTATTTTATATATTGATATGTGTTTCTTTTTTACTTCGCCTAAAAAACGAAGAAGTACATATGGTAAATATACAAAAATTGGATTGCCAGTTCTTTTCAAACGCAGAAGTTCTCGCGAGATCACAGAAACTGTAATAATCAAGAAACAAAACGTTTATGAAACAACGACATTTGTGTGACGATATGCTCAACAGTGTTATTTTGTCAACCGTCCCCTCCGGTTTTCACCAATTAAAACAATCATGTATTTTATATATTTTATATAAAACGAAGAAGTACATATGGTAAATATACAAGATTTTCAATCAACATTTCCGTTTGTCTTTTTCCGGTCCCGTGACAATAAAATTTGCCTCGACGAGATCTCAGAAACGGTAAACATTTGAAAATGAAAACTTTGTGGGATAATAGACCTTTGTACGTAAATATGTTTAAACTATTTTGTTTTATTAGTCCTAGCTTCCAGACATAACAGAAAGTACTTTAATAATTGATTTTTTAATTTTTTTTTCAATATTTTACATGGAACGAATGTTTCAGTAAACCCTTACATATGTCATATATGTAACGTTAAAGAGACAGTACGGCGCATCTTATCAAAATAGCGACTTGAAAAATTTTTCCGATCGGGTTCAGTATTTTTGTACTACTCATGAATGTATAAACTCTCAGAAAATTACAATGTTCTCCATTAAATAAATCTAATTATTTCATTAAAAATAATAATTACGTATAACCTATTCATAATTACATCGCAAAGTGTTAGGGGAATCAACCTTCTATACTAATACGCATGCGTATTTACTTAAACAAACACATGCAGGGCTCGCGAAGATTCTCCTGGACCTGTTTGTTGACAAAAATATGTCATTTCTACTTCTCCCAGGAAATTTTTGCTGAAAGTTTTTAAAATACCCACAATTATTATTTTGTAAGAATGTATTTTGCGTGTTTATCATAACCTAAATTCATTTTAGTAAATGAGACCCCTTGAGGGGTTATTTGACATATTTCGGTCTGTTCATTTTAAAATGAACCGAAATTGGTAAACCATCAATCCCTTATCGAGAAAGTGATAATATGTTCTGTTTAGAGAGTTTCTTTAACCTCGTATACCATGATGACCGTAGTCGGAGGAAGATCATGTAGTTTTCAGCACGTGTCAATTACTGTCAATCAAAGTCCATGTGGTACAAATAAACGATATAACATTATTGAGGTTTGTACGACCCTTAAATATCCGGACGCTCAAAATTCAGTTAACTAGGTATGTGAAAGGGATTTTTATGTATTTCAACTATTACAATGAACGTTATTTCTTATTTCCTAACGATACAATGGTAAATCTGAACTTATTCACACATGTTTTTTTTTCAGCAATACTGTCTTTTTAAATAAATTTTAAAAAAATCTAATTCCGATGAAATATCTCAAAACAATTTCATGAGATCTAAGAAACTACATGTATAAGTAATCAGAAAACTTGTATGGATGATAGGCAATTGTGTAAAGACGTGTTTAACAGGTGTCATTGTGTCAACCGTCACTTCCGGTTATCACAGAAATCATAAAACAAATCAAATTCTAAATTAATTTGACCTTTTTTTTATTGTTTTTAGTTACCTTAATAAATCTTAATATACATTAGGTAAATGTACAAGAATTACAACTTTTTTCACTAAGCAATTCCGTTTGTCCGTTTCTGGTCCCCAGACAAAATCTTGCCTCAACAAGATTTCAGATTTGACAGAGATTTGAACAACTAAATTATGAGGAAATATAAACCTACCTAGCTATGTAGATATTTCAAAACTTTTTCGTTTGACTCGGTGTACAGTAATTGCCGGTTGTCACATTAAGTACTCCAAATTGATTTTGTTTTCATTTCTACATGAAAAAGCACAAATTAATACATGTGTTTAAGAACGAAAGACTTTTTCGTTGCCATAACAACATACACCACTATTTTTTTTTAACTATGAACATCTTTGATAAGATTTCAGTATCAAAAACGCCTAACTAAAAGCACAGAATTTCAACTATTTTGCTCTCTATAGGAATACAAACTAAGTCATTTAGACAGCTGTGACGTGTAACCCTTAAGTTTGTTTTGCATTTGTTTTACGTTGTCTGTTAACAAATTTACTATTTTAACTTCATCTTGAAAAGTACAAGATAAATTGTAATTTTGTCAATTTAAATTATGTGTTCTTTTTAAGAAAAAACATTTTCATTGCCTATTTATTGTATACGTGAAGTAATAACCTCTATGCATGTTGTGTGCATTATATATGAAACTGAGAATATTATAAAAGATTGATGATCACCCAAAAGGCCTGCGGGTCTCTTTGTACCAAAAGACCAAGTTTTGGCCCCTACAGCTAGGGGATTCCCCATATTTTTGCCTACCCTCCCTCACCCGCTTTTATAAACTTTTTCTCTCCAAACATTAAACACTATGACACGTACGTGACTGTCATGGTCAGGTGGCCTCTTATTGTATCTTACTTGCGCTTATCAGCCTTGTTTTGAACATTTCAATTTCTTTCATTTCAGGTAACATTCTTGTTTTGATCATAGTTTAAACTTCTCTAATCATGTTTTTAAAATAAATAATGGTAAGCAAAACCTTATCTCATTATTAAACTTTTTTATGTCGCGGATTCATTTCTCTAATGGGAACACAGGTTTTACTTCCTTTCAATTCACTTCCTACACAGACGATTGCATAGAGAAGAAAAGGAAATGCACTTTTGTTTTGAGGAACATATATCTTAGCACTATGCTAGGATACATGTAAAAATAATTATTATTTACTCTAAATAATATCATATCCACTTTATAAGATTACTAAATACACATGTACTATTTACTATATATTACACATTATTATGATTTTGTTTTTTGCTATGACATGAAAATATCGTTTTTATCCCAAGCATATTGGTCAATTGATGCCACATGATCGTGCTATAAATTCTCTTATAAACCTTTCTACACTAAAAAATAGAATATTTATAACCCCACAAAATTAATAATAGATTTTAAAGGCAAAAAAAAACCCTGCTGCGTTTTCAACAGAGCAGGCGCTCGCGAGCGTTCGCCAAATTTCCTATACCTGCAACACAAATTATGGCAAGCGTTCGCGAGCGCTTGCTCTGCTGAACACGCCTCCGGTTTTTGCTGTGCGATATTGTAGCGTCACAATTTCGAAATCAATGTCTATACATTATGAACAAAACATCTGACTGTTATTCTCTTAAGGAGACTGAAGAGACTTAGTTTTTGATTTATTATAATAAAAAAGTATAGCCTTTTGCTATCGGTCATTACGCAGTTTTAGAGCAAGTTAAAATAATATCCTCCTCAGTCGATACACTTTCATCAGCTCTGTAAAACCATGTATTGACCTTATCAAAACGGCTATAATTGTATAATATTAACTATGTACACATGTACATGTAATATTTACTATACATAATATAACATTCACTATTTACTATACAATGTAATTTGGCATATCATTGAATCCACTGACACGTTTTTTACAGCATGCACATATCTATTTAAGTTAAGTTATATTAATATTGTACGGAAATCTTGAAATTTTACTTACAAATTCAGAACGAATAGTTATGCATATGAGTTTATATCTTGTCAAACCTATTTAAATATGTATCAATATTTAATATTATATCAATATTTATATTTATTTAAATATTAATCAAATATTTACCTTAATTAAGTTTAATGTATTCTATTGATACGTATGTTCAATTTTCAACATTTGATGAAGAGACCTTACTATGGGGGAAAATACTACGAAACAGTAGCCCCCCTACTACATTATAGCAGGTTTTCGGGGGGGAAAGCTACTATGGTGAAAATCTGCTCTACAGCACCGTCACGGAAACATCATAGTGTGTTTGCATAAACTACTTTTAAGCATATAAATGCACCCAAATGCATACTTTTTGATCCCTTGTAAAACTTAAAAACCAAATATGATTATTTGTTTTTATTCTATAATTTTTCAGAAATGTTTGGAACGGGGAAAGTTTATTTGAAGAAAAAAAATGTCCATATATTAACTGCAGAAGTAGTATTTAATACGGTGATCATATTTTCAAACAAAAATGGAAACACATTAGGTGGGTCATTTTGATTGGAGGGGTTGAAGGCTGGGACATCAATCTGTTTAATATATTTAAAACCTTAGTTAACTGCACCTGTAATAAACGTGAAACAAGACCTGTGAAGTTTTTGTTTTTTCCACTTCAAGTTTCAGCAATTAATTGGTAAAAAAAATTAATTTGACAAGTGAACAAACGACTTCTAATTATCATAATGTATAATCTAAGTATATCGGCAATCGAACTATTGGTATGCTGGCTATACATGTACCTTTTGTAAAATAAACAAAATATCATTCATGTTTGGAATATATATGCTACATTCTGGAAAAAAGGGGGAAAACACAAAGAGAAAACAAATAAATAAATAAATAAGAAACAATCAAACAAAAAACAAAACAAATTTTGATATTTTCCCTTTAGATAATTGGAATTTGTATGCGATTGCATTTGAATCCACGGTCACTAACTACAGATTTTTATCTTAACAATGAACGTACTATGAACTTACTCTCTATCATCATCTCTTTTTTCCTGCCCAAACCTGAATCAGTAAGAATAAAAACATTTTTTTTTTAAATTTAGGACTTTTTTCTCGATTGCACAGTTTTTCCTGAGATGAAGACATCACGTGAGCATTGGATTCTTTATAGAGTGAATGTGGCTATTGGCGACAGATTGATAACCAGATGCCTTAGATAATCCTTTAATTTTTACTGGAATATTTTTAAGTTGGACGAATTGTTTTCATGGTGGTAATAATTGTATGTGAGCGCAATTGTAAAATGTTTGGGTACATAACAAAATTGTTTCATTCAATCCCATACATACATGTACGAATGAGTGCATGGTTGTTTGGTTCAATGACTTTGAATTGAATTTTAAACACCATCCAATTATCAATTGTTCAAACTTTTTGAAAACTATGCTTCTCTTTTTTCTTCACTGGAGGAAACAATAGCAAAAATATGAAATAATATAGTAGTAGTTGGTATGCCATTAAAAAAAAGAATATTTGATATATTTGTGATGTTAGTGTCTTTTATCTAAAAAAAAAAAGTAGCCGACATAAAGATGTAATACATGTTTATTCTTTATTCGTTTCTTTATATGACCCGAGTTGGATACTTTTTACAGAGAATTCTATTCAAGGATGATTAAACAAGGAGAGACAACTTCTATTTATTTTGAAGAAAAAAAGTTGACACACTTATATAAAAATGAAACTGTAACCAATGCAGTTATGATTCCAGTGTAAATTTTAAAGAGTATTTAAAAAGTTTGTTCCGTGATGCTTAACAATAATTGCAATATTCTTCTCTAAATTTGGTTTAGATGCTCATAATTCACTTTTTCATTTCATAAAAAGTTGATCATGGGTTTGCAAACAGAATAGTTACTACCATACATAAGTATGACATGTGGAGATAAAAATGAAACGAACAGTGTTCAAATTCAAAGTTTCAAAGGAATATTACAAAACAGGAGCAGAGCAAACACGGACCTCTTAAAAATTGAGGTTGGTTCAGGTGCCAAGCAGGAGTGAGCATCCTCTGCTTACCGGTTACACCCATCGTGTGCTCTTTGATTATATGATTTGAGATTATTAATCCATTTTCATGTAATGTTAAAAACTTTCTAGATCTAGATGTTTACAGAATAGTTTTAATGGCAGTTCTTGAAATTAAAATATTTTGACTTCTCTGTATCCCATATTTGAAGAGAAGTATACCTTTTTTGTAAAAGGAAATAATGGTAACGTTTCATTATTTTGTTTCAAATTTTAATTGAAAAGACTATCAAGGATAAAAGAATTATTTAAAGAATAGCAGAACAAATATTCGTTTTTTAAATCTGTTTTTAGAGCCGAATTGTATCGCTTAAATTTCAAGTCTATTCCTTATTAATTTTGATGTTAAATCCTATTTTTTTTAGGATAACATTAGAAGATAACGCTATGAAATTTTATTTTCACATCTAAAGAATAATCCAGACATTTAAATTTATAATTTGTCTGTTTTCAAGAAAAAAGGTTACTTGGGAGTTGGTCTCAGTTTTTTTTAATCCCTTTGGAACCTTAACAAAATGAAAAGCTTTTAAATCTTATCTAATTGTTGCAAGGTCTAATGACCAAACTTTTTTTTACTTAATCGCCCGTGGAATATCACTGATGTCAACACGGGTCTTTTTGAAGGTGAAGTGTTAAATGATTAATCATTGTACCATCTAATGTGTATTTAACTACGGTCGACTGAGCCATTTCCTTAGGATATATAGGAAGTATTACATGAAACAAAATATTCGCTCTTCTATTTTGTCTACTATTTAAGTTTTGACAAGTGTTAATATATCTCAGAACAGTGTTACTTTATGACAGACATTTCATAAATTATATAACATGAAGCAAAATATTTGTTCCGCCATTTCAAGTACTACTTGAAGTTTGGCAGAGTGAATACATTTCAGGACAGTGCAACTGTTTATGTTATTACAGCTCCTACCAATCAAACCCTAATAAGTGTAATCATTTATTTAAGAACAAATACTATGCATCCTCATGCCATGTTACAACCTTAAACCGTACAAGTCAAAACCGAGCAAGACTTAATCAAGATGAACTTTCAAAGACAGCACAATTTCATGATTTCAAGTCAAGAAGTTTTTCCTCAAAGACTTAGAAAAAATACTATTTCTACATCAATAAGAATGACCTTCAAGATATGTACACAATCCTTATAAGACAAACGAGAGTATATTAGAGCAGAAGTGGAATGGAGTGACAACGGATACTGTTTAGCACAAACGTACTGTAGAGCAGGGAATCAACTCTAGGATTAAATTTTCGCTATATTGACGGAAAAAAATCCACGAGTTTAACATCCAACGAATAATTACTATAATATAATAATGATGAAGAAATCAGATTTACTAATTCATTTATCTTATCATTAAACACACAACACACAATATGTTTCCGTTTTTATGACATAACAGTATAGAATAACCCCGCTCATATTAAAATATTTTATTAGGAAAAAGAATGATATTAAGCGGTCTATCATAATAATCGACCATGGCTATTGCTAAAATTGCTTCAATGAACTATTACTATTATTATGCGCAATTTTTCTATTACATAGACTTTGAAAAAAACCCTGAAACATGACACTTGACAGGTATTCGAGCCACGTGCTGTGATGTTTGACTAATTCTGTCTGTCCAGTGTTATCGGTAAATTACAAAGTGAGTTGAGGGCTCAGAGTGTTTATATAAGCTACTTATGAGTGTTTAGCACGTAAAAAGGTGTGAACTCAATTGTCAGAGGCAATATTTCCATTATAAAAGTGGGGTACACTTTAATGAAACTTTTATAATATTAACCGGGCATTGATTATGAACGGGTTTTCCACAAAGCAGTGTTTTTATCGAAAATCATTTCATTAGATAGTAATATAATTGTTTTTCAACAAAATATATTTTGAAAATAAAACCCAGATAAAACTAAGTCTATTTTTATTGAGTTAATTCACATGTACCCTTTACAGAAAAAAACATGGTCTGTGTTTTATAAAATTCCAATGGATTTGAATTTTATATCTGACAAATTTTTAAGTTTCTTTAGAATTCAATCTACCGTGATTTGCTGCCAAATGAAATAAGTGTGGTCTTTTCCGACCGCGATTTAAACCTGCTATTCAGTATAGAAATATTTATGTTTGACCTACCTTTAAGGTCACATAAAAATCAAAATTACTTTGGACATTTTAATATACTATCATATCATTAATTAATAGAAACTTCATATATCAAACAGATGTCTACATAACTTCAGATAGCTACATTTATTTTTATCATCTGATATGTTGAGGAAAAATGTTGGGATATTAACCTCACCTTGATGCGAAAACAAGAAGGTCAAATTTGATTAAACTATAGATCATCTAGTTATGTGATCTTTATGACTGTGTCAAATTCTATGAATTTCTTAAAATAAGAAGGATGTATCATAACGAGAAGTCTTTTTCCTTAATTGGAAAGCAAACAACCTTAATTTCCAAGACCGCTTTATATACCTCGGTAGCAGTTGAGGAACGATTGAAAATAGTATGGCGGCCTAATATTTTAAAGAAGTTATGTTATCTTTAATCGAATCATAGCGAACGTAATTAAAATCGCGATGAATCACGATGACACTATCGCATTTTGTTTTCCTTCAGACTGAAATGTCACACTTTCATTGGTTTAAACATAGCACGTGATTGCCTCATATATCTCTATATTTGTTCGGTGAAAAATAATATTAGGCAATATGGCCGTCATTGGTCGACGTTTCGCTCACTCATTTCGCATTTCATAGTATTTTATACATAAACAGCATGCCGTAAGTTCTTAAAGTATTTGGAGTAGTTGCCCTTTGAAATTCTTTAAAATTAGAGTAGTTTCCCTCAAAATATTGACGTCACATTGTTTTGTCTCGAGTAGAAAAAGGGAAAAACATATAAAATTGAAAGCAACAAAACATTGTAAGTAAACATGGGTGAAGCAAAGATTTTTAAAGAGTATTTGAAAGGTGAGATTGAAAATTTTGAAGAGTTTGTATGAGTTTTTAACTTAAATTGAACGAGATGTTAAGCATCTTGTACATGGCTTTGCGTAGGTCATCGCTATTTGTGAATAAATATGTCGCTTGATAGTCCTTGGGAAAAACAAAACACTTATTAGGTTAGTAACTGACTCACTACGGAAATATATTTGGTTGATCAATCTCATAGACGGCTCGGCTTCGCCTCTCCATCTATGAGATTGATCAGCCCAATATATTTCCATAGTGAGTCAGTAACTAACCTAATAAGTAAAAGTATATTATAAATTTCATTTATAAATCATATATTTTGCTTTGTTTATATTATATTATACATTTCATTTATAAATCATATATTTTGCTTTGTTTATGCTTCTGAAAAATTGAAGCGTAAAGGAGGCAAGATATAGTTCTGACTCTTCGTTCTAACCAAAGCTTGTTCAATAGCAATTAAAACACAAGTCAACAGCCCTTTATTGAAGTGTAAGATTTAAATATTGGGTCAGCAGGTCAGCTATTTTCTTGATAAAGGATAGTCACGCTAGCTATTTATTTTAACGACTATATCCCCTATTGATATAATTGGGAATAATAGAAAAATTTACCACATCCTTATCATATATATTTTTGTAGGAAATCTTGTTAATGCCACATACGAGAAGGATGTTCTTATCAAAATATGAATCAACCCGGGGGACTACACATCTTGCTCGGATTGCCCGGGCGTTATTGGGTCCCTGCATTGATGTACTGCGCGAGGTTCTCGCAAAAGAGATATCTCCGCCTGACTTGGAAAGGAAAGTTAAGACTTACATACATCAAAACAAAAAACCTTCTATCAGTAAACAACAAAAACGGCTCGTTTATGGCAAAAACTACTCTGTCTTTGACGTTACGTTGCTCTATTTTCTCTTACGTAACATGTCTTCAATTCCTCAACATAAAAATAACTGGGGAAATGATCCAGAGCTTACTGATAAAAGTGTGTCGGCAAACATAGAACGGATTCGTATTTTACGAAACGAATGGTATGGACATGCTACGGATTTTTCTCTCTCGGACTCAGATTTTGAACAAAGATGGAATCATATTTCTCAAATTGTGAAAGAGCTGGAAGGTTATCTTGGGACGGCAACCAAGTATCAGGACACTCTGATTGAATTAAAAAGTTGTTGTATGGACCCTGACTCGATACAGCCCTACATAAACAAACTGTTGGCTGTGGAAGGGTTGCAGACTGATGTTAAAAATCTGAAAGGTAACAGAAAAGTTGGTTTAATAATGGATAATAAAATTGACTTGATAAATGATAGAAACATTAACTGTTTTGGTTAACTAACATCTCAATAAAGCATGACTCACCTTTTTTCAAAAAAAGTATGTGGTCTGTGAAGCTGTATATTCTTGTAAATGACAAACAGTTTTTATAAAGCAGATGTAACAAAAACGGATCCAAAAATAATTTGATACATTTTAACATATTTTCTTACAGAGGGTTTTGGAGAGTTACAGACTGATGTTACAAATCTGAAAGGTAACAAACAAGTTTGTTGAACAAATGGATCATAAGATTAATATAAAGTAGAAACATTGATTCTTTTGATTAATTAGCTTCACGATGAAAAATGATTCACCTTTCTAACTCACCGTAATTGAAGGTTCAACTGAGCTTTTCTGATCGCCTGCTGTCCGTCGTCCGACCGGTTGTAAACTTTCCACATTTTTGGCTTCTCTTTAACCACTGTGCCAAATCTAACCAAACTTAGTACAAAGTATTCTTATGAATACCGGATTCCAAACTATTAAAGTTAAAGGTCTAATCCTATTTTAAAGGGGAATAATTATGATACAGTAAAACTAAGGTAGGTGTCTAAAAAATCTTCTTCTCAAAAACCAATCCACCGGCAATGCCAAAATTTACATCATAGCTTGTATTATTCTTGACTTTTACTCTAAACCATTAGGTCAATATTAAACAATCTTGGTACACAGCATCCTTATATGAAGGAGATTCTTAAATATTAAAATAAACGACAGAACATGTTTAAAACAAAAGATAATTGCGAATCAGTGAATTTAGAATGCATGTCTTTACAAATCTTCTTCTCAAGAACCACTGCACAGGAAATAACAATATTTATACCAAAGCTTGTATATATAGTGCAAATCCTAAATAGTTAAAATTGTGATTTCAAAATTAAAACTGGGGTCTTAAGAAGATGTTTCATTGTAAAGTTTAAATATAAATATATGAGGAAATGTTTAAAACCCTTTTTCTAAATACATGTCACTACAGTGCTACAATTTGTGAGATAACTATGCATGCATATAACGAAGATTTAGAATTTCTAAAATTGTGACCCCCAGACTAATACTGGAACCCCAAGAGGGCTCAAAGTTTAACATAAAAATGTGTAGGTAAATATTTAAACATCTTCTTCTCAAGAACTACAATGGCACAATTTATGATAATACAATAATAATGCAAGCAACCTGATATAATTATGATTCTAAATTGTAAAAATTGTGAACCCTAAACTAATGCTTCAGGCCCAAAGGGGTTCAGAATATTACATTGAAATATACACCAAAATGTTTAAAAATCTGATTCTCAAGAAGTTCAATGATCTGTTACGAGAATGCAAGCTTTCTTCAAAAGGACAGATTGTAAACTGGCAAAAATGTGACCTTTGACTAATCTCTGGGCCCCAAGAGGGGTTCAATGTTTAACTTTGAAATATATTGGGAAACTATTTAACAACTAAATTCATATGATAAAATGAACTGATGATCAGATGAGGAACGTGGCCCATGGACCTCTTGCTTCAAAAGATGTCGGTATTTGACAATTAAAAAGTGAATAAAAGGAAGCTGCATATTCATGTAAATAACAAGCACTGTTTTTATAACGTAAATGTATCAAAAAGATCCAAATAAATTTAGTTATTTAAAGATTTCATATTCATTCTTACAAAGGGGTTTGGAGAGTTGCAGAGTGAATTAACAAATATGAAGGGTAACAAAAAGTTTGTTTAACAAATTATAATTTGTTGATAATTGATAATAAGATTTAATACATGTAAATGTGTAATAGAAACATTGCATGTTTTTGGTATATTAACAACAAAATGAACCATGACTCACGTTTTTTCAAAAGATATATGGGTCTTTGATGATCAAGAAATTAAATTAACAAATGTTACGTATTCATATGACTGGCAAGCACAGTTTTAAATACGCAAATATATTAACGGATCCAAAATAAATCCATACGTTAATATATTTAATTTTTATTCTTGTAGAGGATGTAGAAGAGATGAAAAAGACAAACGAAAAATCTAGTACTCAAGGTATAGTTATATAAAAAAGCATTTTTATGTTTTTATTAATATTATGTATATTTGATAACGTTTTGAATATCAATATTTTAAAAGGGACACATTAAGATGATCATATGCAATGATATTTAACAATCGCTTTTTGGAACACAGTTAGCAAATAGCTATTTAAAATTGAATTGCATTTTTAATTTTGACTTTGAAATTGTCAGGGATTTATTCTTACCTCTATTAATGTAAATCATAGGTGTTGTTCCATCTCTATGTGATCTGCTAAAAATACACTATTTAGATAATGGGATTATGTACTCGGGATGTAAGCATCAAAGTTCCCTAACATAAGACCTGTAATTTCATGGTATTAAACTAGTTGTAATCCACTGCCAAAGTGAAAAAAATGGTGATGAAACCATCTCTAATTGGAAAGGCTAGTAGATGATCCACTAAAAATACACTAATTATATTAAATTTTTAATTATTTATTTAATACAAACGATTGTAACTATACATGTTTCTCCTATGTGGCTTTGTGATTAATTAGCTTAAGTTTATATGGTTCAGTTAATCATGATTTGTAATAATATGTTTAAAATTTTTTTGTAATGTGTCAGGCCTGAACTAGGCGTCTCGCCCGTATTTGGTTTACTCGAGATTTACAGGGAATGCAACAAAGGGGGGATGGCACTTGCCAAGTGCCCCTTGGATAAAAGAAACAAAAACTTAATGCAAAAATACACTGTTATATAAACCACTACCTGGGGGTTATCTAAAGGGACTCGTTGGCCGTGGCCATTTTAAAATCGCATTGATTTCTTGTAAAGGAATGTAAAGGAAGGGCTTCATATGGATAAATAGGGAAATATCAAAATTTAAAAGGTTACACATATGGATTTTTTCTTTACTTCATTATAGTTTATAACTGAACAATTTCTATCTTAACTTTTTAGGAATATCTAATGGAAAATGTGTTATTTACCGAGCCTCCTTAACAAGTGTTTTTTTGTTGTGTGTTTCTGAATTTATAATTTGATCATGCCCCCCCCCCCCGTTTTTTATGTCTACATTGCTTCAGTAGGGCGATTTTAATAGTCAACCAAACTTTGAGTGTCAGTCATACAGTAACAAGCGAGATATAGAGCTCACAACTCTATGTTGTGTTAACAAAGCATATTTCGTGTTTTTGTTTACATTTTGAATCTTGAACAAAAAACCTTCAAGTTTAGACATAGGAACTGATTATTTATAATCTAAACGAATAAGCTGATAGAAAAATCAGCTTAAAAGAGAACTTTTACCGGATTATTGAACCAATGCAAACAAAACATGGTACGAGCCTTGCTAACATAACAAAGAAATATGAGCTCTGTATTTTGCTTATAACTCAACGAATGATACAAACATTCTAGTTGATCATTAGAAACGCATTACTAAAGCACCGTAAACAATAAAAATAGAACAAGAAAATTCGTCCAAAATCGTGCTCCTTTAAATGTTTACCCACTGCGTGACAAGGCAACGTGTATCCTAGCTTTTGGTTATTTAATCCGGCTTTGCCACTTTGTTCGAACAACAATTCTAATAAACAGCAAAACCCACACAATTCATTGTTGTGAAATTATATTAGCTTATGCTTCTTTAAGACTGTATTTGCACTAGGGAAATCCAATACTTTGTATAAACGTCCGTCTTTTCTTTACGATACCCAACCGCAAGCCTTTGTTAACATTTTGCTTTTATATTAATTGCATTAGCCTCAAATCAGCGTTTTAGGCCACTTATTTATACTTTTACAATTTATATTTAAGTCCATCTGACTATTTATAAACTTCAAAAACGATCTTTTTTTTATCTTATTTATTAAAATACCCGTTTAAATCCTTTAATCATTTTACTTAATAATATTATTCACAATAATTATTCATTAAGTAAGAACACGCAAGGTAATATAACTCCTTCCCCCGCTTCACATTCCTCTCCTTTAGAATATTGAGTCTCGCATGATTCTAATGTCAAAACAAAACAAGTAAAACGAGCCAATTTGTGTCAACTACATCCTCTTCGCTGTGACAGTTTTACTAAAGCCCAGAAGGCTCATTCGAGATTCGAAATTTGAGATACGAGATTCAAAATACGATTTTCAATAATCAAAATCCGAGATTTCAAATCTAGGTAAACCAATCAAATCGTGGATCTCAAAAACCTGTGTGTTAAGAACATTAAACTGTCACAAGATGAAATCCCGCGCAAGCGCGGGAATTAACACTTTACACATTAATATAATACGCTGCTTAATATGTTTTGTATAAACTGTGTCCGAATTTTTTCTTCGTTATCTTCTTCACCTAAACTTTAAAATTGAAATTAAAATGCAACAGCATCGTGGGTTCAAAACGAGCGGACAGGGATGAAAATCTTAACTGAAATTGTTTTTGTTACAGCTGACTGAAAAAATTTAAATGTATTAATTTTTTAGATATTTTATTTTAAGTTTCTGATTTTGTTCTTTGGGTCAAATTTCACTAAAATATCTATCACAAATAACTTTTTTGGGGGAAGGGGGAAGTTGGCTCAATACATTTGATTTTTTAACTTTTTTTTTTTGCATTAAACAAAGAAATCTGTCCGAGATGCATGAAAAACTTGTCCTACACTGTCCACCATTACATGAATTAGTCAACCCGCGTTCTTGGTTACCTCGTTCTTGAAATATCTATCCATAAAAAAATCCTGCATTTTAGAGAATGGCTGATTTTATTTATTCAACATTTGTTAAATCTCAACTTCTATGTATACTCTAAATACGTTTCCAGTAAATGTATTCACTCGCTACGTAATAATTCAATTTCATTTCATCGCAAGTATATATATTGATGCAAACTTTCTCTGACTTGGATTCTCCAAAGCGTGTCCAACACTCTACTCTCATTTTTGCTTTTCGGGTATGTTTATCGAAAATGAAAGAAGGTTTTCAATTATTTTTACGATAATAACTTATCAGCTAAATTCAATTATAGCTTACGGACATCAGCTTACACGTGTTAATATCATAAAGGTGTAAGGAGCTACTCTGGTGTAGACATTTTGTAGTTTTTTGGCACACACAGGGCGAAAACAATCTTTAAGCAAGTCCTTAAAGGTGACTTGAAGGTGGCGTAAAGGTGGCTTAAAGGATATACAATCTTTAAGCCACATTTTTTAAGTCGCCTTTAAGCTGAGCTTATAGGTCCTTAATGTCCAAACTTCTTTAAGTCACCTTTAAGCCATCATTAAGCCACGTTTAAGCATCTTTAAGTGGCATTTACGCTCCCTTTAAGTTGTCCTCCATCTTTAAGTTCCCTTTAAGTCAAGTTTGATCAAGCTGAACAGATTTAGCTTGAAAACATATATTAAATGCAAAAGCTCTTTTATACGGATGGGAGGGAGTTATCCGAGTGATGATATAATTACCAAGGAAGGGGGTGTTCCAGGTGGTATTAATTGTCGCTCCATTAAACACATATTGCTATTATCAACAGCGCTCAAATGGACACAGATTGCCGTTATAAACTTCTTTATAATTTTTTAAAAATCTTTTTTTGGATTCAAAATTATTGTAGGTGTGAGCGCAATCTCTGTATCTAAATCTGCGCATGAAATTATATCAAAGTATGTTTGTTTCCTATTATGAATTAATCGCTGAAATCTCTCTCTCTCTCTCTCTCTCTCTCTCTCTCTCTCTCTCTCTCTCTCTCTCTCTCTCAGTTTATCCGGTTATTAAACCAAACAAAACAAATGAACCAAAAATGCATGACCTAATTTAATAATCGGTTTAAGATAATTATGTAGGTTTTTTCAATTTTGATTATTTCTAGGTCTAATTTTAGATCTGCTAGATACATGTTAAAGATGAAAAGACTCTCAACGGTCTTTGTTATATCTGGCAGGATAATACTGCTTTGTTTGTCTAGACAAAGTTTTTTTCGTTTGTGTATATCTAATTAGAGTCTATTGTTTGTCCAACTGAAGAAAACACCTGGAACTAACACAGAATATACAAGATGTGTCGTGTGTCCAGGTGCACGTCAGGGTTTCAGGTGTTAAAATCCTAGTATGCACGTGTATACGATATGTCTAGTGAATGAAAGTTTATTTACATTTGTAATTCATTTTCAAAGTATTATTTCTTAGCTCTGGGTTTTAAAAATGTTACGTCTACAAATTAAAGACACATGTATGTAAGAGTAAAATCTAGAGGCTAATTAATTACTGTACCGGTGATCATAAATGGGGGATAATTATTTAAATATATGTATAAGGGTAAATATGTCACATACCCGGCCTGGTACATCATACAATTGTATGTACAAGTATATGTATAGTTACATCATTTGCAATTGCCACATGCAGTAAATACGTCACCGGTAATCGGTAATATTGTTTGTTATAGAATGGATAGTTTAAAAATCATGTATACAATTAAATATTTAAACATATATCATTCCATTTGTTATTCTAGATCTGTTGTAAATGTATAATAATCAATATTATTAAAAGTATACATACTGAAACGTCGCCGTGATCATGAAAACCGGGAAATTGCGTAGAACTAATACCCTAAGCTAAGAGTTTCAATGCATTTGATAAAAGAAATAGTTTCAATACCTTTCTTGCATTTCATTAAGCTTTGAATTACAGTGTAGATGAACGTATATCTACTCGTTTAAATTTATTAATTAAGTACTAGTAAGCTTAACGGTTTCAATTTAAATATTATATTTTTTTCCACTGAAGACCAAGTTCCGTATTTCATTCTAAATACATGCATGCATGTAATTTATAAATCAGTTATAAATGATTGTTACAAACTGAATTAAAGTCAAAATCTTTTCAAGTAAAAAATACACTCAATACATTGATTCAAATGCCACTACAAACAAGGGACGTTATTGACCGAACTTTACCATGTTTCAAATATGCACAGCACCAAACATCTTAACAGCCTTGAATTTATCAAATCCAATGGTATATAACATATATTTAGCTTAAACATATATATCATGAAATTTATGCTGAAAACTGTTCCATTTTTAGCAAGACGTCGATATTTTAAACGCGATGCCATGCATATTTACGGGAGAAGTAAGTCTACCCGTGTTGTAAAAAGATACCGGTATCTGTGCATGAGTTTTGAGCTTGTAAACCGCAGATAACAAGTTTAAATTCGCATGCGTTTCAGAAAAACATATGGGTAGGTATACGTAGGGGAAAAGGGGGGCAGGGGTCTTCGACTCTCTGGAAGTTTGATAAGCAATCTCAATTAAAAAATATCATTGGATGAAAAAGAAATGGGAATGATTAGACTGGACTTGAAAGATGTTAAAAAAAATTCGATCTGTACATGTTTCACAATATTGTTCGCACCCAAATCTACACTCAGAGAGAGAGAGAGAGAGAGAGAGAGAGAGAGAGAGACGGGTTTTACACGTGTAGTTTTCTGCTTAAACAACGTAGTATGTATAATCAAATCAACTTTCACACATAGAGTGTGTAAGAATCGTATTATACATTAAAACACTATAAAATACTTTATTGTCAAACATATTTTTATTTTCTTCGGACTTAAAAAACTTTACCACGGAAATAGCACGTGGTGCGGCTCGCGGGCTGATTTGATTGGCAGGTGTAGTATGTGGACTGAAACTGCTTTGTTGAATTCTATTATGTGCATTACTTTAAACGATACATATTAGTGAATTACAAATGAAATCTAATTTTAAGACAAGATCACGGAAGAAACTTTATCTAAATGTTTAAATTATCTTATACAGATGAAGTCGAAAATTTTAAGACAAGATCATGGAAGGGACTCTGTCTAAGTGTTTAAAATGTCTGATAAAGATGGAGTCAAAAACTTTAAGACAAAATCACGGAAGGAACTTTATATACCGATATCAATCTACTGATTCTACGTTTCCTTCTGTAAAAACCAATATACGACTTGCACAGTGTAGGAACGGAAGTGTACAGTTATGCGCAGCGCTGTTTGTCGAAGCAAAAAAAAAAATACATAGAAGAGGTAGCTCTGCGAACAGTCGAAGATTTTAATCAAACGAATTGATAAATGGATTTACAAAAAACTTCCGTAACAATTTAATACGTTATGGTAATAAACTGGCACACGTATAAACAGTTATATTTCTTTTGCAACATGATTTTGAATTAACTTTTTGACAATCAATACTTTGATTTATAGTAATGAAGAATTCAGCACTTTTTCATCAACGTTTTTACTCGCTTCGAATCTACACAACATGTGGACATTCGGAACTCTCGGGATTTTTCATATTAAATGCACTGAGTTATCTCCCGTATTTCCTTTGATGAACAGAATATATGATAAATTTTCAATGAAAATTTACACGTATTTGTAATATCCTTTGAGTTTATCCATGCAAATGTGATATTGTGGAAACATAAAGTAAAGAGCCTCTCATGATTTAGCGTGAATGTAATGCGCATGCGCAAGATTGTATAATCCAAAAAATCCAGATAATTCCGGATTTTTAAGAGGAATTTCGTTGATTATTAATTAGCGAAGCTTGATTTTGAAGATATAAAAACAAATTGGTATTTTTCAAGTACCAATGATGTTTAAAATATATAAATTAAACAAAAGACAGTTCTTTCCGAATTATCGGTATTAAAGCCCCAAAACTCGAGTCTATTATTTTAATATAGTAGTATAGATAACTAAATGATATCCCGTGCAAGCGCAGGAAATAACATTTTACAAATGGGCTTTGGTTTTTTTTTACACATTTGTGTCCGATTTTTTTTTAATTGTTTTTTTTTTAACCTTTAAAAAAACGAGTCTTACAAAACGTAATTTCAGTCAACAGAAATATTTTAGCTCATTGTAATGTTCGAAGCTACGCATACAGATGTTCATCTGCAAATCAGACCTACCGTACAACTTATAAGAGCTACGCATACAGTGAGCAATATCGAGGCATGGTAAAAAAAAAACAAACAAACAAAACCCCAAAACCTTCAAATTCAAAGAATGCATTGCTTCCTTCATTTATGTAGTTTTTTTTATCTGAAATATATCGTATTGGGGAAATATTTTCAAAACAAGAAACAACATGTTTTGTGAAAAAAATGAGAAACACTTTCCTAGAAATTTTGATTCGATTTCTTCTTGAATGTTTGCACTGTTTTGATCCAATAAAAATTTTTTCTGAAGAGATATTTTAAGATTTTAAGATTGAAATGACGAGCATAAAAATTAACTAATTCTAGGTCACTACCGTATAAAAATCGCTATACTGTCCCTCCAGATATTAGTTATTTACGTATTTTCCGTCTATAATGTACATTGTACGATCAAAATACTGTTCGCAGCGCTATTGGTGCTCTCGCTTCGACAAACATCACTACCTAAAACTGAACACTTACGTTCCTACAATGTGACATGTGCATGTACATCATAAACATGCATTATAGAAAAAAAAATTAAAATAACACAAAATATAAAACTATATTATTCTTTTTGAGAAAGTACAATTGTTTTCATCAGCCCTTAGATTTGATTTCGGTGAATAGAGTTCGTGAGAAAATATTACGGGAGACAATATATGTTCTACCGTTATGATTCTACGCGCTATTTAAATTGATCAGACTACTGCGTATACGATCTTATATTATAGTTACAAAGTGACTTAAACATGATTTAAAGAAAAAATGAAATTATTAGTGTTTTGATTAAGCCTTTCAATATGTTGGCGATATCCACCGGAGCAATCGTATAAGTCTAAGCGGTGTTTGTCTTGAATGTAATTTGTTGTTGTTGTTTTCTATTTTTTTCCTTTAAATTCTCCTTAGTAAATTAATACATAGTTTAATTTGTTTAGAATAACTAAATAAAAACAAAAAAGTATTGTTCTTGAATCCTCATCATCCGGGCTTATTAATGGCTGTTGCAATGCAAAATCTCCGTAGACTATCAATTTCGGGATATGTATTGAAACCAGATGCGGTAGAGGGGGCGTTTCAAAACAAATAATCTGGACATTTTTCATATTAGTGGATGAACGTAGTTTGAGTACAAAGGTATTGACTATTATTGAAATATCAAGCAAAAAGTGGTGGAAGCAAAAACTGGGGACAGAGTTTAGTACAATGCACAACTTCAATGACGCAGACAAAGACGTTAAAAGTATCGTAAATTTTGCAGTCAAATAATGCCAATACCGTATCTTGTTCCTTATAGGATATAAAAAACTTAAATGCGTAAGTTGCCGTTGGGCAGAGGGAATGAGGTGATGCTGGTAAACGAAGGGTCCCGGAAGAAAAGAGAACATAAACCGTTTATAATAACTTTTCTATCATAAAGTTAATACATTTTGTTGGTAAATTAAGCACAATATTGAATTAAAAGATTTTTTAAAAGCTTTATGCCCCAGTCACACATTCACGGATCAACTACACGGTTATACTACGGAATATTTTCCACGGTTGACACCGGAAAATCAAATTATTGTTAATGCCCCAGTCACACATTCACAGATCAACTCCTAGGTTCTAGTACGGATTTTTTTCCACGGTTGACACCGTAAACTCTAATGATACGGAGTTAGTACGGATGCACTACGGAATTGATACAAATTGATACATACGAATTACTACGGATTTATACGGAGTTAAAACGGACTTCTACGTTTTAAAACGGTTTAGTAAGTTTTTCTAAGGAAATACTACGGTGGTTCCATCCGTAGTGGAATTTTGAACATGTTCAAAAATTGTCGCAGCTATACAAGTGTCACACTCTGGTTTCTACCGTCGTTACTAGTTGTTTAGGGAAATTAGCTCAAGGATTAACCTATGTCTAATTGCAATAATCTTGCTTCCACAGCACCTGATTGAATCAAAATAAAACCCGTAAATGAAAATAAAAACTGTCTTCATATGATTGCCGCAAGATGGAAAGTGACTTTGTAAAAGTCACTTACCATTGCGGTCAATCCACAGACTTTAGTTTTGACCAATCAGGTAACTTGTTTTAAAAAGGGTTACGCCCAATTTCTGCAAAATTTCTTTGATGCTTGACACTATTAGCTAAGCCAAAGAAGGTTTTACAACAATTACTCGTATTTCCGCGGAGAGGGCCTGTAACAAAGACAAGATTAACTCGATGCCAAAACAAAGTAAATACGTTTTTATTTGAGGCCGAAATGAAATAAATAAGTTTATCGATTTGGAATTTCGAAGTGTCAAGCCAAAAGCACAAAGGAATTTACCTCCAAAGAAACCAAATAAGAATGTTTTTCTTAGTATCTAACAGCTTGTCAAAATCTCTTCTGATTGAGAATGTCATCCTAAGTTTACAAAAGATGTGCGAATAAATTAGCTAACAAAGAGATGAAAAAAAAATTGTGTTTCCGAAAAATATTTAAAGGAAATTCTGCGAAACAGTAGATATTATTAAAATAAAATAAAATAAAATTTACTCATACATGAGGAAAATCCTAATTGAATATTAAAATTAATCCAAAATATAAAATCAAAAATATCATGAATTATAAATTCATGTTAATCATAACTGTTACATTAAAAGTTTAAAATTTATCAATTTTAAATTAACTATAACAGTTTTCCCCCTTTGCCTTATAGTGAAGTTTAAATTGATAAATTTTAAACTTTTAATGTAACACAAGTATTGCTACGTGTGGATACGATAACAGACGGAAACGCCACTGGTCAATACAAATCGCCACGAATGACTCTGGATCGCTTCCGTAGCTAATCCGGCATTTAATCCGTGAATGTGTGACTGGGGCCTAAAGGTTGCTTAAAAATGGCTTAAAGGTAGCTTAAATGTGGCTTAAAGAGTTTAGACATTAGGGACCTATAAGTTGTCCTTAAAGGTGGCTTAAATGTGGCTTAAAGATAGTTTTTAAGCTGCCTTTAAGCCAGCTTTACGCTTTCTTTAAGCCAATTTAAGCAACACATATAGCTTAAAGGTGGCTTAAAGATCGTCTTTAAGCTACCTTTAAGCTATCTTTAAGGAGAACTTAAAGATGGTCATTCATCCTGTGATACAATTTCAACGGATACAGAGGAGTCAGGAGAAGATAAATTTTATTTACGCTTTTAACAATTGTTAACAAAAAGCTTCTACACAATACTTCAACACATCCTCCTCGAGGAAACTGTTGCAGGACTGGGAACACATATTTTAATAAAACTCAAATAAGAACGCCACTATCAA
This sequence comes from Magallana angulata, assembly GCF_025612915.1. NCBI lineage: Eukaryota > Metazoa > Mollusca > Bivalvia > Ostreida > Ostreidae > Magallana > Magallana angulata. The sequence goes on along the minus strand of NC_069114.1, from coordinate 17,033,731 downwards.
TTTTCGTGAGTAAACAGAGTATTTTCTCCATTTAATAAAAACTAAACTAGCATCTCTTATGACAATGAAAACATTTTCAAATAATTATTTTTATGATGACTAGACTTTGACCCGTGCGTGCACGGGTTGACATTGCATATCGGACAATTTACGAAATAGGTACATCGACGCACCTTATTATTGACATTTACATTACAAAGCTATAAGCCTATAATAATGCTATTAATTTCACTACACTTTCCTTAGTTTGAATAATCTAACTGTGTCTTTGTAAAGGCCCTCACCACAGTTAGAATGCCTCCCTTATACCCATAATGTAGCAGCGGAACGATTTTGGAGAAAGTTAATGAAGTTGCCTTGAAAATAACAGTCAAATTCATCACGACGAACCTTTTTGAGACTGCAAATACATTTCAACTACAAATTTTAATCCACAGAATGGAAGAATTCAACACCTTTTCAATAACGTACATGTATTTTCTTTGCAAAAATGGGTGCGTAGGACATTATTCATTTTTACGATAAAACATATTCTATCTTCACTCTCCTAACAAATATAATGTAACTGTTTTGCATGTAATCAAATATGTGTTGTCATCACGAATACAAAAGTAAGTACTTACATGTAGTTGAAATGTATATTTGTTATTTTATACTTTCTCTCATAAGAAATCATTACTATAATGAACGGAATATATAGCAAAAGTCCAATGAAAATTTACCCGTATTTGTTTTATCATTTCTAAGTTTATTCATGCAAATGTGATATTGTGGAAACATAAACTAAATAAAGATCTCGTTAGCGTGAAGATATTGCGCAAGCGCAAGATTGTAAAATCCAAAAAATACAGGTGATTTCCGGGATTTTTTGAGGAATTTTCGTTGATCATTAATTAGCGAAGCTTAACTGAGAAAAATTAAAAACAAATTGGTAATCTTCAAGTACCAATGATGTTTAAAATATATAAAACAAAAGACATAATTCTTCCGATTCCTCGGTATTAAAGACCAAAAATCCGATTAAATTATTTTATTATAGTAGTATAGATATCAAGCTCATAATAACAGTAAAAAAAGATCGCAGACTTTGATAAATTTTAGAATGGATTAATTATAATTTTCTTTTAAAAGTATATTAGTTCAATGTTAATTTTTACTCTCAATTGGACGAAGTTTTGAAGCTATTTCGAAGAAATTGTAAATCCCCATTGTGGTGTGTTTGGTTTATGTATGCTTTAATTCATTAGAGAACTTTTTTTTAAGAATACATGTTTTTCTTAGTATTTTTTAGTCATTCTTAAACAGGTGTTCTAGTGGAGAATCCTTTAGAAAAACGAGAGCGAGAAAATATAAACAATCGTTTTCTTTTCTGGCGAAACACAAAAAATGGGGTTTTAAAAAATAGCTTCTATGAAATATCTTTTATTTTACTGCAAGCATTTCAAATCTACGTGGACTCTTAGTTGTGTGTGTCGTTACATGTCGCAACGCATCCCTTGACCGCGGCCAAGGAGATCAAAACTTATCAAATATACACAAATATAATTTGTGCATTTTCAACCCTCCTTAGTTTGTAGTGTATCGAATTAATATCAAAAATATTCATTTTTGTCGGAATATCTTGTGCCAGTTATACCAGAAATACCAGAAAGTGACCCGAAATACACTTGAGCAGCGATGTCATAAGAACTACTGTTAAAATCGCTTCATCAAAGATTAAAATCCTTTGTGACAACGACCTGTTTCCCTACCTCATCTCATTTTATTGATACCACACAACCAATTATAAACAGGCGTTTTTCATATTGTTTGCAATTAAGTTGTTTATGGCGATTCGTACTACCCCAAATGACTGTTGTTTTCCCCTTCATTCTATAATTATTCTTTGAATCAGTTTTAAATTTGCTTGGGACCGACAATTTTTTCCACAATTCATTCATCTTTATATATAACGTAAATGGACAAAAATGTTAAGGTTAAATCATCTATCATTTTTTCATCAATGAGCGGACATTTAAAAATAAAAATTTTCTTTTTTTTATAAAATGAAAAATTGCTGATAGTTATTAGTTTTTAATCCTAAACAAACAAACTAGCTATATTCTTTTTGTTTCATCGTTAATGCCCTGATAAATCACAATTAGAAATCCAAGTAAAATCTTAGATTGAAAGCAGACTATAATTGCTATCACACTATTGTTCTATACCCAATTATTAAATGTGTGCAAAACGGGAACACACCGGTCGCGGCCGGTTTATAATTACCTAGCGGTCAGCAGTCAGCGGTTATTTAATACACAATATCTGCATCTTACTTGTGGGTTTCTTTAGCCGTTAATACAAATATATCAATTGTGGGTATCCAAAGTCTAAAAAAAATACCCACGTAATGCATTTTAATCAGTAAACTGCAGGCATTTCAAATCAACGTGTATCTGGTTTTTTATGTATATATCCGCGGAGGAGATCGGTTAGTAAACTGCCGGCATTTCAAATCAACATGTACCTGGGTTCTTGTGTATATATTATTACATTGGTTTCTTTTTACATACAGTATACGTCCTTCCCTCTGAACTGCCGCGTCCAAACTGACACTGCACGGACTGGCGGGTTTAACAGGTCGAGACCACTATATTTTATGACGTCGGCATAAATTTGCATACTAAATTAGCCATCTGTTTACTTTTATCGACAAACCAATCAGGTGAATGAGTTGCAAGGCGTTGTGGGCTACTACAAGTTTCAGTGTATACAAAGCGTATTGAAAATATATACCATTTTGAGTTGTCCTTTGGAAACTCATTTTGAAAGATTTTTCAGAATTTATGAAATTAATATGGACAATTATGTCTGAACTTCAAATTCTATGCTCACATTTAAAAAATATTGCATATGAGGACTTATATCAACCTATTTAAATACCCCATTGTCAATGTTCAAAAGAGAGGTACGTCCTATAGAATTAGAAGCAGCGAGTACCGCTTTTTCACGTGATATCCCATATTTAAGACAACATTATAAGAATGCGCGTTGATATTTTCTTCAGGGACACTCATCAGAATGCTTAACGGACAAAATACTATATGCTGCACAGCTTGCGCTTCTGCGTTTGTATATTTGTGCATTTCTACTACCGTGGCTATTCACGTATGTTTAAAATGTACAGTTACCTGTATTTATTTCACAATGATAAAGTCACAAATACACAACTGTGCAGTTTTTTCTTATCAAAACCTGTTTGTACTTGTATGCGTATGTTTGTCAGTCGTTTGATACTGATCATTTTTGAACAACAATTGATTAACTAAAACAACAGTATTTTTCAATGTGAGCATGGAACAAAGTTAATGGTACGTAATCTTTCCTTTTTTACCTTCTAAAGTAAAAATCAAGATGTACAAACATTCCGGTAAGCAATTAAATATTGTGAATAAAACAGACAAAAACCACGTGCGTCTGTTGATTCGTAAACACGTTGTAGACCGTCATGCATTGCAACTCATTCACTGGATTGGAGAATCTGTTTGACGAAAATTCTGTCACGTGTTAAATAATGCTATCCATATAAGGTAGTGTACCCGACCTGTTTAAGTCCCAGTGAACTGAGGTTCAATAAGGGTATTCAAAAATACGTAAAACTAAAACACCAAGGAGCTCAACACGGGATATGTGGTTAAATTAAAAGACAAAGTAAATATATACAATGACGAATTTTAATGTGACATACCTCTTACTTGTACCTCTAATACCTCAGCTCGAGAGCGCCTTAAGCTATATGGTACGGTGTCAAGTGATCTTAAGGGTGTTGTTTACTCAGGGTTTGAGTTCTCAAATTCCGATTGCTATAAAGTTCAATGTAATGAGTAAAATTTGTTCTAAACACAAAAAGTATTTATGAAATGAATTATTATTGACAAAACATTCAAAATTTTTACTTTATTATGGAATTATGCTCAAACAAAAATTGACTTTTAGCCAAACAGAGGAAATTCGGACTAAATTTTGCAAATTTTGTTTTCTGCTCAAAGTTTTTTGGCAGTAGTCTAATATTAAAAGTTACGATTTTATATTTAAGTCTATGTAATTTTGCATATTTTCCCTTGGTTTGACCTCACTTATTCATTAAATTAAACTTATGGCACGAATTAAAAAATTATTGAAAAATGCTTAAAAACGATAGAAGACACCATATCTCAAAATTTTGATCATTGACCTCATATAAATGTTATGCCAACAGAATAAGGTCAATATGAATAGTTCAATACCATACATGTTTTTGTATTATCATCATTCAATTTTTTTTAAAATTGGATCAAAAATGGGTAGGGATTTGAAAACTGATAGAGGAAATTCGGACTGGATTATTTTTTTTTAATTGTTGCTGAAATCTTAATGCTGTGTACTTATTTAGTGCCACTACCATTCATAAACTGTATGTTATTTTTTAAAGTGTTTTATTATTTGTAATATTTTTATAATTAAGAAAATCTCAACCGTAGTGTAAAATTTTATGGGATTTTTCTTGATTTTTCAATAAATATTCAATGGCCATTAACTCAAAAAGTAGGTCATTGACCTACTTTTCTGAAAGTGAAAAATAACAATACAAGCAAAGGTCTATAACACGCAATAGATGGTTTTTCATTATCATCAGCGGATTTTTTTTTCATTCTGAGTAAACGTCATCCTTAAACAAAGTTTCTGGGTCAAATATCAGGGTCATATGAGACCTGTTTGAAAAATCCTTATCTAACCATAATTGTATTTTCTTCTAATGATTATGTCTGGCTCATACATTACTATAAAAAGTAAGGTGTTTGTAAGTAAAAAGATGTACAGTGACCTTGAATCAAAATACATTTACTTTTTAAATGACATGGTCACATCACAGACCACTGTGTCAATTTTCAATAAATTCTTAGTCAAAATTTGAGATTAAAACAAAATCGCATGCAAAGCTTTAATTCTAATGCCTATTATTTAAGCGGCTGGGTCCTTTGAGAGGGACACCATTTAAATAATGTCAGGTACATTGCAGTAAAACTCAGATTGTTTTTGCATAAGGGACCTTAAATGTCTATGTAGAGAGCCAATGTCATAGCATACAACTTAATATACTGTAGTCTGGACCGAATGTTTTCTCTCATGGCAAAAATCTAGCTCATGCTTCACAGAAACAGTGCTTGTGGTTTATGTGATCGTAAAATTTAGTTTATAATTTAAAGGTCAAAATCAAAGTATACATCAACGAAGCAGATGTATATTCTTTGTTGTCTCCTTCTTGTGTCAAATTCAGTTTTAGTTTCACTAAAAGAGGTAAGGGGTGCGCTGTGACCTTGAACAACTTTTTATAGTGAATAGTTACGAATAGTGCCTTTCAATATCAGGCTATTTAGAAGTTCCAAATCCCAATGATGTATTACATGTATATAGTTGTGAAATACAAATAATTGATTAATCAGAAATTGAATCTAAAATCTTTTGATCGGTCACTTTCTCTGCGGCAAAAAAAAATGTTATCATAAATATGGCATTTGCTGTTTAGCAGTTTTTGATAAATTCGATCTTAATATAAGTATTTTGCACACATTCTCAATCATTAATACGCTGTCAAATGTACTAAAAAAAACTATTATGTGTTTTGCCGTGACAGACTTATTACTGGATTTGAATTGCTGCCCTCTTTAATAAAGGGCTGATGCATGCTATCCATTTACACATTTATAAGCTCTAGTATATAACATTATGACTATAATCATATTGACAATCCTTTTCGACACGAAGCTGCAACGGAAGACCTCCTCGTTGCTTTGCCACAAGCTCGGTTCTAATTGAATTTGCTGCGGTCTCAAAGATCGTTAACATTTTAAGTATTGAAGCAGTGAGAAATTAAGATTCTGCTTGGAATAGTAATTACTAAGGGTTTTATTTTGAGAGGTTGAATTAAAAAATAAACATAAAAGCACAATGACTCACCATAAACAAAACAAACAAAAAGTGCAGGTGAGAAGAGAAGTGTGAAAAATTGAGGATATAACTGTTCACCCAGTATAATGAATTTACTAAATGAAATAAACGCATTTATTTTTTTTTCTGCCGTCACGGTGACTAATTTCCACTTAAATTTCAAAAAAGATCATCAAAATAACTTAATTTTTCGGATTGCTTGATATTTAAAACATTCTCGAAGACAAAATAAACAGCAAAAAATGGGTACAATCTTTTGTACAAACAATGCAGACATCAATACTTCAACGGCTTTGGCTCTTCTCTTAATGGCCATTTTGTCCATGTTAAGTGTTTTTTGTTCTATTTAAACTATCGTCAAAGATTATATTAATCACAAAAAATACCAATCATATTAAGCACGCGCAAAACTGTTTAGACGTTTCTTCATGGGTAATTTATTTCAATTGTTGGTGAATGAAATCGCTATTTATCAGTGTACACTTAGACATGCATACAATCATGAATAAATCAAACATCAATATATATTTACATTCACTTTCTTTCCCCTACTAAATTTCATTGATTGATTTGAGTGATATTTACGCATAACACACAAGACCCAATTATTAAATCTGATGCGCATGAATACATTAAATTTTCCTTCAGTATTTCTAGAAGAACATGTTTAAATCTCCTCGCGACTTCAAAACCGGATCTCGACTCGATATTATTTTTACGCTGATAAATATTTCATTGATGTAAATATTTTTTAACAGTTAAATAAATTCAGTTTATTAATTTCTTCGTATACAAAAACTTTTATTCTTTAAATAACAGAATTAAAAAAAATATTTTATTTGAAATTAAACCGATTTGAACTATTTTTGTCAGCATAGTTCAGCTGTTCTAATGACTCTTCAGTTAATTGCGCAATACTCGTTGAATAAAGCAGAGATTTTGAAAAAAAATTAATAACAATAAAATTAATGCGGAGATGGAATGTTTAAAAACGCTAGTGCACGTTTTTCAAGTTGTATGCACACACCGTTGCAGTTATAAGACCACATATTTTTAAAAGTCAAGATTCAATGCTTAAATTATTCTGTTTGCTTTACTTACGCCCATCGCGTTAACTGTTTATTTGAGCTCACCGTATTCATGTTGTTTTAAGCCGTCCAGGATCATACCAGTACCGGAAGCACTAAAACGTATTTGCAATGAGAAAAACAAAACTAACTATAATTTTTTTGATCTTCAACAAAAAGTGAGGACTTTTCGACAGCCCGTGTCCCATTTTGATTTAAAATGTCAAAAAAATATTATCTTCATTTTTTTTCAAATTCTTCAACGCTTTGGCATTACCAATTGCTTATAGACAATGCAATGTCAAAAGAAAGATAATTCAAGAACGTTTAAAGTAGCTGTACATTTATTTCTCTGAAAATATTTTCTAAAAATCATATAAAAGTAAGTATTCATTTTTGAGACACAAAACTTGATATTCACAGAAAAGTTATAACTTACGTTCTTTGAGCAAAGCGAGATAACTCTTTCTAAATAAAATTTTAAATTAAAAAAAGATTGTGACATTTACGCCTCTAAAACCCCTATAGGGGGCCATAAATCCCCCCAGACCATATTTTTAAGATTGATCCCTCTACTCTTAACGATAAACCTAAAAGATTTTGAAAATCGAAAGAAAATTTAAAAAGTTACAGCTAAATGGATGTTTTGAACGTTGGCCCCTGCAGACCCCTTATTTTTTTTCGAATTGTCTACCGAAAAGCTTTTCCTGTCTGTGCATTGGGTGTGTCATTATAGAAGTTAAATATTGTAACATTTACATGAAAACTTTTTGAGAAAACGAACGACGCGTGATTTCAATTTAACATTGAAACTCCCATAGACGAATTTTATCGACTCATCAAACCGGAATGAAATGAAACCCTGACTATATGTTAAAGGGGCATGGTAATGATTTTGGTCAAATTTTTTTTTCTGTTTTTATTATTTGCAATGCTTTAAGAATGCATTTCTTATGATTTCTTATGATCAAATGAAATTTGGGTGCCAGTCGTTGAGTTTTAAGCAAGACACAGGGCTTACAATTCTTCATCATGTAAACAGGGCTCGTGCCCTGTTTTGGTTTACATAGGTTCAATATACCATCAAAAAATCGTTTAAAGCTGATTTGTCTATCTTATTATTCATTTTAAGCATAAATAAACAGTTCCTAACGATTAACACATTCATTTTAGGTCTAAAACTGGAATTTTCACTCCAACATTCATAATGTCAACAACTCATCAAATGACACTCAAATTTTGGTTACCTATTAAAAATGCCTTACTGGAGCATTGTAAACATTGAAATCGAAAACATGATTTTGGCCAAAATCGTGACCATGCCCCTTTAGATACTTCTATTTAAACAATGTCTAGGCCTCTTATGAAATTCCTGCGCTTTTCTGAATTTGTTTGTTTTTCATCCACCCTTTTTTGAAGTTTGAGCCCTTGTATCTCAAAAACGGTAAGAGATAGCAAAATACTTACGCTTAGGATTTTCTACATCTAGACATGACCAATCTAACTCTAAAATTTTAATGCTTTCACTCAAAAAGTAGGAATTATATTGCGCTTCAATACATTTTCAGTATTTTCCATGTAAGAACCGGAAGAACCGGAACCGGAAGTCCAAAACCTTACATACGAGAGCCATTTAGAATTGTTATTAGACTATTGCATAATTGTTTCATTATTTCGTTCCGTTTTCAAAAATTTCAAAAAATTTTGAACGCCTTTGTATAACCAGTTGGTTAAACAGGAACTTCTGAGTAGTGCAATGTCAAAAGAAAGATAACTCCAAAACTTTACAAGTAGCTACACTTCTAATTTCCAGAGGACAATTTAAAAAAATCATTTTAAAGTAAGTATGATCTACATTCTTAGTGCAAAGTGAGATAACTCTTTTTAAATAAAATTTTAAAATCTAAACAAGTTGTGATTTTTAGGCCTTTCAAACCCCTATCAGGAGTCAAGAAGTGGCCCCTTGGACCATAATTTTAATATTGTACTCTTTATTCCTAACAATAAACTGAAAAGAATTTTAATACCGGATGAGAAGTAAAAAAGTTACAGTTAAATGGCTGTTTTGCACGTTGGCCCCTGCAGATCCCTAATTTTTTTTCGAATTGTCTACCCAAAACCTTTTCCGGTCTGTGCCTTTAGTGTATCATTATACAACTGAAATATTGTAATGTTAACTTGGAAACATTTTGAGAAACTCCAACAGACAATTTTTCATAGTCTCATAAAACCGGAAGTACTCAATATTTTTAAATCAAACTTTGATCATATGTTAAATACTCCTAACTGAACAATGTTTAGGCGTCTTATAAAATTACTAAAGTTTTTTGAAATGTTTTTGCTTTTCATCCCCCTTTTCTCAAGATTAAGCCCTAACATCTCAAAAACCGTAAGATTTAGAGAAATGCCTAGGCTTCTGATTTTGTAAAACTAGACATTTAATTTTTAAATTTGAATGCTCTAACTAGAAAATGATAAAGATATTGTGCTTCAATAAATTTTTAGTACTTTCCTTGTCAATACCGGAAATGCTAGAACCGGAAGTCCAAAACCTTTCATACGCGTGTCATTTAAAAGTGCTTAAAGATCGTTGCATAATTGTTTCAATATGTCTTTCTATTTTCAAAAAATCGCTGACAAAACTTTGCCGAGAATAAGAATAATAGAAAACATCAGAATAACAATAGGTTTTTTCGACCGAAAGTCAAAAAGCCCTAATAAAGCGTAGCTTTTTTAGAAAAAAATTATCTTGAAGTAGGGGTTAGAAAGTGTCTTTTTTGAAAATTAAGCGAACATGTTTCAAAATTTATAACAATAACGATATAAATGATGTAATGTTCCGCAACCTAAAGAGTCGTGTGTTCTAGTTGTTTACACAACAGTCTTTTCTCCGAATTGCGAGTTAGACAATGGTGTGAGGCGATGAAGAGTATCAGTCACATAGTCGGAATGATACCTGGTTTGTAAATTTCATTGGTACATACACCGTGTTCTTTCTCCCGTGTTGATCAGTCAAATACAGGCAGTCGATTTACGATCTTTATTAGGATTAGATGGCCGGTAGATCGCTAAAATGAACAAATAACACTAACAGACACTCGTTCATCAACATACATACTCAAAATTGCGAAGTACAGTTTAATACAAACTACACAAAACATGCAAAAATCGGAATGATTAAGAAACTAGATCTTTAAAAAAACAGCTCAAGTTAGCATTTGTATATAAAATTTAATATATATTAGTTACCTTGACAATGTAAAACATAATACACTTACATCAAGGTGCCTGACTGACTCTAAAGACATGAAATGTGCTCATTCACATTTGCTGCAAACTTTTTCATATCTCTGTATCATAACAAATTAATAGGTAACTCGTACCACTATACACCGAATTTCAAATTGAAAATAATTGATTAACGCTTAAACTACGAGGTACATCGATTGTAGCTTCTTCCATGATAGGGACTCGTCTTAAGCCAATGTACTTTGCGAATACTCTAGATCTGGTTAAGACGACGGCCGCATTCTCCACCTTGCTCTCATGCATTGCTTTAAATATTTTACGACCTTCGACATATTCAACGTCGTCTTGTTAATAATAATATTCACGTACCTTACCCGATTGGTCTAAAAATTCTAAACACTGAGATTATGATCTGCTGAGGCACACTCCGGGATCACTGCCCACTTTCTTGTAGAAGCACCGCACTTGGCAAAATTGTCAACCTCAGTTACTGGGGTACTTTTCATGGTTTCGAGGGTCTCATATTTTTGTTTTCATTTTTGAATAAACAGTGTTCATGAAAACAGCTAGCTTATTTTGTAATTAGATTGAAAAGAATTTTATTAAATTACAAAATTCGGGGGTGGTGCACAAGTTAATATTATTATGAGCTAATAAAATCAATGTACCAACATTTGTTTTTCAATATCTACATTTTAGTGGAATGGGCATGGCTTTCAAGATGAGTGATACATGTACATGCACGAACATGTATTCTCAACATCCCCTGACTGTGTCTGATATGTATATAATAATAAACACGTGAGCGTTGTTCTGATAAGTTTAACATTTTCATCGATGACAAAATTTTCTCCTTAACATGTGTTTCAAAGCTAGCTGTTATACTACCGTATATTCGGTCTTCCCATAAACTAGAGTTATCGTTACTGAAAGAGTTATCTTCCCCTCATAGCAGGTATGCACTACTTCCGGTTATTCGAAGATGAGTACGGGAGTTTACATATACGACGTCAATTAATAACGACTTTTCTTCTGCAAAAACATTTGATGTTTGCGCTAGCCTGTTGAGATGCATTCGTTCGAAATGCCATGCTCTCATGAAAAAAAAATATGTATGTATACGCAGTGGGTATTGGTATCTTACCAGGCACCGACGGTCATCAATTCGGGCAGCTGTAGTGTACATGTCATGCAGGATGTTTAATAGATGACAATCATTTGAATTTCTCAACAAAACAGATTTGTTGTATAAAATAGATACCGGTGTTATATAGTGCCTTTTCCCCCTAGCCATCTTTCCCCCCGGAAACAAAGGCACCTACCCTCCATGGGGGCTAAAATTTTCAGTGTCATCTACTAGTGGTATAACACTATCACTGTGAAAATATGGTTAAGTGGTCATCTCTAGAATATGAGATTCGGATTCCCACTAATAGAACACTATTCAATCATTATAATGGGGTTTTAAACATCGGGCCCTGAAACATCAATGGCCCCTACCATGAGGGCTGAAATTTTCAGAGTCATCTACAAGTGGTAAACCACTGCCATTATGAAAATATGGTGATATGGTCATCTCCAGTTTATGAGACATTGGACCCTTAAGAATATGCACTATAATCATTATAATAGGATTTTAGAAATCGGGCTCTGAAACATTGGAAACAAAATTTCTCTAAAACAGAGGTTTAGTATGGATGAAATTTTCAAAAACAGACATACAGTCTGATAGATTTATCAAAATATTCTTAAAACATTCTCGCTTAGTACAATTTCAGAACACAGAATTATGCATATAAGTGTATAGCTTGTAAAACCAAGTATTTTTTTTCAATTAATTACCTAAATTAAGTTTTATGTGTAATTCCATTACACACAAGTTCAATTTTCAGCATAGTCTATAATAATAATAAATCGGCAAAACGAAACTTAGCCTTTATAGATGAATGCAGTTGTACATGTATGCAACCTGGGAGTGTAGAAACATTAATTTTAATCCTTACTGGATTTCCATCAATATTTTTTATAAAATCTGAACCAAAAACGTGAGGGAGAAACCCTACTATGGGGGAAAAGCTACTATATAGTAGCTTTTCCCCCCAGGGGGAAAGGCTACTATATAGTAGGTTTTCCGGGGGGAGAAGCTACTATGGGGGAAAAACTGCTATTCAACACCGGTATTATAGAGTTAAGAGGAATGACAGCATTGAAAATGGAGCTCACTGCTTTTAAATAGAGATTTATTCGAAATTTGAATTTTTCTTTGGTTTAAAATAAGAAATCCCTTTTCTTTGAAGTCTTTGAGGAGATAGCTTGAACAAATTTTTGTAGTTTGTTAGTTTTACTATTAGTACATTTATTACTTTTATCATTTATCTCAATGCCCTTTATATAATTGAACTGCTCTTTATTCACGTATCATCTATAGCAAACACTATTTTAGGAATAAACTATTCATGAAAAATTAAAGCTATACACGCTATAATTTGCGTCAATTTTGAATAAAGGGGAAAATGTATGTGTTTGATTACTAATAAAAGTTACCTTTATGCTGTTAATTATAATGCTCAATTCGATCACGTAACAAATATATCAAATATTAAACAATAAAAAATATTTATTTTCCTGCCAGGAAAGTAATGCCTCCTCGTGAATATCAATCTATCACGAGATATCGACAGCTAACTTTAGTCTATCATACCAAAACTGGTGAAGGGTAAACATCTTCATAATTGTGATAGTTTCACAAAGGAAAGGATATATTCAGTAAAGCATAAATTTGTCCGATATACGAGTACAAACAAAAGAAAAAAAATACAAGCCTGTGAGTAGATATGAATACCTCCTTTAAAAAAATGACGTAGACCTGTGTGTTTCCCCTATGTGCTATTTATAGATCCTATAAGTGTTAATGCAGAAGTAAGGGTATCGTGAATGGCAAGCGTATTTTACTCATTATACATGTATGTATTTCAAATTAACAACTGTTAAGCATATTAAAAATCAAGTTGGATATTTAATTAGGCAAACAATAACGACCACCTAGTTCTCCGCGGACATGCGCAATGAGGTTGGTTTCGCTCTTCCTTCATCAATATTCATGAAAAGGTATATTTTCCTGGCAGGAAAATAAACAATAAAAATCTATATCTTTGTATTGAGATGGAATTCACCATTTTTTAATTTACAGATTAAGGATAACTTTTATAAGTAGACAGACACATGCGTTTTCACTGTCATTCAAAATTGACGTAAATTATAGCGTGTATAGCTTTAAGGATTGAATGAACTATATATAAAAATATAAACGTGAATGTTGTCAATCAAAATCGGAACGCAACTTTAAATGAAAACATGATTGCAAGCGGTGTATGCAAAAAATTGCGCAAAAGCTAGGTTGCAGATGTTTTTATCCATTATATCTTAAATTCTTATGATGATGAAATTGGAATTAGTCATTCATTTATCTAAATGAAATCCATCAAGAGTGAGTATACACTAACATGCCAAAAGTATGTCAACTTTTCTTTTTTCTCTATATATTTTATTGAAAACAAGACATATATTTAAAAGGGTTTTTGTTGTTATTTTTTGTCAGATTTTGAAGAAATTTTTATTGATTAAAGTAGATTCAATTTGCACATTTTGACATTGAAATAGTTTTTTTGACTCATATGCAGAATTTCATATTTCAAACACAACACGAAGATATTTTTTAAGGGCTCTACTATATATCCTTTGCAATATTAGAGGCTTTAGAGCTGAAAAATCTTACTTTGGATTGTAAACATCAAATCTCAAGAACTGAAGGTGGGAAAAATATTTAAATATGATGCCAGAAAAGCCAGAACAATTCTGAATTTATCAATCCAAGTCTTTTCAAAATTTGTCATGGTTTTTTTTCACACTTTAGGAATGCTTTGCGTGTCCACTTCTCTGTAAGTGTATCAGCAGCGCTCTCCTAAAACCACGCACTTCACCAGCAACTGCAGTATTTATTGGTAAATGCATATGGCAGGCGCGTGGCATCAATGGAGGGGGGGGGACTACCCTCCCCTCTTCTTGCAACAGATATTTTTCATAAATTTAATTTACATATAAAAAAGTGAATAAAAAAGGTTGACCCCCCCCCCCTTACCTTTTTCGTAGCAAATATATAAATAGTGAATCTGTGAAAAGAATGAAATGACTCATGATTTAAGCTAGGTCTGCTGTACAGTAAAGTACATTACCCCCTTCACGATTTGAAAGGTTGTAATTTTCTTTTTCTTTTATTTAAATTTTCTGGTTTGTTAAGTAGTTTTTTTTTTATGAGCCCCCCCCCCCCGCCTCCCAATCCACGTTCAATAAAATGGTATGTGCCTGGATATGGTACGATTAGGTGCACTCGTCAAATCTCTCTACTTTTTTTTTTTAAGTATTAAGTATAACAGCATCTTTTAATTGCACATTCGTCTTTCTATATTGACAATTTACACAATAACCGATTAGACAAGACAAAAAACGTTTGTTTCAACCATTTGTTTATACTGGTTACATAGCGCTATACCTGCTCTAATGCAGAGATAACTCGTGTTACGAACGATAACTCCAGGTTATGAAAATCCCGAATAAAGTGCTCAAGAATCGCTACATATAATTTTAAAGGCGAATTTTGATAGTTGTCTTTATAAACGCGCATAAGCTTTAGATTTGCACGTCGGGGTCAATACACGAAACTACATTTTTTTAATCACAGCGAAATAGTGAAATATTCATTTAAAACACCTAACAAAATAATAACATCATGTTTTATGAAAATTACTTAACCAAAGACAGTGGAGCTCTCTTGCTCTGATCTCCAGATATAATTTCTATTGGAGAAGTGTTTTGAAGATAAAGGGTGGTACAAAAATCATGGTTTCGGCAATAGCTTTATTAACGTCTTTTCACCTTACTCGATAAACTTCAGAACATGAGCGTGAAAAATACATGTATGTTAAATTACATGTATACATTATTTTTATTTTGGATCTATTTTCGTTTAAGTCTTCACTCAAGAATTGTGTCTATTATAAACGTAAACGGTTTTTTATTATTTTTTTTATTGTAGAATCACGAATTGAAAAGGCCATATTTGACCAATGGAAACAGGACGACATTGATTTCATTTCAACAAAGGCGTGCAAAGAAGTAGAAAAAAATATAAAAAGCAGGAACCTGGTTATTGTTGCTGGTCACTCAGGATCCGGAAAGTCAGCCATCATTCAACATATTTCGCTCCAATACAGAGAACAGGGCTGGACCGTAAGACGAATAAAAAAGGTAGAAGACATCGTGGATGAATATTCTTCACGTCGATTCCAAAAAAATAAAACCATTTGTGTTTTTAATGATCCATTGGGAAAAGAATATTTTGATGAAATTTTGAATAATTCATTGCAAACATATGAGGAAGAAATAAAGTTGTACCTAAAAACAGCAAAACTCGTGATGTCTTGTAGAAATCACATTATTTCTGATACCAGAGTGACACGTTATATCGTGAATCAATCATATGTTTTAAACATCGATGATAACAAATATAAATTATCTGTTGAGGAAAAACGGCAGATTTTAAGCAAATACACGTCCGATATGAATCTATCCGTCAAAGATCGTGATAAGCTTGTTGAAGTAGAAAGGTACTTCCCGTTATTGTGTAAATTGTATTCTAGCAAAGAGGAATACAAACATAAGGGTATAGAATTTTTCACAGAACCCGTAACAGTGCTAAAAGAGGAAATACTAGAGTTCAGAAAAAAAGACAAGAGTAAATATTGCGCGTTGGCTCTCCTTGTTCTTTTTAACGATGATCTTTGCGTAAATGACCTCTTAAAAAATGAAGACAACGAAAACAAATTTAAACAAATGTTAAAACTTTGTGGATTACAAAACAGAACACCACCTTCAGCTATTGGGGACTATTTTTCCTCCATAAAAGATTGTTTTGTAAAAAAAAAATGGCGATACGTATCATTTTTATCATGACTTTGTGATGGAAGTTACCACTTATGTGTTTGGAACAGATTATCCCACTGAAACAATAAAACACGCTGATATCGGCTTCCTCAGAAAAAGAGTAAAATTAGGAAATTGTGACGAACACGGCGATTCTTTCACTATCTATTTAAGTGACAGATACATTGAAGAACTTGGAGAAAGGCTTTATACTGAACTGTGTGGAGAACGCCTGGTAGATGTCGTACTCAACCCTTGTCTAAGGAATGAAAAAGTAATTGAAGTACTGAAAAAAGAGATAGAAGGTCATCCCGAAAATCACTATTTGTTACTAGAAACAAAGAAACTTACAATTGATAAACAAAAACTTGATTGGACTTCTAAAACAGTACTAATGAATAAACTTGAATTTTTGGAATTAGAAAATGAGGTATCGCCATTGTTTGCTTTGATTGTATTTTGTCATACACAACTTTCGCTATATTGCTTGAAGTTTCTTGAGCAAAAGCATTTCGACTTTAGCAGCTGTTTTTCCGCAGTGTGTTGCAGTGGTTCAACAGAATTGTTTAATTATGTTTGTATAGACCACGCTGAAGAATATTTTAAAAAGACATTGGAAGATTTATGTCCTATTCACATTGTATCCTTGTTCCATAATTATGACCTACTCAATAAGATCATTAAGGAAGGAGTAAATGTCAATAAAAAGACTGACGATGACCCTTGTTGGACGCCCCTTATGTTGGCAGCTGGTAACGATATCCGAGAAAACGAACACTATAACCATAGGGAAACAGGTGCAGAACGAAGAGATAAAACTGTACAACTTTTACTGAGTAATGGAGCAGACATTAATGTATGTGACGAGGAAGGAGCCAATCCTCTCCATTGTGCTTGTGTAAATGGACATGAAAGCACTGTACAACTATTACTGAGTAATGGAGCAGACATTAATTTATGTACGGAGGACGGAACCAGTCCTCTCTATATAGCTTGTCGATACGGACATGATAGCACTGTTCAACTTTTACTGAGTAATGGATCAGACATTAATTTATGTGACGAGGGCGGAGCCAATCCTCTCCATATGGCTTGTCAAAACGGACATGATAGCACTGTTCAACTTTTACTGAGTAATGGAGCAGACATTAATTTATGTACAAAGGACGGAGCCAGTCCTCTCTATATAGCTTGTCAAAACGGACATGATAGCACTGTACAACTATTGCTAAGTAATGGAGCAGACATTAATTTATGTATGGAGGACGGAACCAATCCTCTCCATATAGCTTGTTTAGATGGACATGTAAGCACTGTACAACTTTTACTGAGTAATGGAGCAGACATTAATTTATATGACGACGACGGAACCAGTCCTTTCTCTATAGCTTGTCAAAACGGACATGATAGCACCGTACAACTTTTACTGAGTAATGGAGCAGACATTAATTTATGCAACAAAAACAGAGCCAGTCCTCTTTTTATAGCTTGTTTTAACGGACATTATAGCATTGTACATCTTTTACTGAGTAATGGAGCAGACATTAATTTATGTATACAGGACGGAACCAGTCCTCTCTATATAGCTTGTCAAAACGGACATGATAGCACTGTACAACTTTTACTGAGTAATGGAGCAGACATTAATTTATGTATGGAGGACGGAACCAATCCTCTCTATATAGCTTGTGAAAACGGACACGATAGCACTGTACAACTTTTACTGAGTAATTGAGCAGACATTAATTGACGTATGGAGGACGGAACCAATCCTCTCTATATAGCTTGTCAAAACGGTCATGATAGCACTTTACAACTTTTACTCAGTAATGAAGCAGACATTTATTTATGTGAGGAAAATGGAGCCGGTCTTCTCTTTATAGCTTGTCAAAAGGGACATGATAGCACTGTATAACTTTTACTGAGTAATGGAGCAGACATTAATTTATGCAACAAAAACGGAGCCAGTTCTCTTTTTATGGCTTGTCAAAACGGACACGATAGCACCATGAGTAATGGAGCAGACATTAATTTATGTGAGGAAAATGGAGCCGGTTCCCTCCTAATAGCTTGTTTTAATGGACGTGATAGCACTGTACAACTTTTACTGAGTAATAGAGCAGACATTAATTTATGTATAGAGAATGGAACCAGTCCTTTCTATATAGCTTGTCGAAACAGACATGATAGCACTACAACTTTTACTGAGTAATGGAGCAGACATTAATTTACGTACAAAGGACAGAACCAGTCCTCTCTATATAGCTTGTCAAAACGGACATGATAGCACTGTACAACTTTTACTGAGTAATGGAGCAGACATTAATTTAAGTACAAAGGACGGAGCCAGTCCTCTCTATATAGCTTGTCAAAACGGACATGATAGCACTGTACAACTTTTACTGAGTAATGGAGCAGACATTAAGTTATGTGATGAGGAAGGAACCAGTCCTCTCTATATAGCTTGTCAAAACGGACATGATAGCACTGTACAACTATTACTGAGTAATGGAGCAGACATTAATTTATGCAACAAAAACGGAGCCAGTTCTCTTTATATGGCTTGTCAAAACGGACACGATAGCACCATGAGTAATGGAGCAGACATTAATTTATGTGAGGAAAATGGAGCCGGTTCCCTCCTAATAGCTTGTTTTAATGGACGTGATAGCACTGTACAACTTTTACTGAGTAATAGAGCAGACATTAATTTATGTATAGAGGATGGAACCAGTCCTTTCTATATAGCTTGTCGAAACAGACATGATAGCACTACAACTTTTACTGAGTAATGGAGCAGACATTAATTTACGTACAAAGGACAGAACCAGTCCTCTCTATATAGCTTGTCAAAACGGACATGATAGCACTGTACAACTTTTACTGAGTAATGGAGCAGACATTAATTTAAGAACAAAGGACGGAGCCAGTCCTCTCCATATAGCTTGTTTAGATGGACATGTAAGCACTGTACAACTTTTACTGAGTAATGGAGCAGACATTAATTTATATGACGACGACGGAACCAGTCCTTTCTCTATAGCTTGTCAAAACGGACATGATAGCACCGTACAACTTTTACTGAGTAATGGAGCAGACATTAATTTATGCAACAAAAACAGAGCCAGTCCTCTTTTTATAGCTTGTTTTAACGGACATTATAGCATTGTACAACTTTTACTGAGTAATGGAGCAGACATTAATTTATGTATACAGGACGGAACCAGTCCTCTCTATATAGCTTGTCAAAACGGACATGATAGCACTGTACAACTTTTACTGAGTAATGGAGCAGACATTAATTTATGTATGGAGGACGGAACCAATCCTCTCTATATAGCTTGTGAAAACGGACACGATAGCACTGTACAACTTTTACTGAGTAATTGAGCAGACATTAATTGATGTATGGAGGACGGAACCAATCCTCTCTATATAGCTTGTCAAAACGGTCATGATAGCACTTTACAACTTTTACTCAGTAATGAAGCAGACATTTATTTATGTGAGGAAAATGGAGCCGGTCTTCTCTTTATAGCTTGTCAAAAGGGACATGATAGCACTGTATAACTTTTACTGAGTAATGGAGCAGACATTAATTTATGCAACAAAAACGGAGCCAGTTCTCTTTATATGGCTTGTCAAAACGGACACGATAGCACCATGAGTAATGGAGCAGACATTAATTTATGTGAGGAAAATGGAGCCGGTTCCCTCCTAATAGCTTGTTTTAATGGACGTGATAGCACTGTACAACTTTTACTGAGTAATAGAGCAGACATTAATTTATGTATAGAGGATGGAACCAGTCCTTTCTATATAGCTTGTCGAAACAGACATGATAGCACTACAACTTTTACTGAGTAATGGAGCAGACATTAATTTACGTACAAAGGACAGAACCAGTCCTCTCTATATAGCTTGTCAAAACGGACATGATAGCACTGTACAACTTTTACTGAGTAATGGAGCAGACATTAATTTAAGTACAAAGGACGGAGCCAGTCCTCTCTATATAGCTTGTCAAAACGGACATGATAGCACTGTACAACTTTTACTGAGTAATGGAGCAGACATTAAGTTATGTGATGAGGAAGGAACCAGTCCTCTCTATATAGCTTGTCAAAACGGACATGATAGCACTGTACAACTATTACTGAGTAATGGAGCAGACATTAATTTATGCAACAAAAACGGAGCCAGTTCTCTTTATATGGCTTGTCAAAACGGACACGATAGCACCATGAGTAATGGAGCAGACATTAATTTATGTGAGGAAAATGGAGCCGGTTCCCTCCTAATAGCTTGTTTTAATGGACGTGATAGCACTGTACAACTTTTACTGAGTAATAGAGCAGACATTAATATATGTATAGAGGATGGAACCAGTCCTTTCTATATAGCTTGTCGAAACAGACATGATAGCACTACAACTTTTACTGAGTAATGGAGCAGACATTAATTTACGTACAAAGGACAGAACCAGTCCTCTCTATATAGCTTGTCAAAACGGACATGATAGCACTGTACAACTTTTACTGAGTAATGGAGCAGACATTAATTTAAGTACAAAGGACGGAGCCAGTCCTCTCTATATAGCTTGTCAAAACGGACATGATAGCACTGTACAACTTTTACTGAGTAATGGAGCAGACATTAAGTTATGTGATGAGGAAGGAACCAGTCCTCTCTATATAGCTTGTCAAAACGGACATGATAGCACTGTACAACTATTACTGAGTAATGGAGCAGACATTAATTTATGTAAGGAGAATGCAGCAAGTCCTCTCTATATAGCTTGTCAAAACGGACATGATAGCACTGTACAACTATTACTGAGTAATGGAGCAGACATTAATTTATGTATAGAGGATGGAACCAGTCCTCTTTATATAGCTTGTCAAAACGGACTTGATAGAACTGTACAACTATTACTGAGTAATGGAGCAGACATCAATTTATGTAAGGAGAATGCAGCAAGTCCTCTCTTTATAGCTTGTCATAACGGACATGATAGCACTGTACAACTATTACTGAGTAATGGAGCAGACATTAATTTATGTGACGAGGACGGAGCCAATCCTCTCCATAAAGCTTGTCAAAACGGACATGATAGCACTGTACAACTTTTACTCAGTAATGAAGCATACATTAATTTATGTGAGGAAAATGGAGCCGGTTCCCTCTTAATAGCTTATTTTAATTGACGTGATTGCACTGTACAACTGTTACTGCGTAATGGAGCAAAAATTAATCTATGTACGAAAGACAGAATTAGTCCTCATATTTATGCTTTTGTGAATATACATTACGAAACTGTTAATATTTTAAGCAATAACGCTGCAGACTCTAGCCTGGCCTGTGGATGTATATATATATATATATATATATATATATATATATATATATATATATATATATATATATATATATATATATATATATATATATATATATATATATATATATATGATTTGGTGAACTGAGGTATTAAATACGAGTATGCAATTCAGGATATCGAAGCACACCTGATGTTAAAAATGGACGTTTTGATACCCCTGAAGTGTCTGTTTAATTGTTTTAGATAAGCAAAGTGGTCTTAAAGGAAACATATTATATATTTTTTGATTAACTTTTTATTTTTTCACATACAATGAGAGAAACGTATAAGATCGGTATATCTATCATTGACTATAAGTGTTGAAATATACTACCGTATATTGGATAAGTATATAATTGTGTAAGGGAGAGTATGAATATAGGCTGTACAACCATCAGCCTACATGTAACAACTGATATCCGCGTACGTTTTTCTTTTAATTTGTATAGCTTGTGTTTAAGCCTGTCTATTTATGAAAATAAATTGATGGAAACCTATTTTTGAGTTAAATTACATGTATTTATTTCGTGTGGTTATTAAAGTAGTAAAGTGCCCCGTAAATTAGGAAAGTGTCTGGTATTCAATTTATTATAAAAATATGGAATGTATATGTATAATGAAGTTTTTTGTGGTAGGGCATATCAGTATAAATTATTGCTATCTCAACATCCGTTACATGTGTCAAAGTCCTTTGATATAATTCAAAGTCGGCCTTATACAACATTATTTAACTTGAGGTTTATTTTCAGTTTGTTTGATGTCAATTCGATTTTTAATGATTAAATTCTAGTTTGTGTTTTATTTGATCTCAGTCTGATGCTGATCTACCGTTAAGCATTTCTCAAACGTACAAATCTTTCATGAAATGGAAATTTTACTCAAATTGAGGAGTAATTCTGCTACTGGAAATAATTATAAGATGTCTATCAGTGTATATTGTGAGTAATAAGTTGGCCTGACATTTGGCAAATATATTTTTTTTTCAGCACAACATTCATTAGATCTTTAAAAAATCGTTATCTACTACATAAAATTCAAATTAGTGAGGAAACGTTAAACATTTGATTTAAAGATTGAAATAAAATAAGTGATTTATGGGTCCCTGATCAAACTTATTTTCCAGTATCTATTGTTTATTAAACGCGTATTACGGTCTTTTTGGCAAAACAATGTCATTGGCCGTTGCATTGTAGGAAAAACGATGGCATCATTTATCACAATGGAATTCCGTGCTGTTGTGTTTCCTATACATGTACTTGTATGTCATTAAATTTATGATCATTTGGCAGTTTCTACAGCTCTGGTCACCGTACTGCAAGGCTTGTTGTTAAGGAATTGACGGGATATTACTAGACTTTAAATGACTTAAAATTAATTGAAATTAAAATTGACTCGAAATAAGATATATTTTCACTTATTAATAAGATTACATAAAAGATTAATTTACCCGTAAGGACATCTGGATAACGTATAAGAAAATCAATACAAAAGTGTATAGGTGGGTGGATGGAATGGTTACAAGTCACAAAATCGGAGAGTGTATACCTTGCTCCTGGTTGCCTTATCTAATAGACCACAGGCACCTGAATTTTTATCAATCAGTCGCTTAATAAGTCATATATCGAAAAATTCTACCTTTACTATATATAAATAAGGTATGTGTGCAACGCCATTTTGACCCCCTCGTCGATTCAGCCTTCAATTTGCCACATAAATCTGATATGCCTACCGGTTTGCGTGTAACATTGAGTTCAAATGTGATATTTCTCA
The DNA here is from genome assembly GCF_025612915.1 of Magallana angulata. Classification (NCBI taxonomy): domain Eukaryota; kingdom Metazoa; phylum Mollusca; class Bivalvia; order Ostreida; family Ostreidae; genus Magallana; species Magallana angulata. Next base: position 17,010,319 of record NC_069114.1, on the reverse strand, counting down.
CCAAACATTTCGTCCTAAAGTTTAAATCCAACGCATTGATAATGTTATCAACTAAAATTCATGCACACTTTGAATTTCGTCACAAAGCTCGATAGCCATCAGCTGACGTCACGAAATTTCAACTCCACACTTAATGCTCTAATACATAAACGTTTTAAAACAAGAAAATGAAAGAAAAGGCTTGTGAAAATAAAAATACTATGAAATTTTTTTTACTACACTTAAATCCCCAATCTCCAGCGTCCACGAATGAGCAAAATTGTCGTTTTTGTTTTAAATTTCAATTGTCATTACGCACTAACCCCCTCCCCCACCCAACACCCATTTGTTTCGTTAGATAATCAGAAATATGTACACGGCGTGTATATTTCTTATAATCTAACTTAAATAATAAACATGCTGTATAGAAGATCAGTAACAACTGTATTTCAATTATCATTAACAATTTATGTTCTGTCGACTCTATGGTCAATTGTTAACTGCCCAAAAAGTGTGTCCATGATGATCGCTCACTGCATGCTCGACATCACTAGCCGCATTACCAAGATCAAGGACCATGCATTGTTCTGAGCATTCTTTGAGGCAGCAGATGTTTATTAATCATATTTACAAATAATTTTCAAAAAGATATTCTTGGAATTGGTATTTTTCTTGGAATGTATAAAACAGATTAGTAAATGATGCATCAAAATTTTACATGTAATAGCTCATGAGCTGATCAAATCCACAGGATGAACCTCTGCCATTTAGTCAACTGAATGTTAACTGAAAGATCTGGAAAAGTGACTGAATGGCACAAATATCCATTCAGTCACCTTTTAGCTACCGATTGGTCACATTTCAGTTAACTGAATGGCAGAGATTCATCCTGTGATCTTTTCCATTTTCGAATCTTTTTTTTCAAATTTCCATAATTACTAGCAGTGGCAAAAGGGGGGGGGGGTCCGAAAGATTATTGTGTTTGACGGGGAACGGACGATCAAATGCCTTTTCAGTTACTTAACTATGTAAATAAAATGTGTTTTTCTCGGGGGCGGATCCTGCTGACACCCTCCTCAAGATTTGAGCATACAGCTTCTAGATAGTATAATGAACATGAATGGGCTTTTCAATATTTTCATAAAAACATTTTTTTATTCACACTGCCTCGGATACTCGGGGCATGGACACCCCCTCCCCTTTCTTTAATTGTTTTAGAATAATTGTCAGTAGAAAAACGCTGTTTTTATAAATCGGTCGTAAAGACGCATATACTAAATTATTGATTAATTTTAAATAGTATGCATATTGGGATGATTGAAACTCAAGCAAGGTGTGTTTCAGCTCAGAGTTTCATTGTTTTCAAAATAATTGAAGATGGGAGTTTACGGTATCAATGCAACGAATGCCCATGGACGTTCTATTTCTTTAATATTTCATCACATCTTTCTTTCTTTTTTAAGAAAAAGAAGAACTAACTTACCCCGCCTGTTCTGAAACTAAAAAGAACGAAACGTAGTAGGGGAATCTGATTAATTCAACCAATGATCTGTGAGGGAAGTTATAATGAGACACGTAACATCAGGTAGGGAGGGGTAGAGGGGGCAGAGGTCAATCCTCTCAAATGTTTTCAAAGCAAATTTTCTCTTGATTAAAATAAATTGCAAAATTAATTGAACGTTATTAATAAAAAAAATATCTTATTCACATTGCCTTTTTTATATTACATGTAGAAGCAATACCTTATTCTCTTCTCTCGCCTCTGCTTAGATAAAAAATGAAGGATTTGGCAACGAAAATCTTTTTAAAGTTGGTTATAAAGGTACATCAACATTTTAGTATTGGAATTGAATTCTTTATTTGTTGATAGTATGATGATTTGTTAACACTAGTGATTCCAAGTTATCGTCTTTGAAAAACGGGGGTTTGGATCAACTAAAGATTGTTCGTTCCCGTTCTGCACACATTTGAAAATTAGTATCGAAAAAATGTCAGCAAAACGGGAATTTAACCGGGTGAAATAATTGATTAATTGCTATAGTCTATATCACAGTTCCTGTGAGGGCAATTGAAAATAGAATAAATAAAATATATCTACTCGCAATTGATATTTACATTTATTTTATGTTACAATATAACTTGCATAAAAGCACCTTTACATAATAATTGACATCCATGTTCTTGAATTTAATTTCAAACATCAATTTGCTCATGAACAATTTCATTAATTTATTTAAAGAAGTAACTAAAGATTATTGCATAAATATTGCATATGTAGTGTTTAACTTGATGTATGTAGAAAGTACATGCATATATTACACGTTTGAAGAGAAAATACATTTTCATAATAAATTTTAATATTCAATTATTGCTTTTGCTGACATAAATGGAGGAAATGAGTCTGGTGAAAACGCTGCTTGATACCATTCATTTATGCTGTGGCTTAAAAAATCGAAGAAAAAACACACAAACTGTATGATGATTAATCGGCAATTTTATATGCTTCAAAAACTGTGAAGATATTTTCACAAAACCTTTCTCAGTTTGAAGTATATCAATCAATATTAAAATTAGTATTTTTTATCGGATTTTTGTGCTTCATGTATTTTGTTACTTCTTTAGAAAACCAGGAAGTGACCCGTAAAATACTAAAGCAGTGATGTAATAAGAACCTTTTTCAAAGTCACTACTTCAAAGTAGAAATACTTTATGATAAAGATCTGTTTTCTTTCATAATTTTCTCTCTGTTGATACCAAAAAAATTATAAACATGCGTTTTACATATTTTGCAACCAAGTTACAAAAAAGAGACATTTGGTACCTGATGTGACATGTAGTTTTCCCCTACATCATATAATTATCCATTGAATCAGCTTCCGATTGGCTTGGGAACAGCAATTTTTCATCTATTCATTTAGTTTTGATTAAAGGTAGATCGACAAAAATGTAAAAGTCAAATCATCTAATCATTATTTTTCGTATAAATGAGTGGACATTTAAGACTTAAAATATCACTATCTTTATTTTATCAAATGAAAAAATTGTAATATTTATTTGTTAAAAAGATAAAAAAATCATAAAATTAGTTAAAATATTATCATCTTTTTTTTATCTAATGAAAAAAAAAATATATTATTTATCTGTTATTAGACCTAAAAAAAACCCCAAAAAATCTATATTCTATTGTTTCATCGTTAAGGCGCTGATAAATTTACTGAAAGCAGACTATAATTGCTATCACAACACAAGTCACACCTATTGTTCTATACCCATTTTTCACCCAACGGTGTCTTCCCACTTTGCCAACATTTTGAAAAAACACACGTAAAATACAGGTAGATTTATAGTCTGTTTTCAGATGAAAGTAAGAAAAATAATATATATTTGTTAGCCTACAGAATAATACATAGTATATGAACTTCTGTCCCATAAGTTTATTTGATGATTAATTGGGATGAAAATGTAATTTTTTAAAATGAACTGTTACATGTACATATTCCCCTATAATTCATGCCCTTAATTAGGATACAAATATCATGGTTTGTCTAATTTCATCATAACCTGAGATATTTATTATAATCTGACTTAACTTAAACTTGGCATGGAAAAATATTGTAATTATAAGAATCAGGTTTGAAATTTTAACTATATATCATATGGGTCATATTTAGAAAAAATCAATTTTCTTTGGTTTCTATTATTATATTGATTAATTCCAATCTACAGAATATGAAATTAGCAAAACACAAAAACGCTAGAGTAAAGTGCTTATATTTTCAATGGTGTATTCTTCACATTTAAAAAGATTCATTGTATGATGATAGATACTTCATTAGTTACGAAGACAAAATCCTCCGTTGTCGTTTTCTGTAAAGTTGACATGCACCTGAAGATTTGGCATTTTGATTTTTTATGTCTTTTAACTAACAGTCCATGAGACAATTATGAACTCATTTATGTATATAAATTATATGCATCCAATTCAAACAGTTTAAAATTATTTACATACACGTTTTAATCATGCAAATACCCGTATTGGTTTATACATATAAAATGATTTATATATTTGGCTTGCAGAAAAATACTTATTGGTTATTTTTATTAAATTATTCTGTTTATCATGATATAGGCAAAATTAAACGCTATTTTTTGTTCTCAACAAATTATTCTCAGGTAATCGATAACAATTACATTAACATGGGAAAATAGACACAAATATGAAAATCAAAATGTTGGCCTGGTTGGAATTGAGAATTTCAGAATGTTGGCTAAGTGGGAATTAACCAACGAGAACACACCATAATGATACAGGTCATTTAACTGATTATTGAAAGAAGGTCTCCTGTCCGTCATCTATCCTTCGAAGCCATATGATATTCAGAAACTTTGCTGTTAATTAAGTACAGTGATATCGTAAAAACGAGCTGGCCAAACAATGATATGTTAAAGAATCTGTCAGTGTTTCAACATAAACCTTTTTTTTCAAATTCGAATTAAATAACTAACTTCATTATAAAAGAAGGTGCATTGACAAACATTAGATTATCATAAACTTCAAAATAAGCATTAATTGGCTTGGTTTTTTTTTTCGCGCACTGATGTTCTAAAAAAACATATTGTTGCGTGGACCCCGAGGTCCACGCAGAAAATATATAAGCGAGGTTAAACCGGATGCTATGGGGGAAATTCAGCCTGCGCATGAGCTAGCCTGGTTCCTGTTCGTAATGGGTAGCTCAGGGAACCAGGCTAGCACACGTTTATCTGAATCGGGATCAGGATTCCGTGCCATATGCACACACAAGTTCAAAGGCGCTGTGTAATTGTAAAGTTGTCGATAAACAGTACAGAAACAAAGTATTCCTTTTAAAGAAATGGCATGTGATATGAACTATAAGCATTTTGAAATAATGTAATGCCGAAACTACAACCTGCATCAAATAGCATAATTTGCAATGTTTTTTTGTTTTCCGAAAACACATGTAACTTAACTTTACATTTATAGTAGGCGAGGCTAGAAAACTTCCCGAATAAATTTTTTAAGCATTTAAGTATGATTGAATAATTGTGTCACTATAAAGTTTAAATCTCAAGAAAAATGCATCAAAATATGAAATTTTTAATTTACACAAAGCTATCCCTGCATATAGTTAACAAAGTAGTGCGAATCGTAATGTGTGCGCAAATAGTAGAATTCACCGAATACCTGATACTATACATGCAAATATCATTTAAGAAATGAAGATAATATTTTTTCTATTGATCGACGTATCAAAGAAAAAATTGACCGGAAAACTTTGTGACCGCGTAGGGTTTACGGTGCTAGGGAATTCGTCTGGAGCTGTATATCCGCCGTGTGCAGTACGGACAGGGTGAGGAAATGTTGGCGTAAAGGGTATAAGGTATAAGGTTGAGGCGCGCTGTGGGCCATAAGGTAAAAACGAAGGGTAGTTTTGCCGTATTCCCGAAGGTCCACCAGTATACAGTTCCAGAGAAATAAACAGGCAATTGATGCAGGATTCCGAATTTATTGGACGCGAATCAACGATATCAAAAGTTTAACAATTTAACAAGCAGACATATTACAAACAAGTCGGATATGGCCAGCAGTGGCCTCCGGACTCAAGACTCTGGGTGAGTCGGACGTGGCCGAGGCTGGCCGCCGTATTCCAGACTGCCGATTAACAATTGTACATAATTATTTATAAGAATCTGAACAATAAGTATAAATTGACAGGTGATGACATAAGTAAGCTGAGCGAAAGGTTCACAGATATAAAATAATTAAATAAACTCAATGAGTCTTTGATGTCCAAGACATGTAAAACTGATAATTGCACATTGTTGTTTTAAGAGATTAACAGTCCTTGAGACGTGGCACCCTGTCTCTTTGAAATCACATTTAGAGTCCGAAAAGTGTCAATTTACTAAATAAATAAGTAACTTTGTAAGAAATAAACTGTGAAAAAATATTACGAAACAGATGTTGAATTTTAAAACTAAAGTCCAAAATAAAGTTATAATTGAACAGTGAATTTTGCACGGTTATAACTTCATCAATGCGCGTAGCGCATTGATGAAAAAGTTTTCCGGTCAATTTTTTCTTTGAATAGAAAAATTATTATCTTCATTTCTTATCATTTAATACAACATTTTCAAATCAAAAAATGTGAAGTGTCATTGATCAAAAATGTAAATAATGTAAATGAAGCGGCGCGTATGAATACAAAACAACAACAGCAACAATATTCAAAATGGATGCGCCTTCAGCTGATGCAGAGCTATTGAACTGAACTTAATGGATTAAACACAAATAGTGAGTTTAAATCTGAACCGGTTGAATTGAAAACGAAAGGAAAATACATGCGATAGCTTGTGATATTATTCACTGTGCAGAAAAATTCGTAATAAAACTAGTTTTCATGTGAGATCGGTGGAAAATGCAACTGGACATAACCATCCAAGGAGAGGCGATCGTGGACGAAAATATTTGATATGTCGACAAAGAATAGTATGTATAAGCGACTTTTATAAACGTTGTGGTAACTATATAGCCAGTGATGTATTTAAATGGTATACTAGTATCTGCCGCTCGGAATGCGCCGAAGGAGTTGATGCATTGTACTCATAACTATGCTCATTCTGAATTTCTGAAGACCGATCATGTAGGGTACTGTGTAAATTAAAAAATCATCGTTACCAAATTTGAACAGCAGTGTTACCGTGAAAGTGTATGGGCCTATATGTTCGTTATAATTGTTCTTGAAAAGGAACAGCCAGCCTTGCAGTAATGTTGATTGATCTCAAGCAGACGAAATCGTGAGAAGACGCTTAATTTTCTATTTCGTGAATCAAATAATGTGTTTTGTTTATTTTTGAAGGTTAGACTTTCAAGTTTTTATGTTTATAAAGTTGTATTTTGTTTGCTGACAATAAAACAGACACAACTTTACATTTTGTTGACAGTGTTTATTTTGGAAATTCCCATTCTATAAATAGTGTTAGATCAGAACAGTTGAGAAAAGTAGATCCGGAAATTTTTTTATTGATGCAGGTATCAAAGAAATTTTTCGACCAATCAGAAGCTCCGATATCTCATCTAACGAATAAATATTAAATTATTCATAGATTATGGCATGTCAAACGTTGCAATATTCGATCTTTTCCATTTGTAGTATATAAATAGTCATTTGTATTGTATAATTAGGGTCTTCCGTTTCCAACGGAAGACCCTCTTGTTATTCTATTGTTAGGGTCTTCCGTTTCCAACGGAAGACCCTCTTGTTTTTCTTCGGTTTCTTTTTATTATTATTTTATTTTTTATTTTTTTTCTGACTCCTTCTCGGCTTTATATCTCAAAAAGTTTTCATCCGATTTCAATGAAATTTTCAGAGCTTATGTAAAGTTACCATGCCTCAAAGATGGTAAAGTTTCAGCATTTACGTCACTTCCGTTCAAATTTGGCGGCCATTTTTAAATTTAAAAAAAGTGATTTTGTCCGGAAGAAATCTCCGTTAACTTTAAAGATATCGCTTTGAAATTTTTACTGATGATAGATGTATCAATTCTATAATGTACTGGGGGGTTTAAAAATTTCTTCATCAATTTTGCTCAAAACCGGAAGCAGTTCCAATTTTTGGAAATTTTCATTTTTTTGAACAAAATAAGACAATACTACAGTCTTATAGAACTTGCCATGGTGAATTCAAATCTGAAATCCGTTTGAAAATCGAACGACGCATTACAGAGATATCGGGGTTTAAAAATTGATTTTTCCGGAAATTTTGATTCCGCGTCCTTGGTTTAAGAAATAGTGTAATGTTCAAAGTAAAATTAACTCGTACCAAAAATAATTGTTAAGTCGTACTTGAAAACATTCGGATTTTTTTTAATTAAGTCGTTCTTGAAATCGGAAAGGTTTTGTTAATTCGTACTCAAAATCATTCGGATTTTGTTAAGTCGTACCAGGAATAATTCGATTTTTTCATCTTTTTATTTTAGTTACTCTTGTTATTGGTTTTAGAGCTCTGCTTCTTACAGGAACTTCCAGCTTTACTTCCGACATTAACGGAAGACCCACTCGTTGCTTTGCAACGAGCTTTGCTCTAGTTTCTTTCTATTATTATTATTATTCTTTTTAATTTTTTTTCTGACTCCTTTTCGGCTTTATAACTCAAAAAGTTAACAACCGATTTTAATGAAACTTTCAGAGATTATGTGCAATTATAAAACCTCGAAGTTAATGAAGTTTCTTTGAAAACGTCACTTCCGTTTTAATGTTACGTCATTTTTAAATTTTTCAAAAAGTCATTTTGTCCGCGGCGTTTCTCAAAAACGCTTTAAGATAGAGGCTTGAAATTTTCAATGGTTATGATTTGGTCGATTTATCTCTGTAATAAGGCTCGAAATGAAAATCTGTCACTTCCGGTCAAAACCGGAAGTGAAACAAATTTTTCGAAAAAATGAATTTCCTGATCAAATCAAAAATGAATATGTGTTTTGTAGAGCTCATTAAGCTGAATCTAACACTGAAAGTCGTTTTAAAATCGGACGATGCATTACAGAGATATCGGGGTTTAAAAATTGATTTTTCCGGAAATTTTTATTCCACGTCCTTGGTTTAAAAAATAGCGTAATGTTCAAAGTAAAATTAACTCGTACCAAAAATATTTGTTAAGTCGCACTGTAACACATTCGGAATTTTTTGTTAAGTCGTACTTGAAATCGGAAAAGTTTTTGTTAAGTCGTACTTAAAATCATTCGTATTTTGTTAAGTCGTACCAGGAATAATTCGATTTTTTTTCATTTTTTTCTTTTAGTTACTCTTGTTGTTGGTTTTAGAGCTCTGCTTCTTACAGGAACTTCCAGCTTTACTTCCGACATTGACGGAAGACCCACTCGTTGCTTTGCAACGAGCTTTGCTCTAGTTATGTCTCCCCTTTCAAAGGGGAGACATATTGTTTTTGTCGACTTTCTTATTAGGGTCTTCCGTTTCCAACGGAAGACCCTCTTGTTATTCTATTGTTTCTTTTTATTATTATTAGGGTCTTCCGTTTTCAACGGAAGACCCTCTTGTTATTCTTCGGTTTCTTTCTATTATTATACTTTTTCTTTTTTTTTCTGACTCCTTTTTGGCTTCATAACTCAAAAAGTTTTTAACCGATTTTTCTGAAACTTTCAGAGATAATGTGAAATTATAATGGCTCAAAGATGTTAAGGTTTCTATAGCAACGTCACTTCCGTTTTTACGTTACGTCAGTTTTAAAATTTTCAAAAAGTCATTTTGTCCGCGGCTTTTTTCAAAAACGATTCAAGATAGAAAGTTGAAATTTTTAGAGCTTATATATTGATCGTTTTACCTCTGTAATAAGACTGGAAATGAAAATCCGTCACTTCCGGTCGAAACCGGAAGTAAATCAAATTTTTCGAAAATTGGAATTTTTTGATCAAATAAAAAACGTATATGTATTTTGTAGAGCTAAATAAGCTGAATCTAACACTGAAAACCGTTTTTAAATCGGATGATTCATTACAGAGATATTGGGGTTTAAAAATTGATTTTTCCGGAAATTTTGATTCCACGCTATTGGTTTAAAAAATAGCATAAAGTTAAAAGTTAAATTAACTCGTACCAAAAATAGTTGTTAAGTCGTACTTGAACAAATTCGGATTTTTTTGTTAAGTCGTTCTTGAAATCGGAAAGGTTTTTGTTAAGTCGTACTTAAAATCATTCGTATTTTGTTAAGTCATACCAGGAATAATTCGATTTTTTCATCTTTTTATTTTAGTTACTTTTGTTATTGGTTTAAGAGCTCTGCTTCTTACAGGAACTTCCAGCTTTACTTCCGACATTAACGGAAGACCCACTCGTTGCTTTGCAACGAGCTTTGCTCTAGTTATTATTCTTTTTCTTTTCTTCTGACTCCTTTTTTGCTTCATAACTCAAAAAGTTTTTAACCGATTTTGATGAAATTTTCAGAGATGTTCGCAAGTTGGCGTCCCTCAAAAATGTAAAAGTTTTAAAGAGAACGTCACCTCCGTTTTGACGTGACGTCATTTTTAAAAATTTCAAAAAGTCATTTTGTCCCGTACTTTTCTCAAAAACGCTTTAAGATAGAGGCTTGAAATTTTCAATGGTTATGATTTGGTCGATTTACCTCTGTAATAAGGCTCGAAATGAAAATCTGTCACTTCCGGTCGAAACCGGAAGTGAAACAAATTTTTCGAAAAAATGAATTTTCTGATCAAATCAAAAATGAATATGTATTTTGTAGAGCTTATTAAGCTGAATCTAACACTGAAAGCCGTTTTAAAATCGGACGATGCATTACAGAGATATCGGGGTTTAAAAATTGATTTTTCCGGAAATTTTGATTCCGCGTCCTTGGTTTAAAAAATAGCATAATGTTAATCGTAAAGTTAACTCGTACCTAAAATAATTGTTAAGTCGTACTTAAACACATTCGGATTTTTTTTGTTAAGTCGTTCTTAAAATCAAAAAGGTTTTTGTTAATTCGTACTTAAAATCATTTGGATTTTGTTAAGTCGTACCAGCAATAATTCGATTTTTTTCATCTTTTTCTTTTTATTACTCTTGTTATTGGTTTAAGAGCTCTGCTTCTTACAGGAACTTCCAGCTTTACTTCTGACATTAACGGAAGACCCACTCGTTGCTTTGCAACGAGCTTTGCTGTAGTTATTATTAGGGTCTTCCGTTTCCAACGGAAGACCCTCTTGTTATTCTATTGTTTCTTTTTATTATTATTAGGGTCTTCCGTTTTCCAACGGAAGACCCTTTTGTTTTTCTTCGGTTTCTTTTTATTATTATTATACTTTTTCTTTTTTTTCTGACTCCTTTTTTGCTTCATAACTCAAAAAGTTTTCGATCGATTTCAATGAAACTTGCAGATATATTAGCAAGTTATCGTCCCTCACAGATTTTAAAGTTTTAAAGACAACGTCATTTCCGTTTTGACGTGACGTCATTTTTAAAATTTTAAAAAAGTCATTTTGTCCGGGACTTTTCACAAAAATGCTTTAAGATAGAGGCTTGAAATTTTCAATGCTTATGATTTGGTCAATTTACCTCTGTAATGAAGCTATATAATAAAAATCTGTCACTTCCGGTCGAAACTGGAAGCGAATCAAATTTTTTGAAAAAATGAATTTTTTGATCCAACAAAAAACGTATACGTATTTTGTAGAGCTTTTTAAGCTGAATCTAATGCTGAAAACCGTTTAAAATTCGGAGGATGAATTACAGAGATATCGGGGTTTAAAAACTGATTTTCCCGGAAATTTTGATGCCGCGTTCTTGGTTTCAAAAATAGTGCAAAAATCACACTGAAAGTAACTTCTACTGTAACAATTCGTACTGATCATAAAACTTTATAAAAAACATAAAATTATATGCATATTGTATAGTTTGCAAAGCTAAATACAAAACTTCAATTCGTTTTAAAATCGGATACTGCATTGCAGAGATATCGGGGTTTAAATATTGATTTTTCCGGAAATGTTGATTCCTCGTTATTGGTTTAAAAAATAGTGCAAAATTCACACTTAAAGTAACTCCTGCTGAAAAGATTTCGTACAGGTCATAAAACCGAACTCCTTTTTTATATAGTTAATCAGAGTGTTTATTGAAACAATTTCGTTAATTCGGTCGATAATTACGTTGTTAGTTTTTATTAGTCTTATTAGTTTTAATCGAAATAATTATCGTACGATTCACCATGTCAACTCGCCATGTTTTGACTGCGAACAACAGCTGATAGCGGTGTGTCAGAAGAATGGCCTGCAAGACGGCGATAGTGGAAATTTCAGCTCAACTAACGTATGACAGATTATAAAGGTATGTTTCAATACAGGATATGTCGTATTGACTTTTTCTTTTCAATCTAATCCGACATTCCTCTTACTCTAACGTCCGCTTTTGACGTGCGTAACAATATAAAAGCGGGCATTTGAGTCAGAGAAATCTCGGGATATTATCTGTCCAATGTATTTTCACGTGTATGTTTTGCACACTACTCTTTTGAATTTCTATTTATTATTATGTATATGTATGTCTTATTTTGTATTGAACAACACACCACACACTGTAAAACAGTGCAATTAAAAGGGGTGGGGGTCCAAAGGCACACAAGAGTAGAATGTTGTAATTAGAGTGCATGTTTGCATGATGATAACTATACCCTCAATATTTGAAAATAGCAGATCTTTACCATATCACCTCCACTTAATTAATGAATTAAAGAACTCAGACAGGCTTGTGCTTAATTAAATAAATATATTTGACATGCTAAATATTCAGTCTAAATAAAATTAGAACTTTTTTCTGGCTCGCCGTTATATATGATTATCGCCTGTGAAAGAGCATGTAAAACAGAGTGCAAGATGAAAAGAACTTTAAGTTCAGATTTTAGGTTAATGTTCCCTGATATCTATAAAACATTCTTCTCAAGATTTGATTATTTCACAGAACATTGTAAATTCTTTGAGATTAGTTTATCTTTTATATATATTGAATTTTATTGATTTATTTTAGGTAAACTTTACATGCAGAACACATCTACATTGTAAACAATTTTTACAGTAAGACAAATGTATGTAATAATTTTTACTACATGTGCCTCAGGTCTCTCTCTCTCTCTCTCTCTCTCTCTCTCTCTCTCTCTCTCTCATGCTTTTAATCTTGGCAAAGCATCACAGAGCAACATCATTTTGTGCATATCTCTATCTAGGAAAAGAAATCAACAATGCTTTAAATTTTCAAATGAGCATGTATTATCGTGCAATCCCTCATTTTTTCATTGTGCAACTAAAATCCAAAGCTTTGTAAAATTGTTTATGGAATTTTATACATACTAAACATAATATTGTTTTTTAAACCTGTCATTAATAAGAAAAGAGAAAAAAATCCTCGCTAAATTTATTTGCAAAAAAAAACCCAGTAGAATTCATTTTAAAAAAATGGTATAGCAGAAAATTATACTTTGAGGCTGTTCGGATGAAATACTGTAAGTCGTTTTAATTCCACAGTGTTAAAATTTCATGATTTTTACTAATGAATCAATTGCGATGGTTTTAATTTCACGCTGCTTAAAAATTCAATTGATCAGAATAGAAGCATTTAAATTTCATAATATTAGGTTAAAGTGTTCAACCTAATGCTTCTTAGGAAAATCAAAAAATAGGGGGATGGTATACATGTAAGGGTATTTCTAAGTGATGTGATGCTTTTGTCATGATAATATCAGGTATATGTATGTAGTTTTGAATAAGGTTTCTTATTTAGGGAGGTTGAACAACAGTTGACCTCTAAAAGATTAGGTAAAGATGCTTTATTTATGGAGAGCCCTATAAATCTGTGTTAAATAGAAGAAAGTGGAAATGCTGGGTTCACTTAAATGGCCATATTTTTCTTAATCCTTAATGCAATTAGCAAAATGAGGTATACTTTTTCTCAGAATAGCATAAGATTTGTAAGTTTAAGACAAGATGACTTTTCAGAGAATGTTAGTGTAAGTTTAAAGACTACATGGTATTTTCAGATTTTCATTAACTGTAATTTTGAGTGGATTTTGTACCAAAAGTATAGTCTATTTTGGGAAAATGGATGATTTTGTCGGTTATATATGTCATTACATGATTTATTAGCTATAATATACAAGGGAAGTAAATCCCTTTTAAATGTGTAGAATGACCACCACTAGAGTAAATTGGCTGAGAAAGGTATTTCCTATCCTGATGACAATTAATAGGCTTAAGTTAATTACCGAGATAAGAATTAATACTGCACAGTAAAAGAGTTTTGATCAATTGAATTATTTGAATTTTAAATGCAGTTATTAAAGTATACAATATGTCAAAAAACGCAAGTTTTTGCTCCTTCCTATCCAAAAGTGATATTTTAGATATATTTACAGAATTCAAAAAGCCACCCCCTCTTTCCAATTGTCTCCATTACCATTACATGTTGGATATGTAAATGTACATTTGACCTTGAAATAACATCTGCTATAATAATTACTCTCAAAATGATCAAGAAACAACAAATGTTTACCCTTTTATTGTATATATGCATAAAAAATGTGGGAAAAACATGTACAATTTGATCATTTATCATGGAATTCTCATCCGTCCCTGGTACCCGGTTGTGTTTGAATTTCATTTTAATTAAGAGCAGACATCACACTGGTAGGTCTTACTATTTTAGCAAAGTTAAAAGGAGACTAGAAACCATAATAAATAAGATATTCACTAAATATGATTATAAGCTTACTGTTTCATGAAAACAAGAAATCACATGTATGGCGGCATGTCTTTTTGTGAAAAAAAATGTTACATTTCATCCATTTACCAAGAAAATATCAATTTTCAATATCAGTGATGGTTGTTTTTAAATATGTGTGAGAAATGACTTAAGGGAATTGCCACAAGTTTCATAATATTAGGTTAAAGTGTTCAAACTCATGCTTCTTAGGAAAATCAAAAATTAGGGGGAGGGTATACATGTAAGGGTATTTCTAAGTGATGTGATGCTTTTGTCGTGATAATATAATGTATATGTATGTAGTTTTAAAAAAGGTTTCTTATTTAGGGAGGTTGAACAACAGTTGACCTCTATAAGATTAGGTAAAGATGCTTTATTTATGGAGAGCCCTATGAATCTGTGTTAAATCGAGGAAAGTGGAAATGCTGGGTTCACTGAAATGGCCATATTTTTCTTAATCCTTAATGGAATTGGCAAAATGAGGTATACTTTTTCTCAGAATAGCATAAGATTTGTAAGTTTAAGACAAGATGATTTTCAGAGAATGTTAGTGTAAGTTAAAGGTAGCAAGGGACAGTTTCGGATAAAGTACCCGTCAATATTTTTGTAAAATTGAGAGTTGCTGTACTTAAAGGCTTATGAGTGTTGCTAAAATTCATGAAACGATTTTTAATGATTATCATTACTTAGAGGGATGTCTTTTGTTGAAATTGATATTCAATATGTAGGCCCCATATGTTAGGTACATGAGATTCAGAAGTAAAATGTGAAACCTGCGGCTCTGACTGTTGTGTTGACTTTAGACAGTGAAAATGCAAGTTACAGACGGGAAGGTATTAAATAACACGAAAAGTAGGTGGATGGGGCATTATAAACTATACACCGGTAAGTTTCTGACATATGATGGTGCAACATGCACATGGTACAGAAGGTCAACCTTTTGCAGGGAATTGGCTGGGGGAGGTCTAAAAAGCTGAAAAATCATGCAAAATTAGCAAAATATGGAAGGTTCAAAATCTCATAAAAACCAGTATGTAGAAAATTTTTCAGGTTTTGACTAGAAATTTTCTTGAGAAATTGGTGATTGGCCTTATAAAGAGTGAATTAAAGGTATTTGTGCTGAATGGGAACTGAGGAAATTCTAGTTACAGGGTTCCGGAGACACACGTCCCCAGGCTACAATGAAATTTATCAAAAAAAATGTCCTGTGCCATCTAATGTCACGTATTGGGATATGTCATACTAATTACACTGCATGGTCAGTGTATTTTTTTCAGAAATACTATGCATATGTTAATGTAAACTTTATACCGGTACATGTATTAACACAGCTTATTGATTTTTTTAATTTCAGCTATTGGTGGCCACATGGTATTTACCCGTTGATTCTTTTCAGCTCTTGAGGTTAACCTGTCACCTCTACCCACATGCATATTCCTTAATGTGTTCTACAGACTATTTACCAGTAAAAATTAAATCGGATAATTCATGAACAGTTACTGTAATGGAACTTAAAGAAAGCATCATGCCTTAATTGTTGTGGTTTGTGTTTGATAAGAAATTATAACAAACAAAATTATGGCTGTTTAGATTAATTTACAATTGTTAGCTGTGAAAATTTGTTTTTCAATAAAAGTATGCAATTATGTTTCCTTTATTTTGTTTTTAGCTCACCTGAGCTAAAGGCTCAAGTGAGCTTTTCTGATCACAATTTGTCTTTGTTGTAAACTTTTCATATTTTCATCTTCTTCTCAAGAACCACTGGGCAGATTTCAACCAAATTTGGCACTAAGCACCACCACTAGGTGAAGGGGATTCAAGTTTGTTCAAATGAAGGGCCACGCCCTCTTTAAAGGGGAGATAATTGAGAATTATTGAAAATTTGTTGGTATTTTTTCAGAAATCTTCTTCTCAAAAACTATTCGGCCTGAAAAGCTTAAACTTGTGTGGAGGCATCCTCAGGTAGTGTAGATTCAAGTTTGTTCAAATCATGGTCCCCGGGAGTAGGGAGGGGCCACAAGAGGGGGATCAAGTTTTACATAGGAATATATAGAGAAAATCTTTGAAAATCTTCTCAAAAATTATTAGGCCAGAAAAGCACAAATTAAAGTGGAAGCATCCTCAGGTAGGGTAGATTCAAGTTTGTTCAAATCATAGTCCCAGGTGGTATGGTGGGGTCACAATGGGGGAATGGATTTTTACATAGGAATATATAGAGAAAATCTTTAAAAATCTTTTTCTCAGAAACTAATAAGCCAGGAAAGCTAAAACTTATGTGGAAGCATTCTCAGGTAGTGTAGATACAAAGTTGTGAAAATCATGACCCCGGGGATAGGTTCGGGCCACAATGGGTTGGGGGGGGGTCAAAGTTTAACATAGAGTAAATATTTAAAAATCTTCTTCTCAGAAACTAATCAGACAGATGATTCTTTATAATTGTTAAGATTTTGGCCCCAGGATAGTTCTTTGGCCTCACAAGAAGGTTCAGAGTTTGATGTAGGTTTATATCTCATATATAAACTATTGCGTTTTTGGTTTCAAAAATAGCGTGAAGTTCAAACTCGTACCAAAAATAATTCGAATTTTGTTAAGTACTTTGACACCTTCGGAATTATTTTTTTGTTAAGTCGTTCTTAGAATCGTTAAGGTTTTTGTTAATTCGTACATAGTATCATTCGTATTTATTTTTATCGTTTACTTTAAGTTGCTCGTTATTGATTAAAACACTCTGCTTTTTGCAGGAACATCAAGCTTTACTCTTGACATAACGGAAGACCCACTCGTTGCTTTGCAACGAGCTTTGCTGTAGTTATTATACTTTTTCTTTTTTTTTCTGACTTCTTTTCGGCTTCATAACTCAAAAAGTTTTTGACCGATTTTTATGAAACTTTCAGAGATAATGTGAAATTATAATGGCTCAAAGATATTAAAGTTTCTATAGCAACGTCACTTCTGTTTTTACGTGACGTCATTTTTAAAAATTTCAAAAAGTCATTTTGTCCGCGGCTTTTTTCAAAAACGATTCAAGATAGAAAGTTGAATTTTTTTGAGCTAATATATTGATCGTTTTGCCTCTGTAATAAGGCTGGAAATGAAAATCCGTAACTTCCGGTCGAAACCGGAAGTAAATCAAATTTTTCGAAAATTTGAATTTTTTGATCGAATAAAAAACGTATATGTATTTTGTAGAGCTTATTAGGTTGAATCTAACACTGAAAACCGTTTTTAAATCGGATGATTCATTACAGAGATATTGGGGTTTAAAAATTGATTTTTCCGGAAATTTTGATTCCACGTTATTGGTTTAAAAAATAGCATAAAGTTAAAAGTTAAATTAACTCGTACCAAAAATAATTGTTAAGTCGTACTTGAACACATTCGGATTTTTTTGTTAAGTCGTTCTTGAAATCGAAAAGGTTTTTGTTAATTCGTACTTAAAATAATTCGGGTTTTGTTAAGTCGTACCAGGAATAATTCGATTTTTTTCATCTTTTTATTTAATTTACTCTTGTTATTGGTTTAAGTGCTCTGCTTCTTACAGGAACTTCAAGCTTTGCTTCCTACATTAACGGAAGACCCACTCGTTGCTTTACAACGAGCTTTGCTCTAGTTCTTCTTATTCTTCTTCATCCAAATTTGTCGAGGCCGTAACTTAAATACCCTTTGACATTAAGACTTCAAACTTGGAACATAGGTAGATGGTATTGAGAAGGAGTGCTCGCCACCAAAAGTTTTGACCTTGACCTATTTTGTTCTTCAAGGTCAAGCTTTTCATAAAAAATAATGTCCGGACCATAACACAAGACTCCTTTAACATACAGACTTTTAACTTGTATCATGGATAGATGGTATATAACCTAGTTGAACCTTACCAAAATTTTTGACCTTGACCTAGAATTTTTATTTCAAGGTCATATTAGAAAAAACTTCATTGTTCAACTCCTGAATATACTTTGACAGAAGGACTTCAAACTTTGAACAAAGAACAATAATAATACACTAAGGTGTACTATTGAATAATATTTGACCTTGACCTTGTTTTACTCAAGGTCAAATTAAGAAAAAAATAATAAAATTTTGTCTGGGTCATAACTTTAATACCCTTTGACATTAAGACTTCAAACTTGGAACATAGGTAGATGGTATTGAGAAGGAGTGCTCGCCACCAAAAGTTTTGACCTTGACCTATTTTGTTCTTCAAGGTCAAGCTTTTCATAAAAAATAATGTCCGGACCATAACACAAGACTCCTTTAACATACAGACTTTTAACTTGTATCATGGATAGATGGTATATAACCTAGTTGAACCTTACCAAAATTTTTGACCTTGACCTAAAATTGTATTTCAAGGCCAAATTAGAAAAAACTTCATTGTTCAACTCCTGAATATACTTTGACAGAAGAACTTCAAACTTTGAACAAAGAACAATAATAATACACTAAGGTGTACTATTGAATAATATTTGACCTTGACCTTGTTTTACTCAAGGTCAAATTAAGAAAAAAATAATAAAATTTTGTCTGGGTCATAACTTTAATACCCTTTGACATTAAGACTTCAAACTTGGAACATAGGTAGATGGTATTGAGAAGGAGTGCTCGCCACCAAAAGTTTTGACCTTGACCTATTTTGTTCTTCAAGGTCAAGCTTTTCATAAAAAATAATGTCCGGACCATAACACAAGACTCCTTTAACATACAGACTTTTAACTTGTATCATGGATAGATGGTATATAACCTAGTTGAACCTTACCAAAATTTTTGACCTTGACCTAGAATTGTATTTCAAGGCCAAATTAGAAAAAAACTTCATTGTTCAACTCCTGAATATACTTTGACAGAAGAACTTCAAACTTTAAACAAAGAACAATAATAATACACTAAGGTGTACTATTGAATAATATTTGACCTTGACCTTGTTTTACTCAAGGTCAAATTAAGAAAAAAATAATAAAATGTTGTCTGGGTCTGGGTAACATATAGCTGACATCATTCATTTTCAATTGTTTAATTTGCCCCATATTACAATCCTTGGGGAGAAGGGGAGACATGTGTTTTTTTGTTAAAAAAACAATACCCACTAGTTTTTTATTTGTATTGTATAATTTTCCATTTGTATTCTATTATTTTATAGATAAATCATAATTATTTCAGAAGTATGAATCCTTTAAATTCTGAGATAAAAAGTCAGGGCTATACATACATGTATACGAAATACAAAGTACAAATTTAGTGGTTAAAAGCAGGGCTAGAGTCGGTGGAATCTCTGATAATCTTAAGGCTTTCACGTTTTCGTTGGAAACACATGCAAATGGTCCACGTATTGTAGTCCTTTTTTAAAGGACAGCAACCTGTTTTTTGATAAACATAACCAACGTATTCTTTTCTCACATCAGGATTGTTTATAAGCACATACAATTAAAGTCGGTTAAAATATGCCATACATTTGTCTCCATTATCAATATATTTAAATTATTTTTGTTTCTTGCATAACCCAATGTACCAGATAAGAAGTAAAGGACTAAGTGCGGTTTTATGCAATTTTTGCCCCCCAAAATCGAAGTTTTAGAAAGAGCTTTAAAATAAGGTGAAAGATAGTTAAAATCATATTGGAAATAAAGGTGTAAAAGGTTATCTCCACAGTGACGTCATAATGTAGAAATGACGTCATGAATATTGCATTATTTTGATAAATTGATGTTTTGTAGCAAAATATGGGTGTTTTCCGATGGTTTTTCGACTGGGAAACATCGAGCGCAGGCTTGCTCAAGTACCATATTTTAGTATAATGTGTATAACTATCTGAAGAAAAGTATATGTTAAAATCGCACTTGAGCAGACCTGCGCTCTATACTTCCGAATGCAAAATATAGAGCAAAAATGAGAATATTTTCATTTGCTTGCAAATTTGCGGGAATTGGGCCATTTAGGTGACGTCATAGATACACAGCGAATGAGCAAGGATGACTGAAATCATTATTAAAGTTATAGGCATCCTCTATACAATGATTTGTGAAGATTTTATTTTTATACGATACTATTTAAAAATTGGTTGAAATCGGGGGCAGATAGTTGACCATACCGCACATAGTCCTTTGTTGAATACACAACAATAGGAAAAGGCAGTTGCTAAGCGATAAAGTTTATGTCATATTTTGATAATTCCAATATCCCGAGTTGTTCTTTATATGTAATTTATCTAACTAAATAATCCTTTGAGATTTTAAGAAACATTTTTTTTTTTCAAAATTAACGCACTTTGATTTTTTTTTCAAAGTGCGTAATTTTTTTAAAATGCATCGTAATAAACGGATCATTGCTGGGAAATCTGAGCAATTAAACGAATGGTCCATCGACGGAAGACATTATCAACGCAAGTCAGGTTTTCAGTGGTAAGTAACATAGCATAACTCAGCTATGTTAAGGGCGTCCATAAAAAAAATAGCGATATTTATCACATAAAATGTTAGCCTTTGAACAATCTTGGTATTCTACTCCAAAAAATTGTTAAACAAAGTGATCTTTTATCGATTATACAAATTAAATAATTTGTTATCGCATGAGCAATTTTTGAATCTCTTAGGAATACCTTGTCACGTGATACTGCTAAAAATAGATGAACCAGGAATAATACGAAAAAATGCAAAGTGCAAGGGCATAACATAAACAAATATAGTTATTTCTGTTTCTAACTTGTAAAATGAACCTTTAAAATTTCGAAAAGAGCTGGGAGCTTAAAATATTCAAGTAAGAACAATTATTAAATTCAATGTAAACAGTGTATGAACAGCAATTTACAGGGATTTCCCGCAATTAACGCTTATTTATATGAAATGCGTAGCGATTTCATACAGCTCCCAGCACTTTTTGATATAGTGGGGATACAATGGTAAGACATGGAAATTTTCAAAATATTTGATCAAGTGTATGCCCTTGCACTACTGCATTTTATCTGACTCATGTCACTTTCAGTGTCATTTGCGTGAAATTCAAACGCAACACTGACTAAGATCATGATTTTAATTTTCATTCTTAAAATAAATAAACGCTGTGAATTTCACTAAAATAATGTTCAAATGTTGTTTCTGTTGACACCAATCATCATTACAAAATTGTTGAAATTGGAAAAAAATAATTTCATCAGTTGTCTTTAAATTGGGGGGGGGGTGTAAGTGTTGAGTTTGTAATTTACACTTTTATGTTTCATAATAATCTATGTTATGTTACTATGCTGGTGAATAAATTCTTTTAATGTATAATCAGGTTAACTTGTAATTATAATTGAAATTTTAGTACTAATTAAAGAAAGCAAGAAGAAACAATATATCAATATTATCAAGAATTTATTTTAATAATCAACTTTACAAATACTATAAAGATTGCTTTTCTGTTACAAACTGTTCAACAAGACTAGTGTTTTCTGATTTTTAGTATTTTCAGTCATAATGTGGAATTTATTGAAATTGACAATTCTTCTTGCACACTACATGTTCTTCTCTTCTGTCTTTTTGATATTAGGAGGTAGACCAGTTGATAAGAAAACCAATACCTGAAATGATGAATATATATCAATTTCAAATTTCATTTCAATAGATATCAATGCAAATTATTATAATAGGTTACATTAGTATCATTATCAATATGATGTTAAAAAAAACAACAAACTTTACATGAAGTTGAAGTTAGTGAGTATAAGAAATATTTATATAGTACCTACTTTTTCTCAACATCCCAACAAGTGTTTTCAGCGGACCATCTACTGCCTAAGTAACCCTGAAAATGAATAATGTGTCATAATTAGCAAGCTATTGTGTTAAAGATAACATGAAAATGAAACATTACTTTATCATTGGGCATATTAATGGCGGTTTCAATTTCAGTGATATAACAACAGGCATAATCAAATGTTTATTCTTAAAAATGTGTGGAAACCCTTACCAAAATATAAGGCCTCTGGCGAACAGTTGCTGCAGATTTGCGGAGAGTTTGCTGCAAATTTGCGACAAACAGTTGCTGCAAATTTGCGGCAAGTTCAGAATTCGTATGCAAATTAGCTTCTGGCAAACTGTTTGCAGCAAAGTTGCGGCAAGTTCAGAATTCGTATGCAAATTAGCTTCTGGAAAACTGTTTGCCGCAAATTTCCCGCAAGTACAGAATTCGTATGCAAATTATCTTCTGGCAAACTGTTTGCGGCGAATTTGCAGCAAGTTCAGAATTCGTATGCAAATAAGCTTCCGGCAAACTGTTTGCGGAAAATTTGCCGCAAGCTTACAGATAAACATAGCAACTTTTAAATATTACAACATAAGAAAAACAATTAATAAACGCTTATAATCATTTAATAATGAGTTACTAATACATGTACTATGCTTTTCAATCAATTTACAAATAACTTCTACTGATGATTAACAAAGATGTTTAACTTAAACAGTTGCAGAAAAATTAGAGAGAAAGGACACAAGTTTAAAATTATTAACTTTAAATTTTACACATTTTATAATTTTAAAAAACCCCCACAAAAATGATGAACAAACCATAATGAAATTTGACAAATAGTACTCAACCGTTCGGTGATGACTGATGATTTGTTGCTGCAGATCGATAAACTTGAATGCAGTTTGATCACAACATGCATGCACAGATGAACTCGGACAAAAGTTCACGATGAGCGAAGTTCAAACCATATAGTTCACAATTAAGCCCTGCACAGTCACTGGTCATATTACAATTAATCACGGCAATCTTTAAGGCATTCTTGATGTCTTTTTTATGACAGTCTCCTGTACGTGCTCTCCGATTTAATTTCACACATAAACAATATCACACAAATAGCCGAATATCACAATAATGTCCACAATGGAATGGCCAGACTTCAGCACTGTTGTTTATATGCTTTTCTACGTATTCTTACACAAATTCTGTCTTCACTCTTTTTTGGTTGCATCATTTGATCATAAAATCAGTGAGATAGTTGTTCATGCATCGTTTTCTTTAGGTCTGTGTAACCCGTTCACCAGGGCAGACACCTATTGGGAAGATAAATGGATTTCATATAAGCACAACTGTTTTCAAATTTAAAGCAGTTTCTAAGAAAAACAAGTTAACCTATCATATACTTACTCAATCTATTAATCTATATAAAGCTACAAATTTGCACTACTAACTCTGACTATGTGAGTAGAACATGAATTCTTTTATTTAAGTAATAAAAATGTTAATCATATAAAATGTAATTATACACTATGTAATGATAATTTTTAAAATAAATTTTAAATTGAAATTATTTGTTCATGGCGCATCACAACGATGTCAATAACGAGCGTTTTGCTTGATTCGACACCCGGCATTGTCATAGGGACGGCCTTAAACTGTTTAACTTACTATAAAAGATCACAGTCTTTCGTTTTATATTCCAATAACTGTTAAAACTGCCATTCAACGAATATATTTTCATTACTTCACTTACTTTTTCAAAAACGTGCTCAGGATGGTGCATGCAGTGGCATTGCCTTGGGTGTTTAGACTCGATTCATTCACTTAAATTCGTCCTCTGTTTAGCCGTGGATTTTCCAAAAGTAAGCACTCCATTGACAATGTTTCTTTCACCTTGTGCACAGCCATATTCCCTTATTTTCATTCATTTTACCATCTCGGTGAAGGCATACAACATGGCAGCATCGAATGTGAAAATTGGCGGCTAGCGATTGATCGACCAATCAGCGCGCGCGTAGCTTATTATTGAAACAAAAGTAAAAGTAGAAACAAACACTGAACAGCATACGGAAAATTCTTCAATCTTCATGATTCAACAGCAAGCGGTTTAGATACTCAAATCTAAGTTAACTGATATTTGAACGTAAGAAAAAAGAATATAGGATAACAAAAGAACAGACAGGTTGGTGTTTACGTAATACGTGGGGTCTGGTCTGAATGAGTGGAGTGGGGGGGGGGGGGGTCATTTTGCCTTTTATGTAATGAAACATCATGCGATTAAAGTTGATCTTATTTTCGTTATAATAGAAATTTTAATTGAGACTATCTTAGAATAAAACTTAAATCCGAAAATATTTATTAGATTTATTTTTTCTCTTTACAAATATACAAAATTATAAAAGCAATTCATTATAATTGATAGTCTTAAAGTTGTGCTGAATGTGTATATAAAATTGTATAAGTATTATTTCTGGTAAAGCTTTGGCAAGCTCAGGAAGAAAATAAAACAGAGAAAAAACAAGAAATGTTTGTGGTAAGATTCTGGCAAATTTTGAGGAGTTTGCCAAAAATTTGCCACTACTGGCGAAGAAGCTGCAAACATAATTGGGTGTTTGGTAAACTTCTGGCATAATAAAAGAGGTTTACCAGAAGTTTGCTACTACTGGCAAAGATCGGCAAACAAGTTCTAAAGTTTTCTGGTAAACTAATCAGTTTGCCGAAAATTTCTGGCAAGTTTGCTGCAAATTTGCCGCAAACAATTCATTTTGGTAAGGGAATTCAGTTTGAACACATTTTAATTTTGTCCTATTTAATAAGCAAAATTAAATACATCTTCATAAAAGAAGGCTGAATAAAATAAAACATTTCGATTTACTTAAACAACATTACAATCTTGTCTATAATCATATTATCATTCCAGATCCTCACATTAATCTTTGTAGTGCTAGCACATACAGTGTTTGGCCATGGACTTTTTATTGTGTACTTTGAACATGGAGGAAATGCGATCTAATATTATCGCGATATGAGACCAGTAAAAAGCTACAATGAACCTCAATGCTCTTTATGATCAAAACTAGCGAAACGCAGAACAATTACTTTGCCTGACTGAGTCACCAAACTGATGTTTAAACACAATATTACATGAAAAACAAATGTAAACAAGTAAACAAAATCGAAGCCGAGGAATTTCACTTCGTTTCCGTTCCATTCAACAATATTAGATAATATAAAACAATATCTAGGGGAAGTACAGATAAATCCTACCTTATTCAGTTGAATCCTATGTCAATTTCTTTTCTGTTGTAAACGAGTTAAATTCCGAGATATATCACTGAATTCCACTTGTTTATTCTGATCACAGCTGCAAGCGCCGATGTGACGTAGTCAGCCTCGACACGTCATCAGACGACTTGGGAATTTCATGATTTCGCGAGATGTAAAGAATAGTTTATGATTTTATTTCAGTACACCTTTCTTGAACCATTCAAACCCAATAATTAATCATATTCATTTTGGTAGATGTTTGTTAAATACCGAAATACCCATATCTCGTAAAATCTCATGAATAAGGGGCGGGCTTATGCAAATTTTTCTAATTCACACGTGGTAGAATTCTTAGACCTTCCTTAACATAGCTGAGAAGTTATAATCATCACTTAAATGTTTATGTAGAAAAATGAATTAGACCCCCCCCCCCCCCAATTGGATTTTGATGATTTGCGAAGTTAGGTTTTGTTTGTTTGCACAAATTTGGATAGTTCCTCCACTTAAAAGACGATGCTACTGCCTGATGACCCTACAAAATACTGTAGACGTGGAAATGGATATGTTGTTACAGTTGGGTATATTGTACACATGTATAAATTGTACTTATATACGAAGCTGATACTTGACTCCAAGTATATTTAAAACGGAAACATCCATAAAATTGTCAACCTATTGTTGAATTCTATTTCTGCTAACAATGGATGAATTGTTCGTTTATGCAAGTAGAGGGGTATGAAAATATTTTTGTTTTTCTTCAAAAACAGACGTGTAAAGTCTCGAAATGTACAGGACGCCCCCATTATTTACACAAGAGTAACAATGTATCCGTTACGTGTGTGGATCCACAGGGAAGAGCCAAGAAGGATTAGAAATCTTGGATAAAAAAAAAATCCCCCCCCCCCCAAAAAAAATTCTGGATCCGCGCACACATTAACATTCAGTGTTATCTTTTTGTAGAGCAAGAAAATGCATTTATGGATCTAGATGCCCCCTCCTCCACTCCCCTCGGTCTATAAAATCAGCATTATAGTAAAATTATCAAAAATAGCCCCTGAATCATCTCTTCCGGCAAACAAAATTAGTCCTCGGAGTCCCTAATCTGGATTTGTGCATGCAATATCATTAATTTTGTAGAATTTCAATTCATTTGCATTATTGTAATCCTTGCACAAATATCTAAACCATTTACATGGCGTCAATCTTAACGCAACGGTGATTCAACTATGAAATCAAAATTTCAATGTCTATATCAAATCCATAAACTTTTAATCAAGACTTTTTTCCTTCTTTTTCATTATCTAAAGTATAAATGGATGTTGATCTAAATTCGATTACTAAAAACTTGTGACATGACACGAACTTGTGGGGTTCCACAATTACCCCCCTTTTCCACATTTTATTGGTACAGTTTGGATCCGCGCAATTGAGGGAGGAGGGATCGCAAACATTTACAGCTTCTATATACCCTACATTGTGTTAGAATAATGCTATTTGTTTAAATTTTTAATAATATACTCACCTTTTATAGTTTTATCCACAAAGGTTTTGTACAGTCTTCTTTAACAAAATGATTTTTAAAAAAATGAATTTCTTGTAAGAAAATGATGTCACATATCAGAATGGCGTGTCAATCATATACATGTAAGATAAACATTTCAACATAATATTCAACTGCAGTTCAGTGAGAAAGGTTTCAAACAAGCCATAACCTTGGTCAAATTGTGTGGTCATGCCGGTATTTACTCGATCCGCGACCTTTAACATACCCATTAAGATCTCATTGCTCAGATTTATTGGTGGTCGTCTTTCTGGAACTAGATCCATGTAATGACCAGCGATTTTGGTGTACCTCTCCTTACATATCTTGTATAGCCCTGTCAGCGGAAAACATCATATTGTGACCTCAAGAACATCGTCATCTTCTGGGTCTGAAGCACCTGAGTTATATATATTTTTACTCATAAAAAGATAATATGCACCCTACTTAAGATGGTTTATATGGGAAATATATCTTTATTAATGTCTTAAAATGATTCTAATTTTGAAAATTGAATTGTTGCCAAAATATTTATACACGGGCAGATTGAGCTCTTCTTTTCAATGAAATAAATATAGTCTTGAAATCGCTACGGCCATCTAATCCTTTTGAATTTATAAATCCGGTTTTTTAAATATTTTACAGACCAATGGCAATACAATTATATAATGAGTTGAATTTATATTTTTCACAATTAGTTAATGGTGATATTTATTTCGGTATCTATATAATAGTGTTGTCAAATCGGACGATTTTATTTACCAGTTACTTGCCCGCTGTGTTATCGAAAGGTAAATTCCTTGAGTCATATTAAAAAACAGCCAAGTACACTTTAATTTGCAAAAGTGACCACTAAATTTGATTTCCTAAATGAATTAGTATTCAACAAAGAAATTATAAATATTTAATTATTTATATTCATAACGTAGCCATCAAAGAGAATTGAAACGGGCATCACAATCTATGCTGGACAACATTACCTATAAATAACCAGTACAAAGAATTCTTAATTTAGAAAATAGTTCATGACATTCAAAATGCAACTGCTTGTATTTAAATTCTTCGAGACAATAAGTTAAATTTGCGCAACTTAAAAAAATTTCATGGTCCAAATGTGCGCATAGGCGATCTTGCTCTATTGTACGACTGACAATTAAGATTAAAAATAATCTTTGGTTGACTCAAAAGACTGTACTCTAGTCATGTGAGTACATCTTTTAAAACACGTCTGAATTTATTTAAATAAAGTGCTCTGTTTTGTTGCTATTTTATGAGAGAGGAATGGGTTAAGAAAAGGGAGGGGAATTAAATAGTGCGTTAGAAACATTCATCCTCACTTTTCTCACCTCTCTTTCTTTTTTTTTTGCCCCACTACTACTCTCCCTCTTTCACTCACTCTCTTACCACACTTTCACAGTGGGGTTAGAGAGCAAGGTTGGGAAGAGTGGACAGAGGGGGTGAGTGTGGGGTGAGAGAGGATTGGGTCTAGGAGAGAGAGAATGGTGTGAGAGAGAGGGGGGTGGAAGTTTTGTGGGGTGTAGATTAGAGAGGGTAGAGAAGGTTGGGTACGGAGAGAAAGTAAGGGTATGTGAAAGGGATGGGTATGGGAAAGAAGTGGAGTGAAGAAGTTGGAAGAGAGAGTATAGGATGAGAGTGGGAAGAGAGAAAAATGGGTTTGAAGAAGAAAGGTGTGTGAAAGAGAGTGTGGATGAGAGAGGGAGAGATGGGGACGGATATAGGGTGAGAGAATTGAGTTAGAGAGAGAAAGCGGGGTGAGAATGTTGAATGAGAGAAGAATTGGTGTGGGGAATAGAGGGGTTAGAGAAAAAGAGAGAGAAAGAGAGAGACTGTGTGTGGATGAGAGAGGAGGATGGGTGTTGGGAGTGAGGGGTGAGATAGATGGGTAATTGGGATAAGAGAGAAGGATGAAAATAAGTGGGATAGAGCGTTGAATGAGAGAAGAACGGGCTTTCGGGATGTGGGGAGGGAGGGGTAAGAGCGCGGGTGAGTGGGGCTAGAGAGTTGAATTAGAGAGAGACATAGAGAGCAGGATGAAAGTTCGAGATGAGAAAGGGGTGATTAAGTTACGAGAAAGTCGGTGAGAGAAGATGAGTTTGGGAAGAGATGGAGGTGAGAGCTGGGATGAAAAAGTGGTGAGAAAAGTGAGTGTGGGAGAGTAAGGTGAAAAAAGATTTAAGAGAAGAAAACGGGAGATGGGTGTTAAAAGAGAGTTAGTGAGAAAACGAAAGAAAATGCGGATATATAGTGTGTGAGATGAAAGTGGTAGAGAGGGGTGAAAAAATGGGGTAAGAAGGGGTTCTGTGTGGGTAATAAGAGGGAGAGAATGGGGTGAGATAGAGAGAGGTGAGTAGGGGAGGGTAGAGGGATGGGTGAGTGGGGTACAAAAGTGGGTGAAAGAGAGCAGAGAATGGCTGTGAGGTCAGAATGTGGGATGCGAAAAAGGTGAGTCGGTTGAGAGAGGGAGATGGGCTAGAGTGAGGATGAGAGATAATGTGGACGTGAGGGATATGAGTGTAGAAGAGTGGGGTAAAAAGAGTGGGTTGAGAGAGACAGAGGAGGAGAGGTTTGGAGAGAGAGAGAGTGGGTGTTAGAGAGAAGGACGGGGAGAAATAGAAGGCTATGAGTGTATGATAATAAGCTGATATAGTGGTTGGGTTTGGCTGAGAGAGAGAGAGATAGAAAGAGGGAGAGAGAGAGTGGTGTATAAATGGAGGATGAGATAAAGAAAGAGGGGGAATAGACTGGGTTGGATTGTCGGGTGAGAGTGTTAGGGGAGAAGGGGTTACTGTTGTGAAAGCGTTAGTTCAGAGCATGAATACTGTAAGAGGTGAGGCTACAGTATAAGAAGAGAGTAGTATTAGAGTTTGAATGTAGTAAAAAAGAGAATGGTGAGAAAAAGAAAAAGGAGAGAGATGGGTGCAATGAAAGTAAATACGATGAAAGAGAGGAGAGATAATGAATGTGGGTGAGAGCGAGCAGAAAGAAAGAGGAAAGTGGGTGTTAAGTGAGTACGTAATTCTACCGTCTGATTTTTAGTGGGGATTGGGGTTCATCTCAAAATATCAAAAATACACCATTTTGCTTATGTATTAGGAATTATTATAAATCCAATGAATTCAATGAAAAATTAAAAAATACCCCTGAAGTTGAAAATAACATTCTTTTGTGTAACTGTTTCTTTTATCTTATGTCCTATAACGTATTCCTACAAAGCTTCATTTTATCATAACGTCATAAAAGCACATTTAGTTCTTGGGCAACCTGTTACAGCTGTATTAGGTTAGCAAAAACGCAAGCGAGCCTCATCACTTTACAAGTAATTCATTCTCACAATTTCCAGCAAGATAAGCATAGGCAGTGAGTAGTGTATTGTACATATATACCCCTCTTATTTTTATCAACCTTTGTCTTAAAATTAAATGATTTTAAAATTTTCAATGAAGATAGATCTTCTGATATCCAGATTTTTTTTACTACTAGGGTCCTGTGCCCGTTGGTAGGAAAACTTCGTACATGCGTATTATTTGTTTTTAGGGACAAAATTTTGTGAATGCCATCATTGTTAAGAAAGAAACTTTTCTATATAAAGTCAGTACAATGTATTAGTAAATTCTTGGGGCAATATCTTTTTTGGAAATCCAACAACATTGATTGAGTCACCACGATCAATGATTATACAGAAATCAAGACATTAGTGAAACTTAATAGTATGCTAATACACAAAATCTTCGTGTACAACTTAAGTTCTTGAAATAGGAAGATAAAGCAAATTCAAAAAAATTATCAGTGAGATAGAGGACAATCGAAGAGACAGACGGATAGATTTTTAACATAAAGTCCTATATCAGCGGTTGGGGTCGGGCTGCAGCAGAACCTGAACTATAGAAGGATTCTCATCATCAATAGATTTTCAATTTCTACAATCCGTTCACACATCTAAAATATCTGATGTTGCTAAATTAATATATAACAAATAGTATTGATTCTAAATGTCCATTTATTGTTCAAATTTCTGTTTAGATAGTTTTTCACTATTTAGTATTAAAAGTTAGCAAAGTCTTGTGCTCTTCATGGTAGTACAGCTCAAAGATCCATCGTAATTGCAACGACAGGGAAAACAAATATAGCATCCTCTATCAAAATGGAAATCACTGTTTCCATTGGTATGCCATTTCATTAATTTGTCATTTTCTACACCCCTGGGCGCTGCAGGCCACAAGGACAACACTGAAGAGTACCAAAAGTTTCAGCATCTGTTAATAGAGTCGTAAACTTCACGATTTTTTGTGAAAGAGATGGGGCATCATTATTGACACTACATTACTGATGAAATATTTTTAATCCCGATAAAGAGTGGAAATTAATGACAGTGTCCAATGAAAAACAAAAAAGGATGATTTTCGAGTTACTTAATCAAAACCATCAAACAAATGAACCTAATAACGCGATACTCCTTCAAGTGACGGAGTAGGAAAGGAAGAAGATTTCAAGGACAATCCGGATCAAACTCCAATATCAGGCATTTTGGTTCAGTTGTTATTAATATTTGATTAAGACATGAATAAGTCTTGCTTTTGTTATCCTGAAAACTCTGAAGTAAAAAAGATTGTTAATGATCAATTGTATGTCTATTGAAAAATGTATTGTCAAGACTCAGACTTCATTTTTTAAATTTATTGCCAGCAAGACGACAAGTGTAGTTTCATTTCGGGACCTGCAGTGAGTAGAATGAACCCCTCAAACCTTCTACTGTTTAGAAATATTTATGAAATTGATATAAACTTAGGATCTCTGAGTTCTTTAAATGTGTGTAACCTGTGTTCGCTTTTAGGAAAAAATACGCATTATAATTATGAAAATTTAGTGATGAGTAACACCACTAGTACTGTGCATGACATTTTTACAAGGAAATTCTTTTCATGGATCTCGATTGCAATATCTATGAATGATCAATCCATGCTGTTACACAATCGTGAGTGAAAGTTATCAAAAACAAGGTACAAAAAAGAGAAGCAGCACAGTCAATCGAAGATATTTTTCTTTTCAAACATTACGTAAAGTGCGTGAGTATTATAGATGAGAGTATTCATTACAGCCGAGACTTTGACCCGCGCGTGCACGGGTTCACATTGCATATGATATCGGACATTTACGAAATAGATACATCGACACTCCGTATTGTCGACATTTACATAACCAATCTTTAAGCATTCAATAATGCTACAGTATTTCACTGAACTCTGCTTAGAATAATCTGTGTTTCGGGACAGGCCTTCACCACAGTTAAAATGCCTCCCATTCATGTACACAGGTAATGTAGCAAAAAATTGCAGAACTGCTCCGAAACGATTTTGGAGAAAATTAATGAAGTTTCATTGAAAAAAAACAGTTATATCATGACTTAAAACAAACCATTTTGAGGCTGTTAATACTTTTCATCTAAAAATTTAATTCATATTGTTGAAGAGTTTCAACACTTTTTCACCAATGTATTTTACTCGTTTCAAGTTTACACACCATGTTGACATTAGGAACTCTTGAGATTTTTCCTAGTAAACGCACTGTTCAGCGTTATCTCCCGTATTTTCTTTGATGAGCAGAATATATAGCAGATTTTCAATGAAAATTTACACGAATTTGTTTTATCGTATTTATCCAAATGTGATATTGTGGAAACATAAACTAAATAGCATCCCGTTATTAAGGTGAAATCAATGTAATCCAAAATATCCAGATGATTTCCGGAATTTTTTGAGGGATTTTCGTTGATTATTAATAAGCGGAGCTTGATTGAGAAAAAATAAAAACAAATTGGTAATCTTCATGTACCAATAATTTTTACGTAAAACAAAAGACAGTACTCTTCCTAATTAATCGGTATTTCGAGTCTTTATTTTTTTAATATACATGTAGTAGCATAGATATATGCTATATTAAACTTTCGAATATATCCGAACAAATCAACTGGGTAATGCAAACGTAAAAGATGGATAATGATTTTTTTAATATTTTGGAGTAAATCAAAGGGCCGTAAAAAGATATATTGCAGTGGCATCGGAAGCAAATTGAAAAGGGGGAATAGACTAATCATCAGAAAATCTTGACAAGAAAAAAAAACTTATTCTCAAAATCATGAAAAACCTAATCCGTTGGGGATAACTATGACTCAAATTTTCAATATCACTATTTATATTTTAATCTTTTTAAGGTAAATTAGTTGTTTCCTGCGAGAAAAAGTGGGGGGTTGAACACTCCCAGATGCAATATTCCTAATGGTTTGTCTAACTTTGCAAAAAAAAGTGTGGGGGGGGGGGGGAGGGGGGAGTAAGCCTCCCCCCCCCCCCCCGGTCCCGACGCCTATGTATTGTATGTGAACTTGTCATATATAACGCCACAGATTTATCGTTGATCGAACGCATATATTTACTGAATCTGTATATGTACATAGTCATACAATGTATATACCATTAAAGAAAAAAATATGACGGTGCTAATTTGTGTGAATAAAACATATTCAACATTTTGAACATTTTTCAGTTAGTTTAATTTGTTGTCAGTTAGCTAAGTCGACTTTGAAAGGATTCAATCTAAATTTTTCCAGTATGTTTTAATGTCAATACGACTTTCAGCAATCGAATTTTTGCTGGCCATCTAGAGGAAACATTAATTGAACAAATGTGTTTTATTCTTTATGAACTTAAAATATATCATGTAGTATATGTTTGGCCAGCCCACGGATGTCTTAAAAAAAATGTGACATGTACATGTAATAGAAGCATCTGTAAATGCAAGAGAAATTAAAGTCTTTACCTTTGCACAGAACATTCGAGAGATCCAATATTTGCATTCGTCGAAAAAAATTAAATCTGTGACGTAAACATTGATATCCGCACGATAAAGTAAAATCATACAATTGCGAGATTAATTATGTTTTATTTGATAACGCTAAAAGCTAAAATGTAGGTGAAATCTTTGTTAACAGTGTGGTAGATATATGTTGTATTGCATCTTGGAGATGAGTGTGCATTAACATACAAATAACGGCACAGAAATTGACCTCTAAAAGCAGCAGTGTTCGAATAAATCCATCGAAGGAAACTCTTGCACGAAACAGCTTGAAATTAAAATTACTCATCCGAACTAGAAAAAACATAATGCTTATCGTTGTAGAGAATTTCAATTGATGTGAATTTTTTGTCATACTACATGTATATCCAGACTAATCGAACATGGGAGGTTAATCAAATTTCTCTCATCAAACTAATAGCAAACGTCAAGACACAAGGCAAAGAGTAGCAAGGCTTCTAGAAATCCCCAGTGTCGATCTTACGGTCAGATATCAATATCCAAGTGCGCGATAAGAAAATTAAAACGGCACTGAAGAGTCACTCAGAGAGCCAATGTGCAAGGAGAGACAACAATATATTACTAATAGACTGCTTACGGCAAAAACACACGAGAGAAGAACATTAAGCCAAAGTCATGTTCAATATAATGGCTTATACTTGTTTATTAGTTGCTCCCTCAGAAATAACATCTGTTTTTATAAAATATCACGATGTACACGGAAAACTACTATAGTTTATTTTGGTCCATCAAATATAAGTGTCTATGAACGGAACAGAAAACCACCTAATTTTTGATATTTGGTCTCTGTACTTTAAGGTCATTCAAATTTTAACTCGTCGTGATTTGACCAAAACCTCAGTTCAAGATTTCCATTAATTCTCTTCAATTCTACAAATCAAATCTAGGATTGTTTGTAAGAAAAATTCGCATTTAATATCTAACTTTCAAACATTTTATTTCAACCATACTTTGTAGAAATACCGGTAGTTTTTGTTGTTACGACGCTTACGTCTAATAAATGTGAAGAAATACCAAAAGAGTACTTTTAATTTTACGTGACCTACATGTATATTATAAACTTATCTCTCATGTAACATTCTGAAAAGATCATATAGCGGTAATTTCTTTGTGAACAAATTGAAAAGAATTGTCAGACCTATATGTTTATTAATATTTTAAGCACATTTTTATTATGATTAATGTTATTACATGTATCTAATATATGCCTACATTTGCCTGTGTTTATTTTACATACAAAAATTGTCCTGTCCCGATTGGCAATTTGAATATATAATTTAACACGAACATAAAAACTGTAATAAACAAACAATCCCAAATGAATATCATATTTATAAACATTGCATCAAAATGACATATTCATTCGTACAGTGCTTCATTCTTCTAGAGCCCAACAACATAACATAAAATGACCTTAGTTATCCTTAAATAATTATGAGCAAGTGCCTTAACCAAAAGGCAATAACCCTATTATATGCCCTACCTCAAAGTCAATTACCTTCTCCTAGGGACGAAAATCCTTAGAACAGGATTTAAAATAAAATTTTAATTATTAACCATCGCGCAGATGACATTTTGGTTTGTTTATTACAACATTAGAGTCTAAAAAGATAAGTACTGTAGGATATCATTAACTGTTGAAAAACATAAAATCTGAGTAAAAATAAATAATATACATATGACGTATACTTAATGACCTGAAGGCATGTTCACGAAGCTTTTAAAGGTGTGTGCATAAGTTTGTCTTAGGATAAATCTTAGATTTAGGTAAATTCTAGAAGCTGTAATTGTCTTAACGCAACAATCAAAATAAGAGGAGCTTGTGAAGGTTTGATTTTAATTAGACTGTGCGCCCGCGAAGTTAATCGACGAAGATATATATATATATATATATATATATATATATATATATATATATATATATATATATATATATATATATATATAATGTTGAATTCAGTTAATTTCTGTTTGTTTTATTTGTTTGTGTAAATAGTTGTAATTTTGGACTAAGTTGTGTTCCATATTTCCAATCGAGAGTGTTCGGTTTTAGGGCTATTTTTATCCTTAAACCAGTTGTGTCAATGGTGAAACGTAAGTTCAAGGCTTAGCGTAGCATATGTGGGGCAGAACTGGGACTGAGAAGCATTATTGGAGCAGCGCGTGACGCAAGTAGGACGCACGGGAGGTCGTGTTTGATGAACGCTATGGTCAGGAGGCCCTGGCTGGATAGTCTTCCAATGAGAGACCTTCGAGTTCGGGACTGGAGACGGGACATTTTGTTTACGTGTTTTGTGTACTATGGACAATTTTATGGTGACTTTCAATTCTATTTGAGGATTAAATGATATATCAGATAACGTAGTGGTAAAAGTCGACTGTTCAATTACATATAACATTTCAATTTACCTCTCCTGTGAAATTACATATAACAGTATTGGTAATTTTGATTTGTTGGTTTATTCCTTTACATGCTGTTATAGTTATATTTAGCTAGGGTTTAAAGCATTTATTCGTTTCACATAGATACTGACAATTGAATGCGTTAAAATTTAATTCAATGTTGTTTTGTTGTCAGTGATAATTGATTTATAATTTAGAGTTATATTTTCTTTCTTAGTGAGAGAATGACGGTGTGTGTTTGTTGGTGTGAGTACCTTCATAGTCTATTAACTTAATTTCTGGTTTTGTTAATTCAAATCATTTTGTTTTGTTTATTTTACTGTTTTCGCTATCACCACCACAAAATCCATATATATATATATATAAATATATATAAACAGTTGCAGTATAATAGGTCATATTAACTGTGAACTATCCTCATTTACATGCTTATTTCAAAATAATGTATTTCCCCCTACAGTATTTCATGTCGCTAGATAATTCTCCATTTTGTTGTGCCTTTTTATGTTTTAAATTGCTAAAGGCTAAAATATAAGGCAAAAAAATCTCGTTAGGTTTTCCCAAAGAATTCCTTTTTGATAAAATGAAAAAAATGACACTTTGTGAGAAATGTTTGTACATCTGATTTATTTTATTTTGATTTCTTTCTCTTAAGGTACTTCACAACACCGAGACTTATACTTTCTAAGACACTACGTCACAATGCGAATCCACCTGGGGCTTTTATTCATGTTTACTGAATGAAATTTTAAAAATATCATTTTTTTTATCTAAAATTGCACATTTTTCGTCTATTTGACATCTATACTTCTTATCCATCAGGCTTTTTATCATAATTAAGTAATTTTCTGCTGATTTGAGAAACTATTTCAAGGTGTAGTGAAGCACCTTAAAGTGACGTTTCTATTGCACAACCGGAACTGGATCTGTTTTGCTTTTTTGTAAACTTTGGTTGTGCATTGGAGCGATTACCCGGCAGACTCTTGACAAGTGGGTCTTAATGAACTCTGATAATCGTTCACATCATTTCTTCTGTGCTACATGTTGGTATATAATTATATGGGAATTCCCAGAACACTTATGAATAATCTCTTTCTGAGTTACTGAAAATATTCCTCGAACTGCCCGAGCACGTTGAGTTCAAGGTAAGGCATGAATTATATTTTCCAAAGTTATAAAGTCAGTAAGTAAGATGTAGTTTGTCGATGTGTGTAAACCTATGAGGAACAATTTTGATACTTGCGTGAACTTCACACACTGAATACGTATAAAAAGTTCTTTGCATAATAAAGCTCGCCCTTACTTTATAAA
This sequence comes from Magallana angulata, assembly GCF_025612915.1. Classification (NCBI taxonomy): domain Eukaryota; kingdom Metazoa; phylum Mollusca; class Bivalvia; order Ostreida; family Ostreidae; genus Magallana; species Magallana angulata. Next base: position 16,972,943 of record NC_069114.1, on the reverse strand, counting down.
TGAAATTTATATTTTGGCGGAATAATAAATATATCATAAGAGGTCTCGATAATTAAAAAAGAGTAAATTTTGAAAATATCGGCTTCGTTCGTGAGAATCCCCCATTAGAAATTACCAAGACAGAATTATCAGTAATGGATTTATAACCATTACAATGATTTGGAAAATCAAAGACAATTATACATCAAAAGAATAAAAAAGTGAAGAAAGTAGTTGAAAGACTTATTAAGATTTTTGAAAGAGATTCACAAATACACAAATAAGTTAATTAATGTAACGTGCCCTTACCTTATCGATCATCAGATTATGAAGGTTAATGATTATTGTATGGTTCTCAACGCTTTATTGTTTTCGGGAAGAATTTATATCTTCTAATATGGTTTTATTTATGTCTATTTATTTAATACAGCGAAAAGTAAAAGCTTAGTCGGTATTGAGTAATATATTTGCTAATGTGCTATATTTATTTAATTATATACGTTCATGCAAAAGAATATATCCTTCAATTTTAAAACCCTTTTGTCAGCCATTTTTCATCATTCAAATTTTCATGACATACCTATAATAAATCGTACATGCATGTGGGGGAGGGAGGGGGGGGAGGGGTGGGTATCAATGATTTTCGATAAAAGGGGTCCTTAAAAGGAAATCAATAGCCTAAAGGTGTTTTTTCGTTGGAATTAGTGACCATTATTTATTGAGATAATCACGATTTGATGTTCCGATGAATGGAAAACGTAAATGATTTGATTTTAAATAATAATAAAATAGAGTGACCTATCATATAAATGAAAGACCCTAAATTCCAATTTTTAAAAACTCATTGCAATAACGTTCATTAATAATGATTTTATCTCGCTGTTTATCACAAAACCTTTTAGTGCACTCATAATCCATGGACATAGTATAATTGCAAATTAGCAAATTAGTCGATTAACACCACTTTTCTGCTATTCCAATGTTCACAGAAAGATGATCACATACACTGATTAGAAGCTCTGTAATATGAATGTGGATCTGCGTCGTTTTATTGTGCATTCATTTGATGTCTGTTTTGCTAAATTGTTCGTTGCAACTGATAAGAGAACAAATGGACATCAATTAATGTAGGCAAATTTGCACCATGATTTGCTATCGCATTCAAATTCAAGTATTTACCCTGGGTCTATTTCCCTTGCATACTACCCATAAAAATTTATATTTATGCAGTAAATACGGAAAGAAGATACACTTTAAGTGAAAAGGAAATAAAGTAAATAAACACTTGAGAAATGTTAAACTAATATATTAGCGTAAACATAAACCACTAGAGTATAAATTTACATCACTTTTCAACGTACATGCAGCTTTATTTTTTAAGTATACAATGATATTAAAGTATATTCCTAAAATAAAATGAATATTTAATTCAATGTTTCTGAGTGACAATTTGCCCTGTTGTTTTTAAGATGAAGTTTTAATGGTTGTGGATGTCTAACATCATTACCCTAAGAAAATTTACGTTTTCAATAAAGAAGATGGGGGAACAAGATAGCGCAAATGCCCATTTGGTTTTGTCGAAAAAAAACAATTTCAAATTAATTTTTTTCCAACCAAATATACTTTATTATGTTATATTGCAAGTTTACAAAAGCACGATTTCTAACTATATTCAGTTTTGAACATTTGAACAAACGATAAGAAAAAAATGAATTCTAAAATTTAGGTGGTATCGAACCCACAACCTAAAATCCCTAGGTCTATAATCTTACCTAATGTCTGGTGCTCTAACCACTGAGCCATTTCAGTCACAATAATCTTCATTGTTAAATGCTAAAATGCAACTTCAAACACGAATTTACGGACTTGTAGTATTTCTCTAAAACGTTCAATTGTTGGGATACACAATGGCATTTTTAAAGTATAGTGGGTCATATCTCCACGTTTTTGTTGATTGAAATCGGTTTGATATCCTTTAAACCTCATATAGACTATGACAAAAATATGGAGCCCAGACCCACTGTATAAAAGAAAAGGCATTGAAGTTCTACAAAATGACACTATTTGTAGGTTTTGACACGCATACGCCAATTTAAATCAATCTACTCTAAATATTTAACATATTTAAAGGTTATAAATTGATGTTATGGTAAATATACATTGTTTTTAATAATTGAGAAAGAAATTATGAGATTTGTTCATATTTTGATTTTATAGTTATCTTATCTATCCTCATATGGGCAGTTTGCACGCCTTATTCACCCATCTTCTTTATTGATCATAATCACGATCAACTATGTTTACCCCCTTCCCATATCACCCGATAAAATGGCTCAACGTCTGTCCCATGGACTGGACAGAGAATTCACAATTTAACACTAGGACAATAAGAACACAACGCATGACTTTATATCCCACGACTGTGATAGTACAATACAATATTAAATCAGTACATGTTCCCAATATGGTCATATTGGTCCAACCCTAGGGCTTGAACCTCTAACCCAGGAACCATGAATATCATAATTGAGGTAGAGGGCTTCCTAGACATTATTACCATGCATTTAATTTTTTCTCAAATATATATGGGAGTAGAGAAGACGATTTTTCAAGATTTCATACATTTTTAGCTCACCTGAGCTGAAAGCTCAAGTGAGCTATTCTGATCACATTTTGTCTGTCGTCCGTCTGTCCGTCTGTCCGTCCGTCTGTCCGTCCGTCCGTCTGTCCGTAAACTTTTCACATTTTCAACATCTTCTCAAGAACTACTAGGCCAATTTCAACCAAACTTGGCACAAATCATCCTTAGGCAAAGGGGATTCAAAGTTGTGAACATTAAGGGTCACACCCGTTTTCAAGGGGAGATAATTAGAAATTAATGAAAAATTTCGAGAAATTTTCAAATATCTTCTTCTCAAGAACCAGAAAGCCAGGAAAGCTGAAACTTGTGTGGAAGCATCCTCAGGTAGTGTAGATTCAAAGTTGTGAAATTCATGACCCCCGGGGGTAGGGTTGGGGCCACAATGGGGGGTTGAAGTGTTACATAGGAATATATAGAGTAAATCTTTAAAAATCTTCTTCTCAGAAACTAAACAGCCAGGAAAGCTGAAACTTGTGTGGAAGCATCCTCAGGTAGTGTAGATTCAAAGTTGTGAAAATCATGACCCCTGGGATTAGGTTGGGGCCACAATGGAGTGTTGAAGTTTTACATAGGAATATATAGAGTAAATCTTTAAAAATCTTCTTCTCAGAAACTAATCAGCCAGGAAAGCTGAAACTTGTGTGGAAGCATCCTCAGGTAGTGTAGATTCAAAGTTGTGAAAATCATGATCCCTAGGGGTAGGGTGAGGCCACATTGGGGGGGGGGTGTTAAAATTTTACATAGGAATATATAGAGTAAATCTTTAAAAATCTTCTTCTCAGAAACTAATCAGCCAGGAAAGCTGAAACTTGTGGGAAGTATCTTCAGGTAGTGTAGATTCAAAGTTGTGAAAATCATGATCCCTAGGGGTAGGGTGAGGCCACATTGGGGGGGGGGGGGGGGGGGGTGTTAAAATTTTACATAGGAATATATAGAGTAAATCTTTAAAAATCTTCTTCTCAGAAACTAATCAGCCAGGAAAGCTGAAACTTGTGGGAAGTATCTTCAGGTAGTGTAGATTCAAAGTTGTGAAAATCATGACCCCTGGGGGTAGGGTGAGGCCACATAGGGGGGGGGGGTGTTAAAGTTTTACATAGGAATAAAGAGTAAATCTTTAAAAATCTTCTCAGAAACTAATCAGCAAGATGATTCTTTATAATTGTTAAGACTTTGGCTCCAGGACAATTCTTCGGCCTCACAAGAAGGTTCAGAGTTTGATGTAGCAAAATATCCCATATATAAACAATTGTAAAGGATCTTTTTGAGAACTGCAATACTCAACATGTGATATGACTATAAAATTGAAGCAGGCAGCTATTTTTTCATTAGAATCTTTTTGTATTACTGTTTTGGGTTATTGCCCTTGATTTATTGATTCTTGATTATTTTAATTAATGCATCCACTGTTAACCAATTATTGTGATGATTATTTTTATACAATAATAAATATTCAATGTATATAAGTTGTTTTGCATAAGTAGTTTTGGGTTAGGCTGGATTAGTTTGTTTATTTTTGATTTCCAATTTTTAGATACTATGAATTATTTTAGGTGGCACATATATATGGACAGTGTCTATTGCTTTGTACCGAGCGACTGTTTGGGGTAAACTTGAACAGGTACGGAGAGATTGAGGGTGTTAACATCCCTGGTCTATCTAATCTTCGTGTTTTTCTAACCAACGATACAGAATGTGTGGTCATTTCTGCCCTGTATCGCATTAATACAAGTGTGCGGTCATACCTGCTTGTATTGGTGGTGATTGCGGCGCCTGCGTTAGGTTGAGCTGTTGGCGCTGTTGTTCTGCTTGCGTTAACGTTGGTACCTGTTGAGTTGCGTAGGTGTGCGGTCATCCCTGCCTGCGTAACGTTGAGTCCCTATATATGTGCAGGAGCGGTGATTAAAGTCTGCTCTTGTAAATATTGGCAGCAATCAGGGCTATCCGAGTTCCAAGGGGGAAAAATGGATTTTATTTATACAGGATCTACATGTATTAATGTACATTGTCCAGATTGTATTATGACTCCATTAAGCTGACTTTATCATACCTGTTGTTCCTCAGGTGAGCGATGTGGCCCATGGGCCTCTTGTTACAATATAGCCATATTGGCCTTACCATAAAGAAAGTGGCCGCATAAGATGTAAATTCGGCAGGAACCTGGGCACATAGAAAGAGTAAAATTTCATTGATTATTTGTGCATATTTATTAAACTATAATCGTTATTTGGTTCCTTTACGGTAAGGAAATTGATAAAAAAGAATGTTTGACATGCAGTTAGTTATATCAAAACATGGGTCTGAATATAGCAACACGAGGCGATTTACGCAAAATCCTACTTCTTTACAGCTGTTTTTAAATGATTTTATTGTTTCTGGGTATTCTCTCCACAAATTTAAAACGTGTAAAGATTATATATTTCAACATAGAATGTGTTGCTTGTTAAAAATAGATGGAGAGATGACCCAGAAATGACCAAATATGAACTTTTTATATATTTTTAGGATGAAAATAAACTAAGTTACGAGATATGAAAATTTCGTGTTAAATAATTCTTTATATCATTTATTTATGAAGTCTCACATGGCACATTGGATTCGTGTCGGCTTTATGAAACTCGGCCTATTGGTGTTTTGGGTTCGAATCCTGCTGGTATTTTCTTTTACCAATATTTTTTCTTCTATATTTAAATTAAATTTACAATTAGGTTTTTGAAAATACTTCATTGGCTTTTTTCGCTATGGTATACCGTTTTCGAAAGTTTCTGGTAACTTCATGGAATTCCTCAAAGATGACGATGTTTAGATAGTAGATCGCGGTTTCAGAGATGCTATTCCCTTCTTAAATGAACTGGGTTTTTAAACACACATGCCTGCATTTCTTCAAAAGTCTGTTAAACAGCATAGTACCAACGAGGCAAATATGACACGTTTTGTCACCAAAGTGCGTTGGGTGGTTGAGGTTGTCAATGGCCGTATCAAAAAGTGGAAGTTTTTAGACAATGTTGTTTGCAACAGTCAAATTCCACATATCAGAGACTTTGTTCGAATTATTTGTGCAATAATTAACAAATATAGACCTCCTTTAAAAAAAGATAATCAGGATGATGATGACATTGCACGATAAATGATAGTCGGAGCTTTGCCCAAAATAAATTCCCTTCAGGATAGGATAAATAAAAATCCAAAGTTAAAATTCTGAGAAAAATAAAAAAATAGCTAATTATTGAATCCAAAAATGCTTTACCAGATTTTCCTATTTATACTGAAGACCGATTGCGTCTTCTACCATTTGGGGTCTATCAGCTCAAACAAGCGTAAAAGTATACTGACGAACATCTTGGAGACGGGGACTATAAAATTGATGTATGCTGTGAGGACGCTGGTTTATTGCATGTCAGAAAACAGTCTAGACATACTTCTAGAAAAGTTATAATATATTGGTTGAGTTCAGCAGGGAGAATGTGACGGGATGGTTCTGTGAGTGTAAAGGAGGATCTAGAACAGTCGGTTGTTGTGCCCATATCTGGTCTGTCATATGGTACCTTTCCTTTGCTCGACACCAAAACTACACGGCAACCACTGACATGTACACGCCATCTCTATGCGACGCGGTCGAAATTGTATTGGAGACTGATTCTGGAGAGGAATCTCAGTAAAATGTTGATGTTTACGAGTTTTAAATATTATGTTGATATAAAATTGTTATTTCAACATGTCGTTTTGATTTCTGCTTAATACATATTATATTCTGTTCCTATACTAGTATATTAATGTAATATACACTAATAACTTACTATTTATCGATTAACCCCTAATTATCAAAAATAGTTTCAATATTTTAAAATATTTGTGATTCCAGGAAAGTAATACCTTCCAATATTTTAGTAATCAATTTTTGTACAAGCCTGTAGGCTTTGAGATTATAGACATTTAAATCCCAGTTGATTCGTGTCAATGAATCCAGCAAACTTACTATCTTGAGCGCCCACTTTCTTTCGCAATTTTTGTCGAGGGCTTCATGGACATTATAACCATGCCTTTAGTTGAAGAAGATTTTTAGAATTGGGCTGTTTGCATATTTAGTCCCGCATATGTCGCCCCCGGGTAGGTAGAGCCATAAATTTCACAACTTAGATTACTTCTTCTAACATTACGTGGAGATACTCCATACAAAAAATGGTAATCATTGGTCTTCTAACTTTCAACTTAAAGTTAAAAATATAAAATTGGTAACTCAAAACGGACGACACATGAATCCCAATTGCAGTAGGTCGCCTGAGTGATTCAGTTGTCCCTAAAATAAATTATTTGAGTAAAAAAGTATATCTGTCTGTCTGTTCCTGTCAGTCGTAATTGTGCACCAGAAGAACATGTCATTTCTAAAAATATTTAAAAAATTACGGACGTCATTATCACGTGATTACAATATTAACTTGGGCTCTAAAGATTATGTAATAGAAACCAAGAGGTATTAGCATTTTATGCAAATAGCTGTGCATGTATTGTTAATGAAGGGTTCGTTATGGCGTCATCTTATTTGTTTTACTGATGAAGCGATAGCATGGGCAACAACCGTTGCACACCCTATCATACGCCATAAGCCATTAAAATAAAACAGAAAATGTAGATAACAAAGCATCTGTCGCACACTCAAGTTTATCTATGAATGGAACTCCCTCCAATTTAGAAAGATAGCAAAATTTTATTCTCCGTTATTCATATCTAATGATTTTATAACAATAACTGTTCAAGTAATTAACATAATACTATTACACAGTTTAGGTTCAAATGCCTAACGAGTTACTAAATAATGTTCTTGACAGACAAATGCTTAAATGGGGTGGGTCATATCATTATATTTTATCTAGAATTAAAGTATATCCGATGGGTAATAGTTTGGCGATCCAGCCTCATTAAACAAGATATCTGTGAGCCAATGCTCACTAGTGATACCCCCGCTCTGATGTGAATATGCAAAATAAGCAAAGTCGACATTTAACAGAAAGCTGGCATTCGATTGGTACAGAAATATATCCAACAATATGGCATGCCTAAACAAATAGTGTCTTAAAATTTCAAGCACCTGCGATAAATAGCTGCTGAGAAATCTTTGACGAAAATTTGTTTGAAAATTTTGGCTAAAAATAAACAAAGTCATTATTTAACAAGAAATTGACGTCCGATTGATACAAAAATACATCCCACGATATAGCATGCCTATACAAATACTGTGTAAAAATTTCAAGCATCTGCGATAAACAGATGCTGAGAATTCTTTGACAAAAATTTGTTTGAAAATGTTTGCTAAAAATAAACAAAGTCGTCATTTAACAGGAAGTTGACTTTCGATTGGTACAAAAATAGATCCCACGATATGGCATGCCTTAACAAACACTGTGTTAAAATTTCAAGCTTCTGCAATAAATAGTTGCTGAGATAAATGCGACAGAAATTTTTGTTACGGACGGACAGACAGACAGACACACAAGGGTAAAACAGTATACCCCCTCTCCTTCGGAGCGGGGGTATAAAAAGAGTCTGCAACAGAAATGATATAATCCAGTTGATTTGACCTTTGGCTGTGAAACTGATTTTAGATTACTGTGCACCCTACATCCATTGGCTCCTCATTTGGGAGTATGAAACATATTGCACCAAGTGGAGAAAATAAATGGTCCTTACAAAAATATTACACACAGATCTAATATAGAATAAATCTTCAACTAAGAAACTGGGTTAAAAGTAACTGCACAGCCTTTACTTAACGACACTCCCTGGGTATGGGCAAAACTAGAATAAGGGGGAGATAAAATTAAAATATGCTCCTGATAAGTGATGTCGGACGGTCGAAAAGACTGATAATTTTGAGGAGCTCCTAATTAACGAAGGCCATTTTAAATGTTATAAGCATTAGAAAAAACACAAACTTAATACTACTAGAAATATTGTAAAGGTCATAAAGGAAAAATATATTTCAAAAAGTATAGTAAAAAATCTTGGATAAGCAATGTTGTATATGTCCAGTTCTAATATTTTACAAAAAACAAACTTAATTTTTCATCTGTTGTTCGTGTGCCAATTGTTAACTACATGAAAAATATTTTTCATCGATAAACTGCTAACCAGATGAGAATTTCAAAGTGCTTATATTTCAAAATGCAATACAAGGTCATTTGGAGTTGAGTGGTCTTCACAAAGTCAAAATTTTGTGATTACAGAACTTCACAGATAAAGATGGAAATGATTATTCAGTTCATGCACGGTAAACTTTGTTTATTTTGCAATATGCAGTTTCTTCTTTCGGCCGATCACAGTTATGTCCATATGAGGCAATCGGACAATTTTATATTATTTGCGCACGCACTGCGCCTTCTAATACTTTTTTACCATCCAATGACAAACTCATTTGAATAAAAAATTACATGTAGATTACTAAAAACGTTACTCTTATCCATTTGCTTCGGGAATAAAACGTTTATGCAGTAAAATAAATGATAATTCATATCATGTTTTTCATGTATCATAATTTCGTAAATCAACAAAACGGTGTTATATATATAGTTTATTGCATGTTTACATAGGGTAATATTTTTCTGTTACATTAACAGAGCTGACCAATGATATTACATGCCGAACATTCCTTATAGGGTACCTGCAGCCCACCCGATGTGAAACATGTTAAAGAGTTTATTTACCAAAATTTAATGCAAAAAACCGCATCGAAATCGGTGCAACAATAACGGAGTTACGCCTCTTCAAAGTGGCTATTTATACCTGCTTTGGGAAATCTAATCAAGAGAAAAACAGAATTAGGCGATAACGAGGTTTCAGCGGAAGTGACGTCACGAGGTCAACAGGAGGGAAATTTCCTTACAAAGCTATACAAATTAAATTCGATTTTTCAGCCAAAATGATTAATATAGGTCTGATGTTTTGACTTATTTTGTTATTTAAAGTATTGTAGATCTAGAAATTTGTATCCGTTATTATTTTATTACAATCAGATTTCTTTTTAAAGGATTTTAAAATTTGTTATTCTCGTCGCCTTTTTACCGATGAATACGATATCTTAAAACGCTTACATGGGCAAATTTATGTTCATTATTCATTTTTTGATTACATAATATCTTTTCACACACAAGTGATCCGAAACAATGACACAGGTAAATTAACGAAGCCACTGCTCCAGACACACGTGTATCTGGGGTATGTATACACAAGGTACACGAGTCTTGTGAACGAAGAGAGGGTTTCACACCTCTAGACGGGTAAATTAAATTGTGTATAATTAGCTACAATTCAGAAATTGAAACCTTTTTATGTGATCAAGTAATTATTTCGGAATTAGTTACGTTGTTCTTTATAATTTCTTATTGAATAAAGTGCAACTTTCTTTCGAGCGATATGGCCAGCAATTGAACGCATTATAACTCCGTATAGCTTAAATTGTAATACTTACAACGAATCATTATGAAATCTGAATAAACTGGAACATTTTGACAAAGAATGTAAGTAAATGTAAAATTAAATTCAATTACCGTATTTTTAAAAGAATACGAGACAGACTTAATCATGCACCCATCTTGGACTTTCGCCTTGATCCGTTTATAATCCCGTGTTTGTTAAAAAATGCATACTATTTTGATTGTTATTGGTCCGATATCAATATTATTGAATAATCGGGCGACATCATTTGTAATTTTATGCCTTATACGAGGAATAGACCCCGAGTTACCTTTTACGAAATATCATTATGTATTATCAATATCATTAATCAGTTAATAATGTCACTAAGAAATCATTCGAAAGAATGACAATATTAACAAAATATGTTTCTTATATCAATAATGCTTTGATTAATTGTCATTTTGCTACATATGGTGTGCATTTATATATAAAATGTGTTACACATTTGACGAAATTCATGAAGCAAAACAATTCGGCATTTTTGTTCGATAAAATACGGGTCAAACTCAAACAACAAAATAATCAGTCATCCAGGGTTGATAAGGAAATAAAACAACAGAAAAAAATGTTTATAAATCGATAAAACAATGCAAGAAAACGAACAGTTTTTATACGATATTCCTGTTTCTTATACAGCAGCGTTGACCCCGTGACGTTCATCTCGCGCCAAATCGGCTTGATTCAAAACTCGTTCAGGTGTGAAATCGGGTTTTCCCCAAATATCTCGAAAACTACTTATGCGATCGCTGTAAAATTCTGAGGATAATGTTTTTACACATAGATCTCCATTATATCAAAAATTGACCGGCTCTGCAGGTACCCTTTAAAAAGGAATACTTGTTCCTATTATAGGTTTGACCATTATCATCAAATCGTCGCACTTCCTGTATACATATAAACAATAATTTAAAAAAAAAATTTAATCAGTAGGTTGATCTGAGAGTTGATCTGATGGCACAAGAACATATAAATTTTCACCCAGTTTGACTGATCTTTATTATGTAACCAAAGCCTTTGACAGATAAGGTGTGTTTTGAGGAGGTGGACTAGTCGTTACATAAAACTTTGTCCTATGTCTGCAATATGTATTGGGGATGCTTAATAAAAAACAAAGTTAGTGGTCTTTTTAAACCTTTCGTTGGACTTCGAGATCAAACACAAACAAAAGACAAGGTATGGCTTTGTAAATCATTTTTTAAAAAAAACTTTGAATGTCCCTGGAAAAAAATGTCAAAAAAAAGTGAAATCAAAGTGATTGATTTATGATGTGAAAATAACTTCCGGGTTCACTTAAAAAATTGTATTATCTAGAAACATGATGAGCTAGAAGTACCAAGGATAGCAGTAAATGTATGAAAGAATGAAAAGTTGTTTTAATATGAAATATAAAATCTAGCACATTCATGGTATGTGTTTCAGATACCTTGATTATTTTTGAAATCGTAGAATATAGTTATTGACTTACTAGACACTCAAATATGATATTGTTCCCTTCACTGATCCTTATTTTAACCGGTCGTTAATGATTAAAATGTTCAGCCTTTAACCAAAATGATATCAAGATGAGTACCTCAGACTGCAGTGAGATTTAAAAAAGGAAAGTATTACACCTTAGGGTGCAAAACACAGTTTTATATTTGCATATCCATTGCGCTTTCCCACTGTTAGTCCATACGGAGGAACTGCAAATATTTTTCTATAATCGTAATTGCTCTGTCGGTATACTATGACGTCATAAAGGTAAGCGCGCATCATGAAATATGCCAACAGAGCAATTGCTATTCATAACGTCATGTTCACTAAATAACGTTGTTTATTTCTTAAATATGTAACGTTATAAGGACGTTTTCAGATGAGGGGCAAGCAAAACTGACCCCTGAAAAATAAATTGTAAAAACATGTTACATATATATTTATATATCAATAGAAAGATAAAATCGTGAATTTTTAAAGTATTTAAAAATAATGCACATGTAACTTAATGCTAGAATTTATTTGGCACTCAAAACATGCGGAAAATAGACTAAAGGATGCCTCTAAATGCAGTGCACCCATGCATTTAGGCTCCCCCTAAAAGCAGAATACAACCAAATCAGCCATTTTAATTTCTGTACATTTTCAAGAACAAGTCCTTAGGCATCATTTCATAGTATTTTCAGGGTACATTCGCCAGCTTTTTAAAGAGCTACGTTACCCGCTAACAAAATCATGAAATTCTGCATGTGTAAAATCCGGATGTTTTTGGAGATACCTCCCTTTATTTTAGAGTCTCACAAAATTAATTTTTAAAAATTTTCTACATACTTTTTTCATGTATTCGAAAGATAATCCACTATATTATATATTATGCAACTGAGAATTTAAAGAAATAATTTTCATGTATACCGCATAAAAATAGCAGGAAAATCCTTACCCATCATGCTTTTCCCCAGAGAAAAACCCATGGATTTTATACGAAACTGTGTTCAGCTACCTTAATAACTTATCTTAAAGCTTTTTAAACAAAAACCGCTTTTCTTCTCAGAAACGTATAATGACTAAATGAGCCTCAATTTTTGAGGCATCATGTAGTTTTCTACTTTTAAGCGATTGAAAATGATGCAAGAATATTTAAAATTTTATTTAATAATTAGACCTAGAATTAAATTTGAAACAGGCTTTAAAATTCAGACTTATGACTAAAGAGCAATATCTTTGGATAATGTACATGTGTTTTAATGAACTATAAAAATAATCCCCAAAATATGGCACCGGTACAGAGTGTCCTAGAATATATGATACCACTAACTTAACTTTTGATTAAAGGACCTATTACGAATAGCAAAAGAATTGACCCTTAGGGGAGATGAATTTTATCGGAAAAAATCACTTTAGAAAATCAAAGTTTTTTTGTGTTATTTTCTATCGTACATATTTCTTACTTTCATGGTTGGATTTTGAACCTATCATAGTGCTCTTGCCATTTTCCGATTAATTTTCAGAGTTGGCTAAACAGCATTTTCTCAGTAAAGTGGTATATTTCTGCATGAGTTTTGGCCTAGATATCCTTCAGGACCAGCCTACCCTTACAAATATCCTAGATATTTTGATAGGTTTTGTTGGGTTCGAATGTTGCATAAAACTTACAAACATTTTGGAAAATGATTTCTATCATAATGGTCTATATTTATATCGAAAAGTGTACGTTCTGGAAAGATCAGCAGGTTAAATAGCTGACTGTGTCACACAGGATGTCTTTAGTGCCCTGGATCCGGTTGTATCAATATTTAATAGGTTATTAAAGCATTATTAAACTCCATATATTTAATGAGTCATTAATTTCCGTTGTATCAAAGTTTTAATGAACGAATCGGTTCATTTTAAAACTTCATTAAATTCGCACATTTTAATGATGCCAATGGGGCTTCATTACGCTTAATGACACTAAGTAACAATGGCGGTCAACGTGATGTTTCATCAATTAGGACGAAAAAGAGCCGACAGAGTTTTTCGGGAACGTTTTTCCCTCGACAATATGTGTGAAGAGGGAATTCGGAGGAGATATCGGTTCAGTAAAGAATCCATAAGCAAATTGTGGATATGATTGATCCAATCATCGGCCCCAAAACCAAGAGATCCCAATCTCTCTCTACAGAGTTACAGGTACATCACTGACAAATAAACTTACTTCAACTTTGCCTTAAGCCTCTGCATACAAGTATACTGTAATAGCCTCTGTCAAGCAACAACAAGGGCTAGCTACCCTTTGTTTAACTTGATTACGTCACATTTGTCGTCATTTTGGTGGCGGATCCTATAGAAATTTCTACTGCTGATACTGAAGAATATTGGTTTAACTTATCACACAAAAAATGGAACTCTGCCTTTTTTCAAATATTCCTACTTGTCTTTATCAATTTACACTTTGATTTTGTTTACACTTTGATATTGTTTACAAAAAAAAAGTGATGCCGAATTTTTAAAGTTATCCACCTTTGTATAAATGATCACAATGACAGATGCTAAGAACGAAGATTTGCCGGTTTTTTACTAAGCCTATCAGTTATATAATTCATTAAGGAATAAGGAAGCATTCTTTGAGTATTATGAGGTGATAATTTTGGTCGAAGCGTGATCGATCAAATCCAATAAAGCCCGAAGACTTGAAAGAATTTTGTTTTGTTTTGAACATATTTTATTGCAAAAGGATGAGAAACAAGTTCTAACAACTTACAAATTCCTCCCCTTAAATATAACAATAGTTGTCATGCATATGAATATAGAACAATAGAGAATATGATATAGATATACACAAAGAAATATTATTTAAATCTCAAAGATTCGTCTATAAACTTTTGTACAGAAGCAAAAATACTTTTGTTTATATGTAAAGGTAGGTTTTTGTTGCCATATAAAAGTAACTAGTTTCAATATTGACTAAATCTTACATAAACCATTGATCAAACATGTTGTTTCTCGCTCTATAGTATTTTTTACAAGAAAAAAAGAAATGATACATATCTTTTGTTTTACCACATAAACACAACGGATTATTTATAATATTACGTTTACAAAGATCATAGTTGAATACACAGTTATGTCTCAGCTTTGTATGAATAATGTTGATACAGCGTTTGCCAAAAGAAAAATAAATAAGGGGTTTCGTTACTTTAGGCATATATTTGCAAAACAAATTGATCGAGGTGGCTGTTCTGGCTTCTATATTTAGTAAATTCCATTGATTGACAGCATTGGGTACAAATGATTTTTTAAGTAAATCTAACCTGCACTTAGGAACATTAAACTGATCCTTGTTTCGTGTGTTGTATCGCGATATATTTTCCCGCTTCTTAGGTATAATAAGAATTTTAACTTATGCAATATTGTTGTTATTTATAGTCATTTCTGAATGCATGTAGTTTTACGTTTTTTTTTTAAATACTACTTTTACTACTTATAGAAATTTATTGAAGGGGTAAGGTCACGATTTTGGTCAATTTTCCCCCGTTTTAATATAACAATACTACAGTAAGGCAGTTCTAATAGTTAACCAAAATTTTATAAATAACTGTTATATAGATATATATTTATTGAGTGATATCGTACCTAGAATTTAGAAAGATTTCCATTTAATTAATTTTCATCTTTTAAATTAAAAAAGATAGAATAATTAAACATAAGGATACCAGACTTATAAATAGCAACATCGTAAGTGGACCGTGAAACGAGATGCTACATATATGTACGGCTATATTTATTCCAAACATGAAATAATTGAATGCAAACTGCAATAAATATTTTTAACAATTAAAAAAAAACACACAAATGCTTTTAATTATGCCGATATTTTATTCCACCAAGTCAGCAAGTAGTTGAATTTCACTTGTATCAACCCCCCCCCCCCCCCTGTTTCTACATGCCTTTGTTTGGACGTCGGCGTCTGTCATCTTGCCAGAATGTTTACAAACAAAGCAGACGCCCCGGAAGTTGACAAACATAGCATTATGGGTAATGTTTAAAGAATAAGAAAGCTTTAATGACTCATTAATACTTTATTGCTGCATTAACTAACAAACCTTTAATAACGGTTTTGTACAACAACCTTTAATGTGTTTATTAAGTAATGATTTGTTTAGAATTTAATGATTCATTAGGCTTAATAACACATTAAATTTAATGAACCGTTGATACAACCGGCTCCAGGTTTGATTCAATCTGTGGGCATACTAATCCTTTTTTCTTTTTTTTTAAAAAGGAATTTAAAAATACCGTTGAGGTTTTTTTGCCGAATTGTACATTTTGTATATTTAACTTCGATATTCTTCCTTATATGCACATTTCCATTTTGGATTAAAGGTATTAATGTAAAAAGTATATACTTAATTAAATGTAAGAGCAATTAACCGGCGAAACTAAGTAAGAACTTCTTGTTTGAGGACAAGAGTCATTCGTCATTCACTTTGCGAAACTCATGACAGGTGTAACGTAGAAAAATAAAATAATGCCGGGCAAAAACTGCTGCGTTTGCCATTCTATAAACAACTATGAGCAATGTTACTATTGTGCGGAAGTATTGCAATATAGATGTGAATTCTTCGAAAGGAACATGTACATTGGCGACATTATATGTCAAAAATGCACGACAGAATTTAAAAGAATAGAAAAAATTGGGTTCGGGGTTTCCGTCCCCTTGCCATCCCGGCATCAAGTACGTACCCTTATACAACAGATGTAGCTGTTAATACTGAAAGGTGTTTAGTTGAACGTTCGGTGAATGATGATAATTTTGAAACCTCACGTAAAATCCCTCTACATATGCAAATACCGCTCTTCCCGTTATGTCTGTTGGAAAACTACGTGCAGTATTTGCTTCAAAGAGTCCAATGGTTTGCATATCATTCCACGTTCACCATGTGAAGACATTTTCATACAGCAAGGTGTGCTTGTTCCAGATTGGGTCAAGCGTTGTATTTTTTCATTTGAAAGATAACCACTTGCAAACAGAGCATGAAGTTGAAACGTCTCAACTCGGGGAAGTTTCCTAAAAAACCAATTCGAAGTTAAGTCACATCAATTTACTTCTTATTTGAGTTACAATTTACAAGTTTTGGCCAAGCATTAATTAATTAACATACACACAAAAATGGTACTAGATATCTGTAGGGACACCTGCATTTGTAAAAGTAATGAAAATATACTTGTAAATCGGTTGTTTGATAAAAAAAAAAAATGTGTTAATAATGTATAGTATTTGCATATTGTGTAGAATATATGCAAATAAAACAACAACAGATATTTGTTAACTCATTTAAAAAGCAGAATAGATAACTTGTTAACTAACAAACTAACGTGGAATAGTGCCAAAATAATATGAATTGTTGTGGCACTTGCAAATACGTGTAACAACTCATATCACGAAAGATACATGGTTAATCAAACGCAATCACCGTACGGCATAATACAAAATGTAGTAATAATTCCAAAGAAGGAGTTTAAAATCATATATTGCATAAAAATTGAAAAAAGTTCTGCGTAACGTACGAATTTCAACGTTCTCATTTATAAAGGCTATTTGAGCTCAAAGGACTCTAAATGAATGAAATTCTTATTAGCTTTCCGACCACCTTGTTCCATTGGTAATTTTTTTTTTTTAAAAACAACATTTATTTCATCTTTCAAGAAGAGCAGCTGCTTCCGTCAATGCAAGATGATTAAAAATAGTTTTCATAGATTAATCATTCAACAACCTATTTCAAATCTGACAACTGACGTATATTTAGGTTATCCACAAGCTCGCAATTCTAAGGTTTCAAACAGATGACATGATTCCAATATTTCAAACTGAAATAACTTTATTGCACTTGTCCCTGGCTATTTTTTCTTTCCTGTCGTATAACTGGGGCGTAAATTGGCGTTCGAAAGTGCTTAATTATTTGCCTAATAAGAAATCTTATGTCACCTTAGTCCGCCGCCTTGCGCCATCGTGAGTTTACTATTTTACATTCTTAATTCCTTCTCGAAAACTACAAATCCAGTTTATTTCATTACCTATACCTACCTGCATCAACTAATTGCAATGTTCCCGGGCCCTTCGATCATGCTCGAACATTAAAAAAAGAGTTAACTTCCCCTACTTGTAACTCTTCAATACTTTCGCTCAATACCAAGGTCACTTTTTTGTTCGAGCACCGCTATATTTGGCGTTTTGGTTTTTGGGGGTTTTTTTTTGCAGCGTGGTGATTATAATTAAGGTTTTTTTCTGACGTAGACCTACGATCGTGTAAATGGATACCTATAAGAAATGTACACGATGGGTATGAACGTTTAGTTTTCAGATTTTGTTCGTCATAGATTGTGCGCTGAGGATTTTTCTAGCAATATCTGTATAGCTTGGACTGGATCGCCCACATGGTTCGCACATAATATAATGGTTGACAAGCCCTACACAAAAACTACCAAGCCCGTGGAAGCTTCATCGCCAACCAACACTAAAGATAAAATTTATACGAGATTAGATAAGTTATATCTAAACCTTGATGTACTCGCAGTCTCAAAACGGCAAAGGGGACAAAACTCGTCCTTCACAGCCTCCGAGTGGTTAAGTATGTGCATCACAAGACCAGTACTAACCTCCAAGCGGACAATGGAACTAACAAACAGCTTAAGTGTCCATTAATTCTGCACAAATGCCATCTCTGAGCGCTCAAACGCAGATGCACCTTTTTCGGACGCACCTCCGAGTGGACAACCGAATGTTATGAATTCATCGGAACAAGCCTTCAATGCTTTCATTAACAAAAGATTAAGGCTCATGGCTCAACCAAATAGTTCAAGCACAGTTACCTATTTCAGCTCTAAGATCCCAGGTGAGCCTGTTTATGCAGGTGCAAATAAACAGGCAACAGAGACAATGAATTTGTTGAGGATGATGATCAGTCCATAGATGATTCTACTTCATAGGACAATGAGAAATGTTTATTACTGCATCTACTGAAGGCACAGGCTCTTGGAGGAATCTCATAACTAATTTGGCTTTAGAATTGAAAATTTCCATAGAGGCTGATAAGCCAGAACAAAAGTATGCCTCGTTTTTCTCTAAACATTTTCAATGTAACAAAGTCTCGAATAAGATTAAAGCATTTTTGGAGTGATCGTCCATTAAAACCTTCATGAATCTTTACAAAGAATGGCAATCAAGAGACAAATTCCGTGCTTTCAAAGTGCATAGTCTGGACTTTAATATCGAAGAGAGCATTACAAATTGCAAGTGTCCATCTAGTAAAGGGTCGGCTGGAAATACAGAAGGTTGTTTTGGAATTAGTTACAAAAACTATACTGCTTGAAACTCAGAATTTCATAAGATATATATAAGTGCAAGACTCCTATGTGTCTATGATCACGTCTTATTTGAATACAGTTCATTTGGACGATGATAAAATTAAAGCTTTACAAGCTCTTGTGCAGTTGTTTTGTTCAATTGCTAATGTCTAGGGTCATTGCAACGGCTATAGCAGAAAGACGAAGTTTGCATTTGCAAGACTTAGTCTTTAAAAATAAGGCTACTAAGTCTAGGTTACAAACTTTGTCAACAAACAGTTCCGATATGTGTCTCAGGAAGTACTTTAGGGTAATTATAATGTACACAAGTGCAGAAACATAACAGATGCAAAAGATACCTAACATTTAAGGGATAAGGATAGTGATCTAAGATACGGACGTATTATCAGTCTACTCAAAGTGATGGAAGAGGAAGTGAACCGAGTGCATCTAGAGTTCCTCATAGTAAATTAAAGGAACTGATAACAGGAGCTTCGAGAAGAAAATTATCAGCAAAAACCGCTGCGTCTTTAGAGAAATCTGATAGTAATCAGTAATGGTTTCCGTCCCCCAAGTGCTAGTGGTAGAACCTTTGGCACAAACGCCTTGCAGACAAGACAGGTTTGTTAAGGCATCAGCATCTCCACAGGTAGGGGTAAGATTAGTGAAGTTTTTAGACAGTTGTAAAATAATTACCAACGACAATTGGGCTCTCAAGATAATCCAGGAAGGAGTTCAAAAGCTTGCCGGCAGACAGCGGAACAAGAACTACAACTATAGTGGTTTCGATGAAGAACCATTTATATCATAAAAGTTTCAAAGCTTATTATTTTATAGCTTACGTTGTAGAGCCAGTCCCGTCAGACCAAAATAGGTCAGGGAATTTACGGCACTTTCTTTCTAGTTCACAAGAACGATAAAGGATTTCGAATAAATTTTAAAATGAACCTCAGAGTACTGAATACTTACCTTGATGTGCCACATTTCACAAAAGAGACATTAAGTATAATGCAATCCATATATTCTAGAGACTAGTCAGTGTCTCTACATCTAAAGGATAATTACATTCACTACGCTATGTGTTCTGCACGCCAAAGGTTACTGAGATTTCTCTGGCAGGGTCAGCATTTCCAATTCAAAGAAATGCAATTTGGGTTAGTCAAGAATTTTTATCTAACTGATGGCAATTATCGGACGTTGCCTCAAAAAGAAGGAGATTCAAGTATTCATGTATTTGGATGATCAAGAGTTAAGATAGGACATAACAGATGAGACAGTTGGACGAAGTTCATCAAATGTTTAAGAATTCAGGTCCAATTGTCAACGTTTAGAAGTCGAACATGAACTCAAAACTAATAGTACTTTATTTGGGGTTAGTGTTCAACTCGGGAAGATGCCATGATTTTCTTTCAGAGGAGAGGGACAAGAAAATGTAGAAGAGACTTCTATAATATCAGAAACAAGTAGTATGTAGCTCAGAAAAGTTTACTACTCTTGGGTTGATGGCTTCAGTCGATTTGACCCTTTTGGCCAGATTACATATGCGCCCAATACAGTTTTACCTGTTGTCATTGTGGCGCAAACACAAAGAGAGTTTAACGGAATCTTTATTGGTGAGAAAAACATTACTTCAACACTTGGAATGATGGAAACGACCGGAAACGATTTTCGGGGTATGTCCTTACTCGAGAACCAGTCACGCATTGTGACCTTTTGGACAGATGCTTCTTCACATGACTGGAGAGCCAATCTGAACGATTTTCAGATTTCAGGCAGCTAGAGTTTCCAGGAGAGCAGTTATCAAATAAACTGGTTGGAAATAGGGCTATTCAGTTAGCGCAGAGAGTTCTGTTGCTATGCGACAACTCGACAGTGGTGTCATTTTATCAGAGAAAGGTGACGAAGTCCTTTTGACAATGTTGCCTAGCTTTGGAGATATTTCATTGGACCCAGGAACATAGTGATCCGAGCTGCTCACATACCAGGGGGAAAGAATGTTTAAGCAGATGATATGTCAAGGGGTCGACAGGGTGTTCGGATAACCTAATGTAGCGTAAAACAGGAGTTAATGAACAGGATTTGCCTTAAAGCTGAACACCTCTCGTAAATAGGCACCGTCACACACCTGGTATATAAACCCTTCAGTTTCGTTACACCCGATTGCACACATGAAACTCGTGGCCGACGTATAGTATTCCTTTCGTGGTCTTTGGAATATAATATGCAATTTAATCTTATTTGATGTGCATATTCTGTTTGTAAATTATATTTTGTCCAGTTTAATTGATTGTATTCTCCTGGCGTAAAAGTGCGTAAAACTTAATAATTTCATCGCGACCGAGTAACTCGACGAGGCAAGATGTACGTCCACACAGGTGAGACCTCTACAGCAAAGTACTTAAAACTGCTAAGAGGTCTCCAGCTCATATATGGGTTGTAGGGATAACGGTAGTGAGAGAAAAATATGGCGGCCAGTGCCTATTTACGAGCGGTGTTCAGCTTTAAATTTTCCACCCCGAATGTAGACTTGTTTGCAACGATAGAGAACAAGAAGTTGCCTGTGTTTTGCTCTCCCTTTCCTGATTAGATAGCTTGGGCAAAATATGCACTAAGAGTGAAAATAAAAGGAATGTTTGTGTGTGCTTTCCCCCACCGGTATTTATAATTCAGGTATTGCAGATAGGCCGGAAGAAACCATGTGTGCTGCAAGTAATTGTTCCGCACTCTGCGAAACAATCCTGGGCTCAATAAAATAAAAACTCCAATCGTGAATTACATGCTGACATAAAAGAAAGGTCAAAAAGGCATGCCAATCTCACGTCTTTAAATCTGGTAGCATGGAAAATAAGTCAGCATCCAGTAAGAGAAGTTTTCTTCGAATCAAGCAGGTAAGACGAGCCTCGACAGATAGGATGTATCAGGCAAGACAAAAGCTGGTGTTATAGACAGGGTATTTCTCCATATTCAGCCTTTGCTTTCAATTTTGGGCCCTTTGCCCCCAATTTTGGGCCCACCCTACCTCGGGGGGGGGGGGGGGTCTTGATTTTCACAAATTTGAATCCTCACTACCTGAGGATGCTTTTACACAAGTTACAGCTTTCCTGGTTAATTGATTTCAGAGAAGATTTTTAAAGATTTACTCTTATATTCTTATGTAAAACTTAGACCCCCCATTGTGGTCCTAACTTACCCCCAGAGACAATATTATGAACAAACTTGAATCTACACTATCTAAGGATGCTTCCACACAAATTTTAGCTTTTCTGATCCAATAATCTTTGAAAAGAAGATTTTAAAAGATTAACACATTACCCCCGGGGACCATGATTTGAACAAACGTTCATCTACTTTATCTGAGGATGCTTCCACACAAGTTTCAGCTTTTCTTGCTAAATGTTTTTGAGAAAATGCTCGAGAAATATCAACAAATTTTCAATTAATTCTAATTATCTCACCTTGAAATAGAGCGTGGCCCATAATTTTAAAAACTTGAATCCCCTTTATCTAATGATGCTTTATGCCAAATTAGGATGAAATTGGCCCAGTGATTCTGGAGAAGAAGTCTAAAATGTAAAAAGTTTACAGACGGACGCCGTACACAAAGTTATTGAGCTTTCAATTTACAGCTCAGGTGAGCTAAGAAACTAATCCCGATCAGAATTATTTTTGAATTGAAATTTTACAAAAATACTGCAGTTTATTCTGAATAATTGATATGAATTATGAAGTCAGTAAATGGCTTAATCATTTAACAGTTAAACAACCTGTATTTTGCAAGATTGTGACACATTCATTTCATAC
Source organism: Magallana angulata (assembly GCF_025612915.1). NCBI lineage: Eukaryota > Metazoa > Mollusca > Bivalvia > Ostreida > Ostreidae > Magallana > Magallana angulata. The sequence continues at coordinate 16,950,259 of NC_069114.1, read as the reverse complement.
TTTTATATGATTTTGTTCGGGATCTGTTTAATTACAGTCGGAATCGGTTGGAATTGAAGATGTTTTTTATTTTTCTTAAATTTCACTTTCGTTTCAGTTTTTTAGGGTTCGCAACAAAACGAAACCAGCTAAACGGATCTAATCAAAACCAAACGTAACTGAAAATCAATAAAGACAGCCTTGTATATACTGTTAATTCGTTTACAGCTTTGCTGTCAAGTGTTTAAATGATGGTTAAATTTCCCTCCATGACTGAAATAAAGTGGCCAACAATTTTACCGTTGTTTTAGAATATCATATAAGATTTTCAACACTTAAAATAAAGTTTATTTTCCATTTAAAGTAATTCCCGGGTATCTCTACGTCATAAATAGTTATAAAGGTCAAAACCGATATTGATACGGAATATTGTTCCGGATTGACATGTTTCGGTTCGAATTTTACGCTGCAAGCTTAATATCCGGTGGTGCCAAATAATGGCGCGACATAACGGAAAGTTTTGCAAACTTACAAAGGCAGAGCGACTGAAACATTTAACGAAGGCTAGAGAAAATCAAAGTTCTCAGCCAAGTTGAAGTGCCCCCATATCGGATATTCCATTTCCTTACGTCGACCATGCCTACAACCCGTTGGATATTCAACCTGTCGTAAGTCAGCAAGAAGAAGTTAAAAGTGAAGACGTTGACGAACTTGGGTGGCGTTGTGGACGCCGAATTGTAGAGCTTGGTAAGAATCTCTAAACAATATGAAAAGGGTGACATAGCACATACTGGATATGTTTTTGAAATAAAGGAAATTCTCGAATCTAACAATTCTCAGCATGTGTACTGATTAACCAGAAGTTACTGATCCGTGAGCATATGCCTATATACATAAGGGAATTTATTATTGAAATTGAAAAATTTGCATTTGTATTTGCAATGTAGGAGTCCTTGCTGATTTCAGCTGAATAGGCGATGTCAGCTGTCCCCTGGGAGGTTTACAGAAAAATGGACTTCAAAGTTAGCCAGGAAATTAAAAAGACAAAGATTGGCACAGGCTCAGAGAAGTGTTAAACGGCGCCGCCTGGAATTGAAAAATGAAAGATCAACAAAAGATGCTTCCCAGTCTGTATTAGAGGGTAATATTTTATATCCAATTGTAATAAGTTAATCTGAAAATATAAGTGTCTTGTTGTGAAAGTAATTTATTTGATTAACAATTTTATATTCAATTGCAATAAGTTAATCTGAAAATATAATTGTCTTCTTGTGAAAGTAATTTATTTGATAAAAAATGTAGGTGCAACATATAGTTCAAAGATTGGATTGGAGGAGTCGGTGGATTTGGAGGACATCAGCATGCCAAAGTCATTGTGCCTGCAGAGAAGTCAGTTTATAGTTTTTGATCTGGAAACCACTGGACTAGGTATGTGTAATATGGACTTGTCATTTTTCCTTTGTCAATTTTGTAAAGGTTTCCTTCGATGAATTTTCTTAAATTTGAGGCCTTATCTTCACCTGTAGGCAGGACTTCAGATATCCTCCAGATTGCATGTGTTTGTGGAACAGAGAGCTTTAATGTATACATGAAACCAACATGCTGTAACATCAGTATTTCTGCATCTGAAGCAACAGGTTCGTATACAGAATTTATCGTGAGCAGAAATAATTTTGTGATTGTCCCTTACAAAGTATTTACTTATCATTTCTAAATGTTTTATTAAAACAGGTCTTACTTTTATTGGAGGTGTTTTAAAACACAAAGGAAAAGCTGTAGAATCATTACCAACATCTGACGGACTTCAAAGGTTTCTCCAGTTCCTTTCACAGTTTCCTGATTCCATTTTGATCGGACATAATATCCAGAACTTTGACTTACCAGTTCTGATACACCAGCTGTCCAAATACAACCTTCTGAAAGCCTTTGAAACTGCAGTCACTGGATACCTTGATACTTTGAAGCTTTCAAGAAAAGCCTTCCCTAAAGCTGATGTTGGAAACTACAAGCAGCAGAATCTTGTTCAGAAGCTGTTAGGAGAAACCTATGAAGCACACAATGCCATCGCAGATGTTTCTTCTCTTCAGAACCTGTTTAACCTGAAACTGAAATCCCACTGTGTTAGCGATGACATATTTCATTTGTCATATTACAGTTGTAAGGAATCTTTGGATCCACTTGTAAAAGGCAAAGTTATTTCTTCTGTTACATTGAAGAAACTTGTTAGCCTCTCGTTAACCATGGCAAAACTGCAGGTTATCCACCAGCGAGATCCCCAGAACGGGATTCACAATGTGTTTTGTGAGAACATACCAAACTCTAAGAAACCAAGAGTATATCAAAATCAAAAGCTGTTATTAGCAAAGTTGTGCAGTATCTTTCAAATTTGTAATTTTGAATCTTAACACAAATCAGGAAGCTATTTATATAACGCCTATATTAGACCTTCAATTACGTTACACATGATTGCACACCTAGTCCCCATGTCTGACATGCCATGTTTCATGTGTTGCCCAAATGTTAGGCAGATAATATGTACCGGGTATTTATGTTCAGCTTTGATTATTTGAGCCCATGTTTTATGCTATTTTTACATGTGTCATCAAAACTGTGTTAATTAAAGTGAGTTCTGTAGTTAAAAATACCTTTACTTCTGTCGTCACACGAGGCATGTACGCACTATTTGACTTTATTATCATGTGTAACTTTGACATTAGCAATTTGATAGGTACATTAATATGTTAAATAATCTATTCTAATGCTGTATTTTACAGCTGTAATGAGAATTTTGAGCAGGTAAAGACTGTTTTGACATAAATATGCGATTTACTCATGTTTTTCTGTATGATGTTGTATAGGGTACCCAAAGTTTTTTGGGTATGGCTCAAAATTTACTGCGATGATAGATAAGTTTTATTTGTTTAATGTGTTCAGTAGATGTCTGTCTTTCTTTTAGACATAATTTAAAATGTTTGGCTCAGAGGAAATTTTAAAAAAAAATTGTTTTGAAAGTATTTTTTTTGGTTCAGATTTGATGATTTTTTAAGGGGGGTATGTTGTATAAATAGTCAAAAAAGTTCTGTAACTGCATCTCATCCGTAAAAATACACAATTTTTGTCATAAGGATATATAAGAGCATTATTCTGCAAACTATGGATAGTGGTTTTTAATTTATAAACTTTTTATACATGAAAATGTAAAGGTATGCTTATAGCAGTGATTGATGTACAACTGAATATATGGGGTATGCGTATATGATGGACTGTTACAGTAAAATTAATCTAATTATATCAACATTTTATGTGTTTTTCTTTTTCATGAGATGTTTATTAGTTGATTAAAAGCAATTTTACTTGCATTTCTCAGATAAATTTAAAAGGCAGGAGCTACCTTAAGTTAAAGAACTATCAATAAACATTTTTTTTGTTAATCGAAATAGAGCTAAACAGAGGTATATAAAGTTATATGAAAAGAAATCATGTGGTCAAACTTCAGGAAAACCGAGAATTGTTAACTATATATTGTTCAACTCCATTTTAGTGTATTTTGCCATACCTGAATTTTTCATCATTACACCCTTATACTTTTAATTAGGGATGTCAACGAGTATTCGAATACTCGACTATCGCTCGGTCACTTCAGCCATCTACTATTTCCATAGTTGATTACTCGTTATCATAAAAGTAGGCATTTTTTTCCTCGAACAAAGCTATCAATTTTCTTCTCTTTGCAATTTTATTACAAAAAGTTTCACTATGTTTCATCAATAGTCCAAGTTTATTTTTAAAGGGGCTAATATTAGTAATTGATCTTTTTTATGTTGTACATGCTGGTCAAATTATTGTGTTGAATAAGAGTTCTTAGGCAGACATGTACTTGACTAGTCAACCTGACAAGTTTTTCAGCATATTAGCCAAAATTTTAACAAGGTCTTTGCTTCATTTTCTCTTAATTCTATTTCATTTCTTCTTTTAGAAATATTTTCTTCAACAGAAAAAAAAGTTTTAATTATTCAACTCAATAAATACCTATGCTTATGCATGCTACAATTAGGACAACAATAATTTTTAAAGAAAAAAACTCCTAAAATGAAAGGTTATGCATGCTATAATTAGGACAACAATAATTTTAAATGAAAAAAAACCTCTTAAAATGCAAATAAGCACAAAGAAATAAATGAAAAATAATTACAAAGAAGATCAATTATTACTTAACAAACATCTGTCCTGCTTGGAATAAATATATTAAAATAATTTAACAATTTGAAACTAGCCAGAGATAATGCAAGTAAGATACAAGATTATTTGCTCGTTAATTTAATTGACGGTAATTTGTCCTTTTTTCTCCTTTATAACGACTCCTAATAGCTTCTTTTGCGATAAATAGATATTCTTACTGTATTCTTATCCTTTTTCTGAATACTGTTGTTTTGAAGATGGACACATACAAATGGCCATTTGCACTTGTCTACTCCTTCAGAGAGTATAGACTCGTTGTTACAGTTCTTTCGCATTATTAAATTATTCTGTTCATTATCTCTTACAAATTTCATTCCACATCCAGAGCACATTTGTTTGGAATAGATATACAAGTTTTAAAATAATGATCCGACTCCATGAAATTTGGCAGATGATGTTTCAGTAGCTGACTGAGCCCCCTCTAAGTCTCACGTCCGTGTGTACCCGTCGGTTCTTTCTTTTCTAACGATGTCCTTCCTACTTTTCTAGGCGTGCGTCCTTTTGGTTTCTTTTTCAGATTTTATTCCCGTATTAACTAATCTGTTAAGGTTAAAAGTTGTTTTGTCTCTATTCCATATGCTGCTATATATGTAATCTGTCCAACGGCACTGCACACCTCTTACCCACTGCTAGTCTGCCACTGTATGGGTAAGATTCAAGGCAAGCTTGATGGGGACAAAAGACAAAAATATGAAGTGCAGTGTTTACGACCTAGACGTAGACAATTGGTTAAAATCTCGAGCTAAATCATAAACCAATAACGGTCACTGCACGACACATTTTCTGTGGCACTGTAAGGGTTAAAAGAGCCCAACTTGACCAAGATGATAGGAAATGTTTTTTTTAAAGTTGACTTACGGTTAAAAATACTGTCAAACGTCACTGAACAATATCCACTAGAAGGACATTGTTTGTGTGCGTATTGATTCTAATTTGTCTAAAGGAAAAGGAAATAACTATAATCTGAAAAATCGAACTAACAGTCATTTTTAAAGAATGCTTGCATAGCAGGTCCAAAATAAACAAAATAACAAAGCAAGACAGTTTCAAACTAGAGGTACTGTGATCAAGTTCACAATTGATACCCCCCGCTAAGAAAAAATCATAACTCGTATTCTTTCTATTATAGAAAATATTTGATGAATCTATTTCACCGTCCATTTTTTATAAATAACAACTGCTCTATTTTTTGAGACTGCTAATGCTAATATGAGTACACAAAGTAATTTCTATTCTTTAAATTCCATTTTAGTTAAAGTTATCTGTTAATGCATGAGGACATTTGCATCCTAATGTTAACAAACATGACTCGAATCAAACAAAATTCCACATGTCAAACAGCCATTTAATATATAAACATTTTGAATTATTGGTATACTGAGCCCGATTTTTTTTAAACAATGACCTTGAACTTCTTCAATTGACCTTGGGTCAAGGTCATGACACACCCTCAGGTTATAAGCAATCTTGATGTGAATTAAGAACTTCCAAGGTTTCTCCATAAGAAAGATATGGACTGGACACGAATTTTGCACTTTTTCTGCCAGTGACCTTGACCTTGCCCAAATGACCTAAGGTCAAGGTAATGACACATCCTTAGGTCATAAGGAATCTTTGTGTGAAGTAAGAACTTTCAATGTTTCTCCATTAAAAAGATATCGACCGGACACGAATTTTGCACTTTTTCTGCCAGTGACCTTGACATTGCCCAAATGACCTTGGGTCAAGGTCATGACACACCCTTAGGTCATAAACAATCTTTCAGTGAAGTAAGAACTTCCAATGTTTCTCCTTAAGAATGATATGCACACAAATTTTGCACTTTTTCTGCCAGTGACCTTGACCTTGCCCAAATGACCTTGGGGCAAGGTCATGACACACCCTTAGGTCATAAGCAATCTTTGTGAGAAGTAAGAACTTCCAATGTTTCTCCATAAGAAAGATATGGACCGGACACGAATTGAACAGACAGACGGACGGACGGACAAGGTGATTCCTATATACCTCCCAAACTTCGTTTGCGGGGGGTATAATAAAACACAAAAAAAGTCGATGAAAAATGACAACTTTAAAATTATGGTATTTAACAGCTACTGACATTTGCTGCTTTTAAGCGCTTCTCTTTTAGTCTGTCATCTTAATGCGGATGAAGCTACTCACTTGATGTTTTGGAAAAAATTATCATAAATCTGTCGTTCTAGGAAAACACATGTCAACATTAATGCTTTTTGTTAGCTGTGACGTTGATGACATTTATAAAACAATAGCAAGGGTTAAAATATGTATGCCTTTTTTTGAAGGCAATAAAAAGTATCATGAATACACGAAATCTTGTTTTGGATTGCATTTACTCTACCATTCTCCGGAATAAGACCCACGCGCTAAATTGTGACGTCAAATCTGGTCGATATAATTTTCTAAAGCCCCGGTCACGCGAGACTTTGTGCCCACAGAGTTTTTATGGCGATGTAAAAATTATACTTGCAAACGAAGGTATAGCTTCTTGGCTTTTGCTGTGAGTCCCTGCGTCTGATTGACATTATATTATATGGATGAAGTGGCCATTTGGATGTTTGTGGTCTGGTCATTCTTACACTATAATAATAACGCTGTGACGTACAATTACATGCAGGCTAGTGTCAAGGTAGCATAATTGCACCCGCTTAAAACACAATTTCGTTAAAATCTGTATGCTCCAAACGATAGACCATTGGCTAGAGAGTTTATAGCTTCAGGTATGTAGCTCCCGGTCTGAAAAAATAATTGGATTGACAACCTGGCATCGAAATCCCAGGTCGTCCATTCGATTTTTTTGGACCGGGAGCTACAGATCTACAGCTACTAGAAAGTACTTCTGTTTTTAATGTTTTACGCATAACATGAACATGTAAGATATTGACTTTTTTAATTAAACAATATTTACTATAGAAGAAACAGTTATTCTACGGGATATTTTGAATATCTTGTAGGATTTTACAAGTTCCGACCGGATTTATAGTTCTATAAGGTAAAAAGTATTTGCTACAGGTATTTATTTCGGACAGGTTATTTATAAATAGGAATTTAACATTTTCTATCGGATTTTACAATCCTATGGAAGATTTGTTCAAACCCAATCGGAATATTTATTTTAATTAATTAGAAGGTTTAATTTTTTTCGGTAGGAAATTCTAAACTTCCCTTAGAAAAAATTTTTTCCAGAGGAATTTATTTTTTCAAAGGTACATGTAAATATCTCACTTGACTGGTGAGATGCATCACTACATGTAACAAACGTTGTAATATACCCTTGAAGCGATGATCCATCATTTGACAATTGAATTTTTTGCGTGGACCCTGAGGTCCACTCAAAAAATATATAAGCGAGGTTAAACCGGATGCTATGGGGAAAATTCAACCTGCGCATAAGTTAGCCTGGTTCCTGTGCGTAATGGGTAGCTCAGGGAACCAGGCTAGCACACGTTTATCTGAATCGGGATCGGGATTCCGTGCCATATGCATACATAAGTTCAAAGGCGCTGTAATTGTAAAGTTGTCGGTAAACAGTACAGAAACAAAGTATTCCTTTTAAAGAAATGATTGGCATGTGATATGAACTATCAGTATTATGGAATAAGTTAATGTTATGCCGAAACTACAACATGCATCAAATGGCATAATTTGCAAAGTTTTCTTGTTTTCCGAATACACAAGTAACTTAACTTTACTTTTATAGTAGGCGATGCTAGAGAACTTCCCGATTAAATTTTTTAAAGCATGTTAGTGTGATTGAATAATTATGTCACTGTATAAAAGTTTAAATCTCAAGAAAAATGCATCAAAATTTGAATTTTTCAATTTACACAAAGCTGTCACTGCATAGTTAACAAAGTAGTGCGAATCGTAATGTGTGCGCAAATAGTAGAATTCATCGAATGTCTGATACTATACATGCATGCAATCTTCATTCATAGATAGATTATAATAATTTTAGAAGTATGAACCCTTTTAATTCTGAGATAAAAAGTCAGGGCTATATATACATGTATACGTAATACAACGTACAAATTTAGTCAGGTTAAAAGCAGAGGGCTATAGAGTCAGTGGAATCTCTGATACTCTTAAAAAAAGCTTTCACGTTTTCGTTGGAAACACATGCAAATGGTCCACGTATTGTAGTCCTTTTTTAAAGGACAGCAACTTGTATTAAACCTAAGCGGGTGCAAAAATACCATTGTGGCTATTGAATAATTAACCGACAAAGTGTTTGTTCTCTTTTTTAAGGAAATCTTTGCAAGGAATTCTATAAAATATTCTTAAACTAAGTTTCTTTTTCTAAGTAAAATGTCATTATAGCAGAAATATGTGAAAAATCCTGTCCAATTCACTTGTTCACTTTCCTTGATTTAATCTTGCTTTTGTTCCCCCAAAGAATGCATTTGGTCACATGGTGTACATTGACAATGAACAGAGTTTTTACGTACTACGTCTTTACACTTTAAAAGACCACTTTAAACAATCTTTGCCCAGAGCTTAAATTTTCACCTCTCACTCGGTGTGGCTTATGCTGTAAATGAACAGAGTTTTGTTTTGTTTGGTTTTTTTTTTGGGGGGGGGGGTGTTCAGTGAGCTTGAACCTAGTTTCTAAACACATGGGAACATCCTACCAGATCTCTTAATATCTAGTTTTGAGCCATAAATTCGTTTCAACTGGCTTAATCTTGCTCAGATTAAACAGAGAGTACCTGGATTTGCAACGAGCTTGAATATAAGTACAATACGTGCCAACTTGATTTTTTAATTCTCGCGTAAAGATCAAGCAAGGTCCTTTGAATTGCTTTTCATCCTAATGTCAAGTATGTAAGCGAGGTCCTTCGAGATGGTCAGTATTTGAACGATTTTTAGTCGTCTTTTATCGTTTAGCCAGCCTCCTTCCACACCGAGGAAACGCCGTTTCTCCCAGTGCTTCTGTATATTTGCTACCATACGTTAAATCCCCATCAACCTTAAAGATACATGTATTATAGTAACAATGATTTGCACTACAGTTAACGTTGAAACAAATCCCGGAAAAATTTAATCGATTAATGATATCGCTTCATTATTGTGATAACGAATAACATCCTTATCACCTTCATAATGCATATAATATGTCTCAAACCGATATTATACATTCAACATCAAAGCGCTAGGCCTGAGTTATTAAGGAGTCGGTGAAGAAAAATATATACGGAGACAATGTCTACACAAATTTTCCATTTAGATTAGCTTGGGTTGGGTATAATGTGTACGAGAAACCGAGATTACTGCATCCTGCCTGAATTAATGCGAAGGGGAGAGCCGAAGAGCGTGGTGACAAAACAAATTTCTGCACATATAAGTTGCACTGGAAAAAGCAAAGCATATCTTGTAAATGTTGATTGACTAATATTGATTGCGTCGTCAGTATAACTGACTGTGCTCAAATGTATTTGTAGGTCGATCTATGATTCGTTTTACTAACTCACTTGCTGCAAAACTATTTAAAATCGAGTATACTGTGTTTTTTACTGCCATTTATGTTGATTATGTTGATCGAATCCTAGCGCGTCCATGTTCCTATGCGGTGCTCCACTGACACATAGATTCAAAGAAAGAAGTATTTAATCATGCACATTTTTGGACTCTAAAATAAGTTCTGTGGTAAATGTACATAGCTAGAGGAGGGCACTTTCGCATTAAAAAGATTTTGTGATATTTTTCTTTGACTAATTGTCCCCCGATATTTCAGCGAATTTCCAAGTGAAGGATCTTCAAAGGCGTCGGAACTTTTTTGCAAAGTTATAAATGACCGTAACCAAAAACTATTTTGTTTTTGCTTGTCAAGATTTTTGATAAGCCTAACCCCCCTCACCCCTTTTCAATTTGATTCCGACGCCACTGATCTTAATCGTGCCGACGCCAATCGTAGAAGAAAATATGTTTTTGTTTTCGAAAAACGGGAGCTGCCATTTCAGTATTAATGTTGCAACACTGTTTATATACGGATCAAGAAACCTTCATTTTGACAATAGATAGTGAACAAAGTGTACACTACATAATTTTAAAAAATCGTGAATAATTTAGATAGTTACAACATCTTAAAAGGCAATATCATTAAATCTACACGTGTGTCTGTTCATAGTTAACTCTTCCTTGAAATGAGCACTCAAACATTTTCACCGTTAAAAACACAACAAACCGATCTCTGGGCAGTCAAATTAATGAAATACAACTGTTAAACAGGAATGTAGTTATGCATACATTTTTTTGTTCGGACAAGCCCACTAAACGACAATTTAACTTTATTGATTAATATTAATATTTTGTAAGAAACATGTTACTGCATGTGCGACCATATTGTGTTAACTTCATGTACTTTGAGACTTTAACAGCCAGACCATTAAAATTCTTGTCATAAGAAACTATCTATAATTTTCCTTCTATACGTATTATGTTTTGTCTTTATTATCAGTGCGTATTTCACTCGAGACACATTCAGTTTGTTTTCATACTGAAATCATATGAAAAGTCTGCGATTGTGTTAGAGTAGCTCTAAAACCAGGAGTTCGTTTTAGATATGTATAATTTCTTAATAGGGTGCCAAAGCTAAATCTATCAAAATAAATAGTTGAAAACGCACACTTAACGTATCAAGTTAACAAAATTACTGAATTTTGATTTAGGAAAAGTGAATAAAATATATAGACGCACCAAATAGGTTCTGGAATTTAAATATTGATGTTAAAATCAGAAAAAGGCGTTTTACCATTTCAACATGTTGCTGCAAACCAATGCAATCTGAAACTTTGTGTTACCCTAACGTAAGCGCCGTTGAATATCAAGTGCATTGTATTGAAAATAGAAGAAGAATGACATTATCGATTACACACTTAATCAGATATTCGTACTACCCGGTAATTGAAAACTCTAAAAAGTAGGTTTTACAATTAAACATCAATGAAAACTGCTTGATCGAATTTTTTAAAATTACTCTATTGCACCAGAAGACATTTCTAAAGGGGAAAAAACATCCGGTATCAATTCGATAGTGAGATTGAGCATGTGATTTTTTTCTATGCTGCCCGATTAGACTTGACGATCTTTTTTCATTTGTATCCCAGGTAAGTTCACCTTAAAACTTGGAAAGGGGTGGGGAGGGGGTATTGTGTATTTTTACCTTAAGCATTCAATGCTTATTTTTATTTTGATGTTCATTTGTATGAAATATTTCTGTCTCATCACTTTTACTAGTATGTCATTTTATATCCGTTTTCTGTCAGTGATATGAAATTATTACTGAACAACCATGAACCATGTTACACAGTGCGCTTCCGCTGCTAAAATATAGTGTTTGAAAATTCGCCGGGAAATCTTTTATATGATTGAAAAAAAAAATGATTTAACCATTTTTCAAAAGCATTTTTAAATGGTTGTAAGTTTTATTTTATCGTACAATAATTCGATAAAAAAGCATCATAACGTTTACTTTTACATCTAATTTTGCATTTAATCAATTGGGTTTCATTCTGGAATGGAAAAATTATAAATTTGTTATGACGACCACCTCCCTGCCTGAAATCTTTCAAAAAGAACTTTGAAACCTATAATTTTGGCGAAAAAAACCTAAAGATCCGGTCTACAAAATTATGAATTCAGTTTACCTTTCAGGTCTGTGGGAGTAAAGAAGATAATTTTTTAACATTATATGCATTAACACCTATACATCCATTTCAGCCCTGCCCTAGATTCAAAGCCCATACATATGAAAATAAAATTTCAGTAGAGGACTTCCTGGTCACCATAATTGTAAGTCAGTTTTTATACAGATGTGTGAGAATAGAGAACACTACATTGCCCCCACCCCCCTTCATGTCCTGAACCCAGACCCATGGGCCATGAATTTCACAATTTAGGAAGAGGAGTGAGTGGACATCATAACCATGTATTCAGTTTTTGCCCACGAGTGGGAGTAGAGTAGAAGATTTTTTAAGATTTAAAACATTTTTACTATATGACCATATTGGCCCCACCCTAGAGCCTGAACCCCCAACAAAGGGGTCACAAGAATTTCACAAGTTTGATAGAAGGCTTCATGGACATTATAACCAGGCATTTAATTTTTAACAAATATATATGGGAGTTGAGAAGAATATTTTCTAAGATCTAATACACTTTTACTATATGGCCATATTGGCCCCAACCTAGAGTATGAACCCCTGACCCAGGGGTCATGAATTTCACAATATTAGTAGAGGGCGTTATGGACATCATAATAAATCATTTAGTTTTTAACAAATATATATGGGAGAAGGGAAGAAGATATTCTAAGATTACATACATTTAACTATATGGCCATATTGGCCCCACCCCAGAGCCTGAACCCCTTACCCAGGGGTCATGAATTTCAAACTTTTCGTTAAGGGCCTCATGGACATCATAACCATGCATTTAGTTTTTTACTAAATATGTATGGAAGTAGAAAAGAAGATTTTGTAAGATTTAATACAGTTTTACTCTGTGGCCATATTGGCCCCACCCTAGAGCCTGAACCATTGACCCAGGGGTCAGGAATTTCACAATTTTGGTAGAGGGCTTCATGGACATAATAACTATGCAACCAGTTGTTTCCTCATATGTGTGGGAGTAGAGAAGAAGATTTCTGAAAATTTGGCTTTTTTTTGCATATTTGGCCCCACATGTGGCGCCTCGGGGGTTGTAGAGCCATGAATTTCACAATTCAGATTCCGCTAACCATAGAGATGCCTCATACCAAAAAATGGTAACAATCAGCCTTGTACGTAGTTTTTAAGAAGAAGTTTAAAATGTAAATTTGTTGACGGACGACGCACGACGACGGACGATAACGGATAGCAATAGGTCACCTGACTTTACTCGGGTGATCTAAAAATGTGAAATGACAGATGGTAAGTTTTTGGGTTTATTTAAATAACTCGTAACACGATAGCGTTTGTGTGACATCAACTTGGCAACACTAGACGCAATGCAATATTAATTAATGCATATATAACCAGACTACTGGTTATATATATTAACCATATTGATAACCATATCTAATATACGGTATTATAGGGTCGGAAAGTCTCGTTTACTTTCACTTTCGATTTACAACTTCCGGGCAGCAGACGAGATGCCGCTATGTTTTGCATTCGGATGCAATCATATGACAGGGGCGAAAAGAACGTGCAGCTTGTTTAGATTTCCAACAAATCCGAAGGAAAGGAATAAGTGGATACAGAGGTGTAGGTAAATATGCAATTTCACCTGTTTTATTTTGAAAGTAGATAAGAAAAGCGTAATTCAAGGTCACGGTGCAGTGTTTATGCTAAAGTCCACTGTACTGTCATTTCCACGTGAAAAGTTAATAGATTTAGTTTTGTAACGAGATCTTTCAAACTGAACTTTACATCGCCAAGTCTGAGTTAAATTTGCAGCATAATTCTTTTGTGATAATATTAAATATAGTTGGATGCATGTGATGTGTTTGTGCGCGAGAGAAGAATAGCTAGGTTGATGAGGGTGATTGGCGCAATAGGCATTTTGAATTGTTTTAAATTTTAAGGAAATAGCAAATAGTAAATCTTTAAAAAAAGGAAAGTTTAGAAATAAAAAAAAAAACCCCAAATATTTGTAAAGATGGCGGTCCAGTTTGTATTATACCTATGTTAAAATCCTCTGTTAACATGGTTAATCTTGTCTTTACAGGAGAGCAGATAGAGCCTATACCGCCAACGACAGGCTGTGTAGCTGTCATTTTAAGGATGGTGTAAAGGAAAATGGACCAACAATTTTTGCTTATAGCAAAAATCTTGGTTGCTTTCCAGACCATTCTAAGCCAAAAAGGTAAATGTTTAGAACTCTACATTGACCATGTATAGTTTAAGTTTATGTACTACTTTACACAGTGGAAGCACTCTTCTTGACTTGTACTTTTTGACTCAATCATCTCTCTCTGTGTTTACTTATTTGACAATTTCACTGAGCTGTAGGATAGAGAATTTTAATTTTTACTTATGAACTTATAATAATATCCCTTCTCTCCTTAAAGGGAGGAAGTTGTACACAATAATTTATATCAACAATAATTTACGATTCCAAGTACTGGTACAATTTAAATCACATGAAGCAAATGTGTTTTTATTTTTCAAAAAAAAAAATGCAACAGTATGTCATTCAATTTTACAGACTTAGACTTGTTGAAGGAGAAATAGAAGAGAAAGCAAAATCAAACCATGAACACTGTAATGATGCTCCAGATTCCTTTGAAGGTTATACGTTTTTCATATTCTTACACTTTACTCCCATACAGAAACATCAGAATACTTGGTCTTGCTTGCGAAAGTTTTAAATGAGATATTCTTAATTAATAATATATGTGAATAAAGAATGGAGTATAAACATTTTCACAATGAAACCATTAATGACCAAAAAAAAAACCATAAAATTAATTTGTTTGGTTTGCAGATAGAACAGGTCCTGTGGAAACATTGTCCAAAGATGTGCAAGGCAGCAACACTGATCATGATCACTGCTATGCTGTTTCTTTACCGGAGACATCAGAGGGTACACATGTTCTTAGATAAATTAATTACTTAATTATAATTTGAATCATTAGGGAAAGAAAAATATGAGCAAACTTCAAATTTCATTACTCAAAATATGACATTACAGTAAAAATGAAGTTTCTATAACAATTTTCTGTATGTCTATAGTTGGAGGAAATGGGCATATTAACTTATTCTATTATATGCCTGCAGACAAAGGCTTATATTCTCTATTAAACATTTCTCAACATAAGTAAGATTTAAAGAAAAAATTGCTTATAGCTTTTGTTAACATTACAGAAAGTGTAAATGATTTGGAAGAAAAAGTCAAAGACCTCCAAAGAGAATTAGAATCTCTAAGATTAAGAAAACAACCTTTTACCATAAGAAACATAATACAAGACCCAGACAAGGTTTGTTACACGAGTGTATTCCACAGATTCAAATTGACTGTTCTATACATGTTTTTTTTTTAAAGAAAAAAGATAATGTATCGAGTTGTTGATTTTGTAAATCATATATATACATTGTAGTTCTTAAAGATTAATTTGTTCTATATAACTATGATTTCACAGGTAGAACATAACATTTTCATACTGCATGTACTGATAGAGCCTTTAGTTCTACCTGAAAAAGATGGTTAAAATTCCTAACTAAAAGTATATCACATGTAATATAGTGATAGTATGAATAAAATTATTTGACATGCATGTTTTAATTTACAGATGCTATTATATACATCATTTCCCACCGAGGTATTCAATGTGTTGGTCAATGTTTTGGAGAGGATGCGTCCATTTAACTATTTCAGTGGATGGACAGTACAAGGATTTAGTACCAGTGACCAACTCCTTATGACCCTTATGAAATTGCGTCTGAATCTCAGGGATCTAGATTTGGCGGAAAGATTCAACACCAGCAAATCTACAGTATCCAATATCTTCAATACATATGTTGCAGCGCTTCATGAAATTCTATTCGAAGGAGTGATGAAAACTGTAGGAATACCTTCCCAGTTAAAGTGCAAAGGATCAATGCCAAAATCATTCGAGGAGTTCTCCTCGGCAAGAATCGCTATGGATGCCACAGAGATTACCCAGGATGTACCCTCAAATATGAACAGCCAGTCCTTATCTTATAGCAACTATAAAAGTCGCCATACAGCAAAGGCTGTTACTTGTGTAGCACCAAACGGGGCACTTGTGTATTGTTCCGAACTCTATCCTGGTTCCACCTCTGATGCTGCCATAGTCGATCATTGTGGAGTTTTGGATATGTTAAAGCCAGGTGACATGATCCTTGCAGATAAGGGGTTTAACATTTTCGACAAACTTCCATCAGGTGTAACATTAAACATACCACCTTTCCTTTCATCAAAATCTCATTTTACAAAGGAAGAAGCACAGTTATGTTACAAGATTGGGAGAAGTCGAATTCACGTGGAGCGTGCAAATGAAAGAATCAAGAACTACTGTATTCTAGACCATATACCTTCACAATACAGACATTTGTCCACAAAGATTTTTCAATTATGTGTGGCACTTGTAAATTTGCAATCTCCCCTACTGAAGGAAATAGCCGATAAATATGAAATTCCTAATTAGTGTAATTCTGAGCTTCAGACCATGTCTTATACCATGTCCAAAGATATCTTTGCTTTGACATTTTGCTTAGGCCTATAGTAAATTTATTTTTTTTTATTTATTAATGCCTCAAAGTTCAAAATATTTTATAATGTAAATATTTTGAAACACCTCTTCCATCTTGTCAAATGATGAACACAGGTGTTGGAAATAATAATCTGGGGCAGAGTGTAGATATATGTAGCACTTGTTAAACTTTTGCTGTACACTACTACATGAATGATGATGTGTAGTTAAGGTCATTTCGTTATTAACCACTTTTACACACTGTGAACTGACACATGCTGATGTTTGCTTTGATCAGAATTAAACAGTTAAACAAAATGAATTGTTTTGTCTAGAGTAATTTAATGTATCAATAGGAAAATAAACAGTAAATAGAAAATTTCTGAATTACAGTCTGCCAAGTTTTTAATTAAGAGAGGGTAAAAAAACATTGAAATAAAATTCAATCATGTTTTTCAAGTGGCATTGCCATGAGTCATCTTTAAGAATGCGAATAACTTCCATACTGACTGGTGTCCAAACCACGAAATCACAACATGAAGTTCCTGTTAGATAAAGTTGGCCTTGAACTTGATGCCAATAGTCATGGCTCTCTTTGAGACGCAAAGTGCCCTCAGAGTCGCACTCTAAAATATTAAGAAAAATTATTAAAGAAAAACTCACAAGAGCTAAAATTTACTAGGTTTCATTAACGCAATCAAACCTAAGGATGGGTTATTGGTAACATACAGTATTTAATTTTAACCTCAACATAATGAATGTTTTGTATGCAAATCTTTCTAATCAATCTCTGAACCTACCTAGAAAAAAATCTTTCAAGTTTGCACAAGCATCCTTTATGGACATCGCTCTTGCTGAAAACGGACATTTCACCTCTAAAATTGCTGGTGATGCTGTCAGTTTACTTTGAAGGTGGACATTCATATTACACGTTTTAGGATCACCCTGGACAAATCCATCAGGAGAAGCTCCAAGAACTCCTGATTCATGGAGCCAAATACCTTTAATTGAAAGTAAAATAAAATGTTTCATAAACTGTATCATAAATTAGTTTCATATCACATAATTAAAAAAAAAATGATTCAATCAATAATAATGATTCAAATGAACATTGAAGATGAACAGGTTTTATGCCAAGATTTGAGTTTGACAGTATAAATGTTTACCTGTCTGCAATACAGACACCTCTGAAAGCTTACAATAGCTATCTATTGCAACCTTTTCATGTGTAAGTCCCCACTGAATAGAAGGTCTCTTCTCAAGATTGTAAGCACTGAGTAACCTTTTCTTCAAGGATAAAGTTAGCCTAAAAATAAAATTAAGATTCTAAATTATTTCTTATTATAATAAAAAAGATTTAGATAAAAGATTATAGTTATTTAAGAAATCAATATATGTTGAAATCAATGAATTACCGATTTCTCCTGATAGCTCCGATAACTTGCCCAAAATTTGATGCAGTTATTCGTAACTTGCGAACAGCTGCCCATAACGAATTCTCTCGTTGACCTGTAGTCATCCATGCAGTCTTAATGACATTTTCCGAAGAAATAACAAGCTTATCCCTATTGCAATGAACCAGAAAAAAAATTTATTATTACATATTTATAGATTGAGAGATGAGAGAGAGAGAGAAAGAGAGCAGTATTATAATTTCAAAAGTACCTCAGATATGAAGACTTGCACTGGGCATTCATGTACTCTTCACTTGTAAGCTGGTCCTCAATAAGTAATGCTGGCATTTCCTCACATTCAGGTTCTTTAGACAAAATCCAATGCATAGCTGCAAAGATTAAATAAAGAAATCATATGGCCAACAAAAGGATGTCATAGTTTTCATATGAACATGTGTAATCAATATAGGTGTAAGTGTGACAATTATGTATATACAAAAAAAATGATATTGCCTTGATAAAAAAATTTCTCGACAATGCTTGTGTCAATTGGAATATATATCATTAGGTTAACCATATTTAACAGAAAGATGAATTATGTTGCGAGATCATTTTTCCTGCATAGATAATTTTCTTTACATATCAGTTGTTGAAATATTCATTTAATGAATGTTTCTTAAAGCTGAACACCACCTGTAAATAAGCACAGTCACACAGGTATCTATCTACAGGTATATAAACCCTTTGATTTTAACTTGTGGCCGACATTTAGTGTTCCTTTCATGGTCTTTGGATTTTATGCATTTATTTCTTTAAATATTATATGTGCAAATTCTATTTGTAAATAGCATTGCGAAGCAAGATTTACATCCTCACGGGTGAGACCTCTTCACCGATATACTTTTAACTGATATGAGAGCTGCAGCTTTTAAAGGGGATGTAGGGATAACAGTGGTAAAAGAGAAATATGGCGGACAATTAATGCATATTTACAAAAAGGTGTTCAGCTTGAAAAGTTCAATAATTTTTGTTACATGCACATGCAAACTGAAAGAAACAAAGGCTTTTTTGAAAATAAATTCATATCCATGCACAACATTAATACAATATTTACGTAAAAATAAAAGGGCCTCATATAGAGGAAACAGTTTTCCCTCAAACAGGGATAAAATGATAATTGTTGATCAAACCTGTAAATCTACCCAAAAGACCTAGCTGATCATACAAATATGATCTGTCGGCATCTGTCATCTCTCTTTTTAATGCTCTGAATTCACATTTTATAGAAATGGTATCATTATGGTTTATAAAAATCTGATTTTGCCTAGCACTGACATTTTAACAAAATATATTGCATAAGTGTCCTGGTGATTTACCTATAATCTTGTTGCCTGGGTGGATACATTTCCGCCATGGTTGTTGTGGATTTGGGAGGTGCCGATTTTGGATGCTTGATCCAGCTGCACTTCACATCTGTCTTACTTGCTCTTTTATATCTTAAATATCATCATTAATCCCAATGTTTAGATAAGCTATCATATAGATTTATTCTTTAAACTGAACTTAATAGACACTGGAATGCAAAAAATCAGCTGACAATATACATTTAACACTTATTACAACCATGATTAACACAAGAATGCTGATTTACATGTGTATGATAATAGATTAGTAATGATTACCCAAACAGAAGTGCAGCAGCTACATGGTGGCAGCGAAACTGACCCATAGGGCATTCACAGGTTGATGATATAATTGTTCCTGCATCATCATCTTCATTTTCCAGAAATATCTTTGTAAAAAATTAATGGAATGTCTGTGAAGCAACTTTGCGTGTATGAATATATTGACATATTGTATTTATAGTGGGAAATACTTATACATATTATTAAAAACAAATATATCTATTAAAGACTAAAAGTGGGGGTAGGGGTTATTTACAACGGCAACAATGACGAACTTAAGGTTAAAAATATACAATGTAGCACATTTCTTGATCGCAGAAAGCGATATTGTTAACTTAAAGAAAAAATTCGATGCATAGTTTTACCCTGGTTGATTAAATGTAGGGATGAAGACGGCTAAATATTTTGTACATACCTGAACTTTGTATGAAGTGTCTCGCATTGAAGCTTGAACCACCGCCGATATCACGTGATATTCTTTGTCTAAAACGAACTTTAGCACCCTGTCGCTATCCACGGCTTTCTCGCTCTTCCTAGTAAGCTTTGTATGGCCATCTACATATCGAGCCCAGTATATTATTGATAGCGCCATTATTGCAGCAACTGCCCGGAAGTACGTTTTCTCGTTATATCTCGCGGGTCACATGACGAGACTTTCCGACCCTATTCTAAGAATCCTGTTTTATTGTTGCGAAAAAATACATTCATTTTTGCCAATTATGAATTGGTGTAAAAACTGCAAACTTATGCCGAACCCGCGTTAGGATTGCCAGTATTAAAGCGCAAGGGAGGTACATGTAACTATTGTGTGTATTAAACACACCTCTGGACATTAATCGCTGCAAACGGACAATTTAATAAAGCGAGCCTAAAAGCGTACGGCGTAATAATGTTTCCTACAATAAAATACAGTAACTAATAAGCTGAAAAGCACAAGCTTGCAATATTCTACAAACTATACCTTTTTTTAATTTTTTTTCTTCCGGTTAAACATGACGTCAAGTCCAACGTAATCTCAACATAAGAAAAGAATTGTTTAGTACATCTTAGCACCATTGATAACAGAAAATTGGATGGACACAATTTGATAAGGAGAAGAAAAGATAATCTGGTCAACTTTTTTTTTTCTATCTGAATTATTTTGGCACACCAGCATGTGTTAAACATTGATAGTTTTAATTATAGTTAAAGGTAGCGCAATTCAATCGCGGTAAAGATTTTGGTCGGACAGGGTCTGGTAGATATGGTCTGTTGGTTATCGAGTATTTGAATATTAAACTTACGTTTAACCCAACAATATTAATTTATAATACTTTCATGTTAAATACTGAAATCTGTTTCGTTTAGACGCAGTTGATAATCCGATCTATTACCCTCGGCGTAAGCAACACACTTAGCAACGGGTAACACAACGAATTGTTACATGCGCTTAAATTATGCGCGTACGGTTCGCCGTGGAATTCACGTCATTTCTACATAAAAGCAGTAAAAAAATCTCTTAAATAAAGAAATTCAGTATGATAAAAATAAATAGTGCCCGTTTGGGAGGATAACAGTTGAAATTGACACCCTTCGAAAACCATTGTCAACCTCCGTTTCGCGTCGGTTGACAATGGTTTCCTCGGGGTGTCATTTTCAACTGTTACCCTCCCAAAGAGGCACTATTTATATAATGGTAAAATATCATTAGATCCATCTTCTTGTTTACTAATTTTCTCATTATGATGCTCAACATATAAATAGCACAAGACCAGAAAAAAATAAAAGATATTGTCTAATACTGTGGCATCATGTTTTATTCGTGGAGGTCAATGTTCGTGGATAGCCAACTTTTTCCTCGTTTGTGGGGACGAAATTTCGTAGATAATGTAATCAGAATAATTTTAATAATAAATTAAACAAATGATTGTGTATAGGTAATGTAAGTGATGTAAATTTGTGGGCAAGGGTTACCCACGAAGGCCTCCAACATTGGTTCCCCATGTACAATGATGATTCAACAGTGACATTTTGACATTGATTCTAGTATTGAACAACGTACGCACTATTGGTCAATAGGGATGAAAAACAAATGATTGCTAAAACAATTGTCTAGTGGGTTAAAATAGCGGAAGACATGAATTTTAAATTGTCAAGTGTGTTATTCTTGGACAACAGTTTTAGTATTAAACAACGTTGGCCCGATTATTCAAAGTGAACGTCACACAATATATAAATGTATCGATTTAAAAAATGTCTGATACAATTATCGTTACCTTTCAGACGAATATGCACTGATTGCTTAAAACACCGGACTCATGGATCAAATATTGTAGTGTGACTAAGAAAGGACTCCTCTGTAGGTTATTCTCACCAGTTCAGGTTTTGAAGTCAGATGTCGATCTTGTATACTGGTAAGTATTATCATGCATTGTATATGTTATCACTCGATTTGGAAATTCATCGTATTTGTCAGATTTGCTGTATAAAAATATCACAACAATCGATATAGATAATGATGCTAATGAGATATGATCTATCTGTAGTACATAAATAGTGGTTTATAATCAAGTTGGAATCATGAACCCTCAAATAATTGCTTTTAGCAATTCAAAAAAATAAGATTTTATGATATTGAATAATTTTTAATCAAATTTTTAATCAAACCGAGATTTTACCGAAAACGGAATCTTGAAATTCTGGGAAAAAACCATGTTTTGCACTTAAATGTTCGGACACATAGAAAACATTCATATAGTAAATGTAGGTTTTTCTTATGCATTTAGCACATAAATTTGATACAATGTTCACACCATTGTTTGATTTACCGAAACTTCGTTGTACATTTTTCGTTTAGTTTTATGCCTCTATTCTGATTGTCTTCTAAAAAGAGCACAAATTAAACATTTTAACTTGTTATCGGACAACTCCATATTGTGACGTACTACCTATCGAAACATAAAGTCGAACATAATTTTTTAAACATTTTCTTTTCCAAGACTGTTACTATAAGTGAGGCCAAGTTTAGAACACACAAAACAATGATTTTGAAAGTCATTAGTTCGAATTCCGCTTGGACTTCTATAACTTTTGCCCGTCAAAAAATTTATAACTTAATTTTTTTTTTTAATTTTAAAACTGTAAAAGCACAGTGGCCTCTGGTTATTACGAGCTCGGATATTACGAGGTTTCGCTTACAACGAGATAGTTTTTTGGTCCCAAATTATAATTTCACTGTATTTCTTCAATGAAATAATGTACTTTTATCCAGGTTAATATCGTCAGACTCCATACAACTTTTATCAAATAAGCTATCAATCAATAATTAGGTGTAAAAGACTTACTCATTTTATTCTTGATCACCAGTCATTAGCTTATATGTGACGCAAAAATCCAACATGTGGTAGACTCTGAGCAATGTATATTTCACCGGATGTACGCATCAATTTCAACCTGTTTGATACTTTATCATCAGAACTACATGTATATCATACAGAATGTTAGCAGTCTAGTTAAAATCACTCTAAAAGCAATATTTTTATTGAAGCTCTTGTACTTCATTTAAGCATGCTTGTTTATAAAAATATAATACAAGTATTTGCACGATTTGATTTCAGAATAAGTTCGATAATTGTTTCTATTATTTAAATTTTTTGATATACATGTATATTAATAGGCCAACTGCTTCTGCATACATCACACATTTTCAAGGATACAAAGTGTGTTTAACAGTGCAATGAAACAGATGCATATATAATGAACGTTTACTTAGAAAAAAAACAACAAGTTGCATATTAGGGCACATTTTTTATTGAGAGAGAGCTCTCTAGAGAGAGTTACGTTAATTGTTAATTTAAAAAGATATTATTTAAACAACTGAATGAAAAATAAAGCATGGATGGCAATTTTCCACGGGGATTTTTTTAGAAGAAAATATAGCCCAATTGTCTGCTAGTATCATTCATTCGAACGTGACCTACATTTAATGCGAAATCATGTTCCACGTGTTTAATTTCATTATGTAACTTCAAATATAATATCGCCCACCATCAGATCCATCTAAAACATACGTGCCCCACTTCCTAATGTCGTGTGCTTGACGATGAAACAGCTGCATCCTGTTTTATTGACAGTACTTGTCTAGGAGACATTTTTCATCGGCTGGTAAAACTGTTTTTATGCGACATAGGGGCTTAATTTGCAACCTCTCATATTCGAATCAATCCGTATTACAATCGCACATTAAACACAATTTTTTTTACTCGGAAACATTACATCTTCAATATTATCAGGAGTTTTTTTTCGGTATATGATATAAAAGTAACCTTTTTAGCTCATCTGAGCTGAATTTGGGTGAACTTTACTGCTTATATTTCCCCTTTTGTCTGTCCGTAAATTTTAAACATTTTCAACATCTTCTCCAGACCCACTGAGCCAATTTCAACCAAATTTGACACTCCTAAGCAAAGGGGATACAGGGTTTTGAAAATAAAGGACCTCGTCATTTTTCAAAGGGAGATAATTATAAATAATTGAAAAAAATATTGAGACATTTTTTTTATTCTTCTTAAGAACCATTTAGTCAGAAAAAAAGAAACTTATGTGGAGAATTCTCAGGTAGTTTGGATTTCAAGTTGTCAAAATAATTTCTTCGGGGTCAGGGTGGGCCATGATGGGGATTGGAATTTATCTTCTCGCCAACTAATAAGCCAGGAAAGCTGAAAGTTTTGTGGAAGCTAGTGTAGATTCAAAGTTGTGAAAATCATGACCTCCAGGGGTAGGTGGGACCACAACGGGGGTTGAATTTTTACATATATAAATATTTCAAAATCTTCATCTCAGAAACCAATCAGTCAAGAAAGCTGAAACTTACGTGGAAGCAACCTCAGGTAGAGTAGATTCAAATTTGTTCATGATTTCCGGGGTTGGGTGGGGCAACATTGGGTAAGGGGGGGAATATTTACACAGGAATATATAGAGAAAATCTTTGAAAATCTTCATCTCGAAAACGAATCGGTCAGAAAAGCTAAAACGTGTGGAAGCGTCCTCAGGTTGGATAGTTTCAAGTTTATTAAACCATGATCCCCGGAGTTAGGATGGGGCCTCATGAGGGATTTTTAAATAGGAATATGTAGAGGAAAATATTTTTAAACTCTTCTCAAAACCGAACGACTAGAAAAGCTGATACATGTACTCGTGTGGAACATTATTAGGTAGGGTAGATTAAAGTTTGTTCAAATCATAATCCCCGGAAGAAGGATAAAATCATTTTGGAAGAAAATGGACCTGTTATAAACATATGAATATCCAAGGGAAAATAATTTTTTTTTATTTATACAGGATTATTTTACTTTTTAGGTTTTTGAGATGGTTCACATTTTGTTATTGTCATTTTTCATGTATCATACTACATTGTCCAGATAGTTTGTATTATGACTCCATTAAGCTGATTTTATCATGCCTAGTGTTGCTCAGGTAAGCGATGTGGCCTATGTGCCTCTTGTTTTCCTTATATGACATAATGTTATCTCTTTTCTCGATGAATATTAATATAAGTTGTAGAACTGTTTATCTTTCGTTGTAAAGTAAATGCTTTCAGTTTTGATTTATGAAAAAGTATTCTTTTTATTTGTTATATGACATAAAGATGGTTATTAGGAACTTTATATATTTTATTGTAACACACCAAGGGAAAGGTATCTTCGTTACGTAATCCGCATCAACAACCTCTCGGAATGTATTGTAATGATTAGAATATAAAACACTTAGAAAATACGCTTTTTCATAAGGGGCTCTATCGTATACCATACATTTAAGAGAAAAGTATATATTTCACATTTTTAGGTTAAATTTTAAATTCCTTGATTAACTATTTTAATTGGAATAAGAAATTAAATAAATCTAATAGGCTTTTTGAATCAAACTCTTCTGTTACATACCTTGAAGCTACTGGGTAAAAGAGTCGAATCATGGTGTCAATTGGGAGATAATGGAAGATAATGGCACCAGCCTAATCTTTATTCACGTGGTATGCGCAGATGCACATGTTCACTTCTATGATGCAGAGATTTGGTCGTCATATTCTACTTATCACGCACACCTATTTTGTACACGTATATACAATATATAGAAACGGGAGGCGGTTTCCATTTCTAAAATATTCTTATTTCTGTTCACGCTATTTTCGGAAAAGAGGGACGAAGAAAAGATGAAGAGGGGGCGCAGTTAGCGTCACCAAATCTATATTTTTATCTTTTATATATGGAAACAAAACTATCCATTGCTAAGAGTTAGAACAGTACTGCAATTGTAGTTGTGAGAAATAAGTAATTACAGCGTGTAATTTGATACTGTGCTGTAACTATAATTCATTGTTTAACGAAGAAATGTAAAGGAATAAGTGCAATGTCGAAAAAACAATCCTGAAAACTACCTTGCTGCATATTATGCATATCTCTGATAATTTCCTATCTGGTCAAATTTGGACTCCCATAGGGGAGCGTAAATTTCAATATAAGAATATCGATAAACAGAATTTACATTACGTCAAATCGTCCTTTAAGGAGCTACAATTGCTACCACAAGGTAAGATTTCAAGGTGCAAACATCCTTATACATTTTGTGTGTTTTCATATTTCTTAGCAAATATAAAGTATCCTAGGGTTCAGAGTTTAAAGTCAGACCCTGCATGTGTATGATGAAATTGTTTTAGTAAAAACCACACGAAAAAAAATTGTCCTGACAGGGCCTTGGGACAGGTAGGCAATGTATAATAATTATCATATGAGAAAGAAAAATTATTCATCTTCCTGAATTACCGTAGAATCATTTTTATTCGAGGGGGTCAATGTTCATGGGTAGCCATAATTTTCCCAGTTCGTGGGGACGGAATTTCATTTGTAGTGTAATCATGATAAATTTGATAATTATTAAACTTCATTGTGTATAGGTTCGCGGGGATGTAAATTCCTGGGCAAGGGTTACCGACGAAAGCCACGAACAATGATGATTAAACGGTATATATTGGATATATATGTATCTGGGAAATTGCTTTTACGATTATTTGTGGTAGTACCATGGGTAGTCCAAGTTTTATTCTAAAAATATGTTAGAGGTCACTCATAATTCAGGAAATGTAACTCCGGTGAGCAGTGTGACCCATGGACCTCTTACTAACAAAACATAATTTCTGTATTTCAAATAATATAACAACACCAATGTTGTTTTAATTTCCTGAACATTTAATAATGATGTACCAGCAAAAATCTGTTAATCCGATCTACGTTTTTGATATCAATATCTTTGTAGAATCGATTATTTATTTTACCACTAACTGCGTTGGCTTCGTTATAGTACTCATATATATATATATATATATATATATATATATATATATATATATATATATATATATATATATATATATATATATATATATATAAATAAAGCCTTGGTACAGCAAAAAATACTTAAATAAATAAAACAGAATGCGACAGTCCAAATTAAATAAATTGTTGGTTTAAATTTATTTAATTTTGACTGTCGCATTCTGTTTTATATATATATATATATATATATATATATATATATATATATATATATATATATATATATATATATATATATAGGTGTGGAATATATATAGGTGTGGAATAAAACTGGTTTCATTACTAATGCAGAAATGCAGGATAATATATATAGGTGTGGAATAAAACTGGTTTCATTACTAATGCAGAAATGCAGGATAAAATAAAATCGTTAATTTTTGTGAAGACAAATAAATGCCCGTGGGTTGTCATTTTTCAAATGATTCGATAATATTAAACTTGTAGGTTAACTCGTATAATGAGTGTACAAATTCCGTCGTTTTGTTATGACAATACAACCGAGCTGTGAATTGAAAATACATGCATGACATATATTATACATGTATTAGGGAAACCAAGGCAAACTGCTTACTGTTAAAAAAATTATGCCTGACCTGGGTTTTTTTGACAGATTATATAAACAGGACCAATATCAGCGTTCATAGTTTTCTATTCTACGTGACGTTTTCCGTTGCATTTTGCATGAAATAAATTAAAACCATATTTACACCTTTTACACGTATACATCTTTTTCGATCCGTTTGTAAACATGTTCAAATAACACAAAAAAGAATATACTGTTACTTGTACGGTAAAAAAAAAGGACAAAAAATGTCCTATTGAGATTGATTTCATTTAATCCAAAATTATTTGTTGGTTTTTTATCAGATTTGATTAAAAAAGCGTTTAACTTGAAAGTAAAATGTGTTGATCGTTGTATTTTACTGAATTAAGGATTAACTGAACGTACATGTATAGAACTGCGTAGTTTAAATAGCATTATCAATTCTCGCAAAACATGTATAACAACCTAAATACATGGTGTTGTAGATTAGTAAACTGATCGTACTAAGATACTTATGTTGTATTCAAAGCTTACCAAATTTGATATACTTTCAATTGGAAACCGCATTGGCCGGTATGAAGAATACCAACTTTTGATTACAACATTGATTGTAAGCTTTTGGTCCATACACTGCAATTTCATTAGACATTTATTATATTCTTTTCTGCATACTTTCCTAGCTATTCCTATATCGGTATATTATATTAAAGGTGATTGCTACCTTTATAATCTATATGTTACCCTTTGGGAATCTTATTTTTCTCGGGCTAATCAGTCTTCATATCTCTTTCACATTATCATGCAAATAGATTTTTACTTGTATGCCCTTTGCAATTTCAATGTATGAAAGAAGTGAGTATTAATTAAAAACTGTATGACAGTAAAAATCGATGAGAATTAATTGAACTGGGCTTCTTTTTTTTTTGTTTATTGCTCAAAAGTTTGTTAAACTCCAATTTGCCTCTGAAGAGTACAAATTAATGAATTTCTATAAAAATATGATTCAAATATATGTACACTGTTCATATTATAGGTAGATAATCATTTACGATCAAACCATACGATGAATAAAAAAAAAGTACCAGAGTGTGGAAGAACGGGCAAACAATATGACCAGTTGTTTGAATTCAAAACATGTTTATGAGTTGTTATAAGTTATAAACATTAAAGCAATGTAATAAAATACAAAAACATTTTTACTTTTTCAAACTCAATTTAGTTTAAAGACATGCATGTATTAGAAAAACAAGTAGTTGTTATTTTTTTTTTTACTGAGACTCGGTGATCAAGAGTTGGTCCAAAGATATATATTTCAAATTACTTATTAATGATTACTTCACTGCTCCTATTAGACATTTTGGCACCGTAAAATTCACTTTCATTTGTTATCGTTATGTAGATCAAAATCAATTCGTCCAACTAGTCCTTTTCAAAGGAATAAAAACATTCAGTAAAATGACAATGACACCTTTTACTTGAAAAAAAACCCATGTTTTTACGAAAATCGAATAAAAATTATTAAGTGCTTGTCATCTACTGTAAAACCATTTGCATGTAGGGGGGGGGGGGTATTCGTAGGTTGTCGATTCTTCATATCATGTTTTATCAAATGGGATGTTATTTTCCTAATTTTTGGGCCTTTCCGGCAGAGCATGGAAAAACACATGAAATGTATTAATATAACTGGATGTTAGAAAATCAATCAAAATGAAGTCGTTTCTTAGCAAATAGAAAGTATTGGGTAGACGACCTTTCTGAGTCTCTTCAGTGCGCATGCTATATCTTATTTCAAGTTGTTGGGAATATATGCTTTTAAGGTCGATCTAATATGACCTTTACACTTGACCTAAAAACTAATTCAAAGTCACTGCATACCCTTTGATAAAACGCACCATGTTACCAGATTGTAACAAAATGAGGGGGAATATGCTCCAGACAAGTATTTTTCATACATGTAGAGTTATGCTGTGACCTTCACAACTGACCTTGAAAATTGATTATACTGTAACTAATTACGATTTTCTCAAAAGTTCCATGTATGTAAAGTGGAAAGTGTGGAGAGTTTATATGTTTTAAATATTTTGGCGAGGTCCAATGACCTTGACTTTTCCCCAACAGACTTTTATCAATGTCATTGCACACTTTTTTACCTTAAATATTGGAGTCATCTTGGACCAGTTTCCGCTCATTTTCTTCGCAGAGGATGAACATATTGAAATCAAATTTGGTATACAGGTTTATCTGGATAATATCTAAGTCAAATTTGATATTGGGTTCGATCAAGCAATTTTCGACAAAGTTATAGCCCGTGGACGTAGAAAAATTCCACTCATTTGCAGTTTCCGCTCATTTTCTTAGGAGAGGATAGACATATTGAAATTAAATTTGGTATACAGGTTTATCATGATAATATCTCGGTCAAGTTCGATATTGGGCATGATCGAGCAATTTTCGACAGAGTTATGCCTCTTGGACATAGAAAAATTCCACTCATTTGCAGTTTCCGCTCATTTTCTTAGGAGAGGATAGACATATTGAAATTAAATTTGGTATACAGGTTTATCATGATAATATCTCGGTCAAGTTCGAAATTGGGCATGATCGAGCAATTTTCGACACAGTTATGTCCCTTGAACTTAGAAAAATACCAGTTATTTGCAGTTTACGTTCATTTTCTTTGTGGATGTTTCCAAGGGAGTGGGGCATAAATGTTTCACAAACGTGACTTGTTAAGTAAAATCACAGCAGGTTCCAGTCATTATATTCTCTTTTTACGTAACCATTCAATATTATTTCCTAACAATTATATGTTGATGAAATCTCGGACTTGGATCCGCCGAAGCGTGTCCACCACCTTACTCTCACTTTTGCTATATCGGGCTGATTATCGAAAATGAAAGTAAGTTTTTGGTTAATTGTACAATAATTATTTATCAGGTAAAAATTAAGTACAGTTTATGGACATCATATCACACATGTTGAAATACCAAAGGTGTAGCATGTGCAGGAAATCTAGTGCAGGCATTGTTTTAGTTTCCTGGCAAAATGTCTTAATCTATAAGAATAGCTGTGCTACAATATTACTTTTTCGATTTTTTTCTTAAAAATTACTTTAATTGCTGTCATTAGTAAAGTTGTTTTGTTGCTCAACCCTGGATCAAACCTTGCATTTAATAGATAATTTGTAAACTGACACAGCTTTAAATACTCTCAATACTGTGATTTATTATAAAAAGCGCTTTCGCGATGCTTTACGGTTGCAACTGCATAAAAAAAGTTGCCATCATTGATGCCTAGGTAACACATTCGAAGTTGAGAAAATATGCATTTGTTCGTATAGAAACTGTTGTGTATGTTACTATTTATTATCTTTCATTATCTTACGTAGATGTTGAGATTTGGATAATTTGCATGATGGTCTCGACATCCACGAAACAACCCACCGAGAAAATATTATGATTTAATTCAACGGTACATTTCTATTTCGTCTTTACAATACATACAAAACTACCAGACACAAGCAATAAAAGATGGTGCAACAAGGAACAAAATGACTTCATTTCGTCTAAACTGAATCTGTTTTGAATATATAATAAATTAACTTAAGCTGTTGCTTTACAATTTATTCACCAGGTATCGATACAATAGGCGTAGCATCTGGTGAATCGCAAAAAAAAAATCCCCAATAATATTAATAAGATGAGGCTACTTGATTTCGATTTATTATGCGCATATATTTTCATGTGAAAACTTAACCATTAATTTACCAGTTAAAAGAGCAATCTTAAATCAAGATTCAAAGTGTTTTACGAGTACCCCCCCCCCCCCCCCATCAAACAAAGCTATTGTTATGAAGCATCTTTGAAATGTTTCATACCCTTTATGTCCTAACCCAGTAGTCATCTTTCATTTTATTATATATTGATCATAAGATCAAAATCTAGGAAATGACTTTAGGGTTTTCTCTAGTTAAAGTGTTAGATCTTTTATGACGTCATCTTAATTGAATTGATATATCTTATCCTTTTACTTTACATTATAAGAGAATCAACTAGAAATAGCACCGTTTTTTGACGTTCTATGGGAAATCCTATAAAAAGAAATCCAGATACCTTATCTTACGAATAGACATAACATTTCAGAAATCTTGTGGCTTCTTTTATTTACTAGCTAGATCTTGACCTTGAAAAACCTGAAGCATTTTCTTTGCATTGGAGTCTTTCTGATTGATTTCCAACACTGTAATATGAATAGTGTAATTTCAAAATGGTTCAAAGAGCTCTTTATTAAATTTTAAAACTCTTGAAGTTTATTGGTTACCTTCCAAGGATAGTTTATCCCAAAAATGTTGCTACATAAGCTATACATTTATCGATTAAATCTTGCTTGCATGTAAATTACTATTAAAGTCTTGCAGATTAAAATAATCGATTTTAGAAAGATTAAATTGGAAATTCCTTTTTGTTGGCAAACTAAGTGTATCAAACTGTAGGATGAGCCGTGCCGGATAATTATGCCAGTGCCAAGGTGCATGAATCGAAGAAATCAAATAAGCCATTTAAAAGATCATTGCTTAAAGAGTTTGCAACCACTCTTGGTATTGATATACATGTATCTCACCGGTCGGGTAAGATAAGAAAACATAAACAAAAGAAAGTTTTCCCTAAGAAAAACAATTTTTCTATAGGATGTTTGGAAATTCCTACCGAAAATGCAGTAATCCTTAAGGAATTTAAAATCCGATATGAATTGAATAAAACTCCCATGAATCTAAATTTTTAGATTTTAGCCTTTTTTTGGCATCTGAAAGTAATGGTTCGGACAAACGAACTTGCATATGGACATATAAAGAACAAACAGGATAAATGTGAGCCAATGCTCGCAAGTATCACCCCCGCTTTGTTGTGAATATACGAAATAAGTAGAGTCGTCATTTAACAAGAAATTGAAATCTTATTGGTATAAAAATATATCCCAACCTATGACATGCCTTTACAAATAGTGTGGTATATTTTTAAGCATTTGCAATGAATTGTTGCAAACAAATTTTTGACGAAATTTTGTTTGAATATTTGGGCTAAAACCTAATTATAAACAAAGTCGTCATTTGACAGGAATTAACGTCCAATTAAATACAAAATAAATCCTTACATATGACAAACCTAAATGGAGTGTCTGAGAATTTTAAGCATTTGCAATATATAGATGCTGAAAAAAAATGCGTGAGAAATATTTGTTACGAATAGACAGAAGGACAGACGGACACAAAAGAGTACAACAGTATCCACTCTCTCTTTCACAGCGGGGATATAAAAAGTGATAAAAACACGTGATCATTTTGTACAGCTAAGTAAAGTTAAGTGAAAATATCACGAGGACATTTTTTTAAGCGTGTGCATCTTTATAAAAGGAATTCAATATCCAATCATATTTGTTCTTTTGGTGATTCTTAACGTCAGGGTTTTTTATAGACTTTTTGCTCATTTACTACAAAAGCGCTAGACGTGTTACAGTTATCCTTATCGTTAACCAAAATGGCAAAATTTGTGTAATAAAAAATAATAATGAATTAAAAATTCGCAGGGAGCGAATTCAAAGGAAGAGGTCTCAAATATCCGGAAAAGTGGGAAATAATGACGTGTAATGCATCGAACCAACCGCTACCGAGTGACATTATACTTTCTTTCTGCGGGATTGCATGGGTAAATCCGGTTGGAAAAAAGTGTGTAATCTAGGGTCGCATGCATTTAATATATTTTTTTTCATTTTATTTAAAACGGTATTGTTTTCTTTTTTATCAACACGATTATCTCTGAGAGAAAACACCTAAAATACAGTCCCTGCATCTTTTAAAATACATATTTTTTAAATAAAACGTCTACACATAACAATGTGTATTCCATGCACTCGATCAGTTTTTGCTCAAATCAAGGGATGCAAACATTTTCAACATACCTTGGCCTCGAAATCTTATTTGAAGTATTACAATAACAAAACAACGTTGGTGTTTATTATATATATTGTTACATTTGTGGTCAAATCAATCATTCTAGAATCAGTACGTGGGCTTCGATAATTGTCGGTAATGCCGAAGGCTTTCCTGTCATGAAATACATTGAATGGTATTTGTCAGATCAATCACTTGCAACGTTTCTTCCCTAATTACAATGTAAAAGCAAATACATATACCCGTTTATTATTTAAGAAAATAACATGCTATGTTACGCGCAAAGTATATCCAATCGCATGTTTCATCGATGTCGAAATTTAAAAACACAATATATTGCATAAAAAGACAAACTTCTGATATGTAGGCCTATGCGCATTTTACCTAAAAAGACGACCTTCTGATATGTATGTATGACGGCCTGTGCATTAAGGCGTTTAGATGTCCACTTAGACAGTCAGTGTTGTTGTTTTTTTTTCTTTTCTTTTTTTTTTTTGGGGGGGGGGGGGGGTTGGTTGTCAGTCAACACTTTACATGAATTGTCTTTTTGTAAAAACTCGTTAATTATACAGGGCAAAGTAATACATGTTCAGATTTGAGCTAGAATATTCAATATTTATTATTATTGTTGTTAAATTCAATTCTGTAACCTAAAATATTCCATTATAAATGTTTGGCCAATATTCCAAATCGTTTCAATTTCGTATTACCGAGCTCTTTTGAAAAAGCTCGAGAAGTTACGACTTTATAACAAAACATGGCTGGTTGAACTCGGGTAAAGTAAGAAATTATAAGCGTATTAGATTTAAAGTATCCTTTAAAATAGAGGTGTATCAAGGGAGATTGGGCATCTCGAGGCTGATCTTTAATGCAGAGTGATATTGACTACTAATCACCATCCTTCGCAAGCAAACATAAAGTCTGCCTTCAAACGGAAGGTCAGACACTATTTTTTAAGGTTTTCTGTGCGTTCGAGAAATATGCCAATTTTTGTTTCATATATCAGTCTAGTGAAGTATTGAGAGAAAGATTTTGGAGTGTTCTATGAAATAATTATTGGTACATGTTTACATGCAATTCGTGTTTTACAAAAAGAGTATGTTTTAACTTTTATGAATTTCATATTTTTTTAACAACAAAAAACTTAATACCAGGTAATTCCCTTCGGATGGACCAGCAGTCTTGACACATGCAATATTCGACCCAAAAAACGTTGTCATGGTCAATTATTGGAGCCGGTAAATATAGTTTTATTAAATTGTTCATTTAGCGAGAGGAATACACAAAGCACAGCAGTCTGATTTAATATGCTAAAATACGGGCCTTTATTATCAGCTCGTTGTTGCAGTGATAATATCTCGCTGGATGACAACTGTGAATTTCCATGAATGTATATAAATCGATCAATTGCCGCTGATGTTTATTTCATGGACTAACGCCGAGCTAGTAAGAGGTATGTCTCTTTACTGTTATACTTTTATCTTCTCTTTTATAAGTGGGCTTTCAATTTTTAACGAAAGGAACATTTGCAAGATTTTTTTTTTAATTAATTTTTGCTTAGTTTGTACATGATTTTTTGCGTTTTAAAATTTTTTTCTCAAGTTTAAACAAGAAATTAAAGCAATAATTTTTTATAGTTAAATGGCTTCATCATCTAGAATAAAAAAAAAACGAGCTTAGATGTTTGATAATAAAATCAATTTACTTTAACTTATCACGTATGCTCTCTGAAATAAAGAATTACGGTGCATATTCTTCATGATATCCAAATCACGCACATCCTTACTAAAGCCAAATTATTAATAAGTTCTTCTTTCAAATATGCAAAATTGATTTTAATTGTCTCAAATGATTTCATTTTTTTTTTTTTTTGAAAAATAGAATGCTGTTAGATTATAATTTTTTTCAACAAAATTTATTCATAGTCATAAAGTGCGATAGAAAGTGTTTATAAATCAATAGTGACGTCTTAAAGGATCAAGCGCAATAAAAGAACAATTGAATATATTGCCATAGACTTTACTACATCTTGACGTAACAATCAAATAACAATTTATATGTTACGGTAAATTATTATTTTTGTGTTGATCAGTTGCTAGAATAAACTAACTTACTTTTATGCATAAACTAATACTATCTGTTTTATATTCAAATATTGAGCAAATCTATAATTATATCATTAGCAATAATACTTATAGAGGATATAAACTAGACAGTATAAATTATTAAACGGAAGGCCGTATCAAACAGAAAAAGCGCCCGCGCGCACGACGGTCCGTTAATGTTTATAAATAATTCCATAATTACATATCCTATAGCATTCACTCTTTATAATTTTGATTTTAAATGTGTGTATGTGTGTTTGTGTGTCGGATGTTTGATGACCAAAGGAAAACAAACAAAAAAGTGTGAAATAAAAGCACAAAGCAAGACGTTCTCTTCCATCAATTTTACAAGAATTGATTTATACTGACAATTAGTAATACCAAATGACATGAAATCAGCTCAAGTGGAGAGAAAAAAAAACCAAACACATAAAAAGAAAAATCACATGCAATACACGTTTAATTTGTTTCAAATGATGCAGCGTAAAAGTATAACCCAACTCTCATTGATGTAAGGATTGTTATGGTCTACGAACCACGCTATTTGATGTTGTTGCCTGAAGCTACCTCTGGTTAGTCATTTGTGTAAGAACGACTGTAAAATCAATAAACTAGATCAGGCATACAAGGTTTGTAATTAATAAAGTGTGTTCAAAACTCGGCAATCTAGGTTAATCATTGTTCAAAGTGGGTCTAAAACTAACATTTATGTACATGAACAAGAAAATCCACCGTTTGATGTTCTGACATATCATTTTGCTAGGTGACTACAGAACAACAATGTCACAGATGTATTAAAAAAATGTTTTGCAATGAGCACAAACACACATACATTATTGTGCAGGTAAATTCGTTTTAAAAACCTGGAAACTTTGTTCTTTGATTGCTACATAGACACGTTTTTGCTTATTTCAGAGCATCTAAATGGATAATAGAACGGTATTAGAGAATGCGTCGATGTCAAATCTCAGCTGCAACTCCTCGAGGTGTTATCAGGGCATCACGCTGAATCAGACGCAGCTAGTGTACCAATTCCTCCAGGTCTACATTTTACCGGTGATCGTCTTCTCTGGACTTATAGGAAACACACTGTCAGCGTGTGCGTTCCTCGTCAAAGAACTCCGACGAATATCCTCCACGGTTTACGTGATTGCTGTTTTGAGCGCCGATAGTGGAGTGCTGGTTTCTCTATCTTTCGTGTGGCTAGAAGGTCTCGGTTTTCGGTTGAATCATGAAGAGGGCATGTGCCAATTCCAAGTGTATTGGAGTTACATCTGTACGTTTTTATCAATCTGGTTCGTGGTTTGCATAACTGTTGAAAATTACATTACAATATGCCATCCAACCCGAATTACCTCGATGTGCACAGTTCGGCGGGCCGTGATCACAACTGTGTCGTTGTTGGCGTTCGCTCTGAGTTTTTACTCGGTGTTTATTGTGACAACCACGGTCAACGTTCACAATATTGGTGTCAGATCCGTCAAGATGTGCGAAACAGGGACCAAATATACACAGCTACTGGTGTTATTCGTCAATGCAGACACGACCATTACGTTCATTGTTCCTTTGGTTTTGATCCTATTCATGCTGATCGCAATCTCTCTTTCTGTCATCAAGTCGGTGCAACTCAAGAAGAAACGAAGCATGAATCAAAGACATTCGAACAATAACAGAGCTAAGTCCATCCCGCAGGTGCGCGTTGCCAAAATGTTGTATATTTTGTCATTGACCTTTGTCATCCTGAGCATTCCAAGTCATATTCTACGAACGTACATCTCATTCGGACCATCGTCAGACACAATGCAGGTATCAGAGACTGTCGCGTTGGTTCATGCCGTGCTTCAATTTGTTTACTATACTAACTTTTCAATTAAATTTTTGTTGTTTGCATTTTGTAGTAAAAATTTTCGTAAGTCCTTAGCGACCGCTTTGGGATGTCGCCACTTTTCATACTCTCCTGTGAGTAATACAGAAAGTACAAGATTATAATAAAATTCAATTTCTCAAGTTTTTTGTTCTTTGTTTTTTTTGGGTTTTTTTTGTTGCTACTGCTGTTGGCAAAACATCACAAATGAACCTGTGCAATCTATTTTGTATGGGCAATGTGCACTCAATGTTTTGAGTTTTTCTAGCACGATATATATGTTTTATATGGATTTCTCAGTAATGCCTATATTAAATGTTCATTCAAAATGTAATATTTGGTTATTAAAGTAAAGAGATTGTGAGAAAGAACATAATCCAAGTTCTCTGACGTGCCATCAATTCGTGTCATTCTACAACATTACATAATCCTCAGGAGAAAAGCTTCATTTTTCTACTGCTATTCATAAAGGCAATTTTAGGACATTGAAACTGAAAAATGAAAGAAAGAGTAAGCGTGCGTACAAATGAAATCATTCAAACTTTAATGACTTTTCCGCCATTCAGACGGATGTTTAAATCACTGCGTTCTCGGAGAATGAAAAAACCCACCCTGGACTGTTTAGATCAAATGATTAATTACATATAAAATGTAGGACTATCTTCGCAACTCATTAACGAAAAATTAAACAGATGATCGACCATCCGATAAATTCAACCCGATGGAAGACTCTCACACAATTAGACAAATTCAAATGGCTCCTAGCATAAGAAAATGGTACCCGCGCGTAAGTCGACCTTTTCAGCTGAACAGCTTATAATGTACACCAATTTCAGCAGCTGCAAGATAAAAGAACAAATGGCTTTATTGAAATCATTAAAATCCCGCGCAATTTCCCTCAAGATAAATCAAGAACTGACGATTGCCTTTTGCAAAAGGAAATGATAACCTAGAAGGTAACATTATTACATCATAAATTATTTGTAACTGAATAAAAATACCTCAAAGGCTTTAAACTTTGCTGTCTAGAGTATCCGTTCGCTACAATAGGTTAACATTTATTCCACATTGGCTTTTATATTATAAATCTCTCTCGTACTATTATTATACATGCAGATATTCGTTAAAATCTGGCAGCATTGACTACAATAGCTGTGAGAATTGAAAACTTTTCATAATCAAACTGATGGAACTCATGCGAATTGATAAATAAACAATTCTATCAAAATTTGGTAATCATTTTTATGCAGGATATATCTCGTGAATGAAAGTCAACTTCTTTAAAAAAAATGGCATATCATATTTTATATTATCCACCTCGGTCTATCAACAACAATGATGACGAGGAGGAAGAGAAGGCAGCCAAGTTTGACAGATTTTGGCAAAGACAAAAAATAAAGGCAGACGAACAAGGATAGGAACAAAGCCAAAATCGTCATCAGAGACCATGCAGATTGATGAAATAGGAATTAAAGCAGAATTGAACTTAATTTTCAATTATGAAGTTGTAGGGGCTTTGCTAGTCAAGTTCGTGCTCCATGTGTTCCGTGTCTTTACTTTATTAGTTATAAACCACAAGTGGATTTTCGTGAAGAAAAAGTTTTGAATAAAGAAACACTTTCAGTACACTTTCAGTACATGCAACCCTCAGGGAGGGGGTATTTACTCCGTTTACTTCGTTTACTGTGTCAATGACGCTAAAATTGTGTTTCCCCTTTATTACACATAATTAAACATTTATATCGTTGAGAATTATGTAAATTAAGACATTTTAAAAAACGCGATTGTTAATTGTAAACAAATTGTGCTTCATTGTGTGTTCAATGTTGGGTTTTTTCCGCACTCGTGCGCAGTGGCGTTATAAATGGCGGATCACATTATTATTCATCAGGACGTGTAGCAAAGTTTGGAGACAAATAACTTAAGAGAGAACATGTTTTATGGATCTAGAGTTGTTGAAAAATATAATTTTAAGAAGCATGATGTATATTTTACTCATACTCATGTCAAAAAGTTTACATTAAATTCGCCACCTTTTAGAAAAAGACACAATGGTTAAAAGATCATAGAACCTGGTCAATTACGTGAACAAAATTAGGTGAAGTTCGAATTGCTTCTCAAAAGATTTGTTCATCGTCTAATCAAGTACATATCCTTATGAACTTCTTAAGATGTTTTTTTTTTCAAATCTATATTTCATGTATTTAAGTTTTTAATACATATGAATACGTATTGATAAACATGCATGTAGATAAATGACCTTGCTTTCCCATAGGCTTATACAAATATGAAAATATAAGCATGTAATACAACGTATTTGAAAAAAAAAAAATTAAATTTATTTTTATATCTAATACCGGTAACTATAAAATTCTATTTATTAAGAATAACATATCTATATGTGAATAAGAACGAACAACCCATTGACAATATTTATCCAAATTTAATAACATTTTTTGTTTTAATAAAGTAACGATTAAGAACCAATTCACTCAAGCTTGTTTCAAAAAAGTGTTTCTGCTTCATTTCATTCAATACTATGGTTTCATCGATGTTCGCTGAATACCAGTTTTCTTGGATTTGCAGTCATTCCACGATGTTTTAAATAAAGTTTTCGCTAAATATACGACACTTGTTGCCTAGGAATCCCAACAAAACCAAAGTATAAACCCACCGATTCCTTTTGGCTGATACGCATCATAGTCCAATCCACACCTATAGAACTTGTTTCCCCTTGCGGTGTCAACTCAAAGATCAGAAGGAAAAATTAACTATTCCCCTTCTTTATGTTACTAAAAAAT
The DNA here is from genome assembly GCF_025612915.1 of Magallana angulata. Lineage (NCBI taxonomy): Eukaryota > Metazoa > Mollusca > Bivalvia > Ostreida > Ostreidae > Magallana > Magallana angulata. The sequence continues at coordinate 16,910,123 of NC_069114.1, read as the reverse complement.
TAGGCGTCCTGTGATAACATTTCTCTGAATTATATTTATTCCTTCGACCGTCGGTAGCCCCATCCTGTGCCAATCAAAATACACAAAGAAAACAGATTTTTAACTTCACATGACAGAGTAACTACCCTCTAAACTCTAAAGGCTACTGTGAGAAATCTATGCCCCCCCCCCCCCCCAAGTTTGGATTGGTCTATGTGATAAGTTTTTCCCTTACAACGAATGTCATGTGTGGAGATGCTGTGTTGCTTGTAATTATATCTTTTTAATCTTTAACTGAAAAGTCTAAAGCCATGTTTTGAAAATAAATAAACAACATATCAAAGTCATCCTTCAATGTTATTACCTTGAAATGACAAAACAACCAAGTTTGTTTTGGGTAAAAAATGAATCTAGGATTTTGGGTAAGCAAAAGGCATACATATCTTATTACAATGTATACAACCCTTTTTATATTAAATTCAACAAAATGGAATACATGAATTCAAATTTGGATCAAATCTGAAAAAAAGACAAATAACAAAAATGTCTCTATTGATCTTAGTTAAAATTTAAGTTATACTTTAGGAAAAGTCGTGCTGGAATCTTAAGGAATGGAGTAGGTGGTTTTAGAACCCAACTCTTAGAAAATTCAAACTTATGAATTTAACATCTTACAGTACCGAAAAAAATTGCACCCCCACATTCCCTTCCTTAAAGCTGCTTGGTCCGATTTTATATCGAATTTTATGCACGCTTTTAAACGATGGTTATGCTAAGTATATCCATTATAATAGACATTGCATTAGTTTTCCTAGTCAATTTAGCCAAATTTCAATGAAAAAAATATACGTACAAAATTTGCTAACAAAACAAACGACATAAAAGGGTACCGCGTTATTTCGCCTTATGTTAAAGTTCACTCCTGACGACGAGACGGGTATGGTTGTATTACGATTTTGACATCGCTTTAAATAAAGGTCGAAATGATCAGACAAATTACAAATTAACATGTGTACGTTTTGTTCGCTAATATTTCTGAAGATTGCTTTCTTTACAATCGATACATAGCATGCGGGTTGAATAGCCCCAATTATTCGGGGGACGAAACCAAACGGTGTCCTTTTCTAAACATTCCGGTGATGCATTTTGGTTTGTTTTTTCGTTTGCCCAAAAAGAAATTATTTTTATTTACTTTGAATATTTCTAACTTTGAAAGGAGACTAATTCTACTGGTGTAAATAGGAGAAAGTCCAAAAGATAAATGGTTTGTATAGAAAAAACATTGATACTGTAATAACAAAAAAAATCGGACCAAGCAGCTTTAAAAAAAAAAAAATTAAAGTTCCGGTCATCAAACTGGATTTTATTTCAAAACACCAATACTGGCAGAATGAAAATCAGCCCTCTAAAAAGACTGTAGAGCCACAAGCATAGAGCCAGATTCCCCGGTCCCTGTGGAGATGTTCCGTCGAATCGAATATCTAGTCAGTGTTAAATTCGTGTTATTTCTGCTCTCGGTGAGATGTTTTATGCATTTGGTCACTTTGGTCGATCTCCCCCATCTCAGATATTGAAAAAAAAATTAGCCTGAGAAAAAAGAGAACCTTACCTCGTAAAACGGATCCGAGGAATGCAGATGTCAAAATGGCACCGAATAATTCAGATTGACAAGACGTAGAGAGAAATACAAGAGACAGATAACGAGACACTTTGTTTAAGATACATTGACAAATGGTGAGAAAAGATGTGGCCAGGCTTTGTTGAAATATGTAATATACATACACATATATATATATATATATATATATATATATATATATATATATATATATATATATATATATATATATATATATATGTGTGTGTGTGTGTGTGTGTGTGTGTGTATATATATATATATATATATATATATATATATATATATATATATATATATATATATATATATATATATATATATATATATATATACATTAGCGCTTGGTCTTGCAATATCTTATTTATTTAATATTTTGTTTTGTCTTAACATAGCCGGCATACTAAACTTGCCGCCAAATTACATCTGCTGATTTATGATAGGAAATAGACGAATTTGCAAAGGATGTTATTTAAGCAGTCGGCGTTTTCAATTAATTTAAGACAATCTATCTATTGTTTCAAAGTTAACTAAAAAAGAATAAATGGGCAACTCAATCAAACTGTTTGGCGTTCGATTTTCTGACATGGAGAACTCTTCGATCAATCAAAAACGGTCCATTGCTAAGGATTCATTCTTTTCAAGACAGGTCGTGGTATATTTATGCTTTGCTTTTAGCTAGATTATATTGACAAAAACAAAACCTAATTAATAGCTTCACTGTGTATGACAACAGAAATCTTACTCCAAAATAATTTACATACCTAGCAATTACTTATGATTATCTGTTATGATCAGAAAGCTGAAATGTAACCAACCGTTTACACAAAATCTAATAATGAAAGTTATGTCTTGCTTGTCAATAGACAGGTGAGGTTCTAATTTTGGTTTTCCATAAGAAAAATGATAAAATTCAAAAGAATTATCAAAGTACTGATGTATCATAATGCGTAGACTGGCAATCTCTCTCTCTCTCTCTCTCTCTCTCTCTCTCTCTCTCTCTCTCTCTCTCTCTCTCTCTCTCTCTCTCTCTCTCTCTCTTATATGCTTTCATGTCGGCAAAACGCAGTAAATAACTAAAATTCTTAAGCGGTTGTAAAGTAGAATGTTCACTGAATTTTGGAACAAGTGTTATTAAATCCATCCCCTTTTTCTTCGATGTGCTGCTAATTAACAATGCTTTGTAAACTACATCATAGAAATTCAGGACTCTGCTGGAATCAACTACCAAAATGGTCTTGTTTAAATGGTTAAAGAGAAATCACCAAAATGTTTCACTAAAATTATTATTTCATTTTTTTTAAACGTTTATTGGAATCTCTGCAGAAATAAGATACATTTTTCTCCAGAAAAGCAATTCTCTCTGCAAAGAAAAAAAGATATATTTTAGCCAGTAGATCTAGGGAAAAGAAATTTATAAGAAAACGTCAGAGGCCCATGAATTTGTGATTAAATACTTAAAATATCAATCCGTCTACAACTGGTTGTTCTTGATATACTTCCAAACTTGGAATGAACCTCAGCATCAATCATTCAGAAAGACAGCTGCAGGAATTTTTTTATCTCAGTGATTAATGAATCAGACCAACAAACCTATATCTTCCTTGGCCTTAAGACATTTATCTTCAGTTTGAAGAACACCTTAAAAGATACTTGATCGATGCAATGTAATAAATTGTGTACAGTTTGTTTTCCTACATAGATCAATCGCAGCGGACATTTTTCAAGAAATCTGAAAATCCCTGGATATTTCTAAGCATACAATATATGTCCAAAAAACGTTACGGTATTAGTAACATACTTTGGTTTACATCAAAATTCGTTTAATACCAGTTTAGTAGATTTTGTTGTTGAGTTGATGCATGAAATCAAATGTACATTGAAGTGCTACATCTGATAACAATCAAGCGTTGATCTGATATTTACACAGACAACGATTTTGTGTTACCTAAAACAGTCAGTAAATCCACGAAAATCAATGCCAACGAACATTAATAAAACAATTGTAAATAAAATATCAAGAAACATCAAACTCTTTGATAAATCATTGTCCAGTCCATATATAACTGGAGAACAATGACCCCTCAATGAGATTTGTAAAAATTGACCATTAGAGCTGGAGGTGTTGTTTTTCCTAAAGCCATTGGAGTAATTGATTTTCTGTACCAGCCAATCTATGGAAAAAAGCTAATCTCGGATAAATGAAAGACTAGAAATGGGAGGATAGACATCGCTAATTACAAGCTAACGGACTTTGGTAAAGTTTTCTGATTTAGTTAAAATGTAGACGAATTGACACCCAAAAGAGGTGTGCGATAAACCTCAAGTCGGTTTACAGTTCTGCATTCATCGCAGTCTGTATTCCTTTCAAAGCGTTCGACAGTGTTCATTGATTATTTAATTTGTATAAGTTTATCAGATGAACGTCCGTATTTATGTTGGTTGAAAATACAAGCTTACCGTGGTTTCACTTAAATTCGTCGGGGTCATTTTTCGTGATTTGTGGATATTTTGCTTATTCGTGGGGATGTTATTTCGTGGATACATCAGTATTTAGTTTCAGTAAAGATATCACTCTTTCAAAATTTGTTTTCATCAAGAAACAACATTTGTAGGAGGAGGGCTTCCCACGAATACATGTACCACAAAAATCAAATCACCATGATTTCTACTTACTTCACAGTAAAGTTATTATCTGATTTTATTTACAAAAAACCAACATGTGTAAATATAATCTGTAATTTTTGCAGTGGCTTTTTTCAATTTATTCATGAATGGTCTTTTAAAGGAAAGAACGTCACGGTTTTGGTCAAATTTTATTTTTCTGCTTTTATTATTTACAATGCTTTAGGAATGCATTTCTAATGATCAAATGAAATTTGGGTGCTAGTCTATGAGTTTTAAGCAAGATACAGGGCTCACAATTCTTCGTCATGTAAACAAGGCTCGTGCCCTGTATTTGTTTACATAGGTTCAATATATCAATAAAATATCTTTTTCGAGCTGATTTGTCTATCTTATTCATTTTAAGCATAAATAAAGAGTTCCTAACGATTAACACATTTATTTGAGGTCTAAAACTGGAATTTTCACTTCAACATTCAAAATGTAAACAAACGCTTAATCTCAATGCTAGTATGTATCTCTGGTACATGTACATGACTTAATCCTATTTGAAAGAAATTACTAAAATTTAAGTGATACAATTTTGTTGATTATAATTGGGAAAGCCAACAAAAACATGTTTTGCGTATCATTCAATATATACCTGTACAATGTCGAGAGTGCTATATAGTAAAGAAGGTCGCTGTATCTTACTCAGTGAAAAATTAAAAACTAAAAAATAATGATAAAATTCTTTCACACAACATATTACGTTTACGAAAAAAAGTTGAAAAGGATAACATTATTGTTTTACTACATGCTAGTAAAAAACATCTTCATTTTTTGTACTTCATCTTTACTTGAGTTTATTAATTAAAAAGTGTACATTGCCTATCCAATAAGTTTCTATATCAATACTTATATACTTGGATTTTATATTGTATCTTGAAAATTATTATAATACATGTTGAATCTCTAGAATGGTTTCGATTCAGGTGTTGGAATTACTAATGACATACATGAAAATGCAATAAAACAAACACAAGTGGTACACTTTTATGTTACGGTTGAATAGTCATCATTCTTCGTGACTCAGTTTTCATGAAGTTTTTGGGCCCCACTAGCTCACCAACGAATTAACACTTTTGTAGAACAAAGTATAATTTGTTTCAAGCACTTATTAGTCCCCTACCGGTTTTCACCGGAGGGGACTATAGCTTTCCTCTGCGTCCATCCGTCCGTCTGTCCGCCCGTCCGTCCGTCTGTCCGTCCGTCCGTCCGTCTGTCTGTCCCACTTCAGTTTTCCACACTTTTTTTCTTTAGGCGTTTGAGGAATAATATGAAATTTGTCGAACAGCTTCAAAATGTCAAACTACAGATGAAGTTTACACTTTTGTAGCGTCTGGTTGACATATGTTCGAGAAAATTAATTTTTTATATTCCAATTTTTTAATGTTCAGGTTCGAAATTCTGCATATCAGTGCATTGTTTACACAATTTCCACAAACCGGTAGGGGACGTGTATTGCTTATGCAATACTCGCAGAATGCTTGTTAAACAAGTTAATCCACGATTTGCGTCTGATATACCAGTAAAAAAAAACAACTATCTAAAAAAAACTTGACTGCAACAAATTGATGAATTCACGGTATAAAAAAAGCATAGGCGTAACATTCATTCTTAAAAACTTATTTTGTACTTTAAATACATACAAAATGTACTTGTTCTCAGACCTTTTAATCCCCTTTTGATACCTATTCCTGATTTACTGTTCAACGTAAGTAAGCAATCTTTTAGGAGGCATTGAATTTTACGATTGAAAACAAACTAGGTACTTTTTACTTTTGATTTCATTATTTCTAGACAACACTTTATCTCCGGGTAGCTTGTTATAAATACTGCGGAAGTAGAACGTCTAAAGGGTTTATCAGATGATAAAACTCAAATTTCATTTCCCTTACTTTATCAAAAATGGACTTTGATTTTGATTCTTGAACTATCGTATTATACATTGTAAGCGTATAATATTTCGTTGTTTTTCATCATAACTAGCAACTGATGGTTCAAGATCTATCATATCATATTAAGGGGTATGCCGATAAGTTCATTAATCATTGTTTATCCTAATTGTTTTCTGTCTTTACTTATTTAGCTGATACAAGAACATTTACCCATTCATATATGTAACAATTATCTACTAATGGTGTTCACTAAAGATAAAATCTGGCGATATACATGTCGCTTGTTGATATTTAATAAAAAGAAGTTGTATTAAAAACAGAAAATATCCAAGAACAATTATTATTTATTATTTTCAAGTTCATGTCTATAGCTAATGCATTTTCACATGTATCTGTTTTCCATTTTCATACATGTGACCTTCAATATTCTTGCATATATATTTTTTTTAATTTCAAAGACTATAAGAAAGACCAGTATTTGATTTTTCTGTTGAAAAAGGCCAAGGCTACATTTGCCGTTTTATTATTGTAGTTTGCATAAACACTACTGTATGAATAAAACATTTCATCCCCAATTCATATTCTAAAAAAATATTTTATTTTTATTGTCATTTTGTTCAATTTCACATATAATACTGTTTAACTATAAACATAGGTTGCTGTTTAAATGTAAAACCTTATTGGCAATTTCAAAAAATAGCGTTTCAATAAATGAAATAAGCGATTAGTATTTGGTGCATTTACAACAATATTACAACAGTATTATCACTCAACATATCAGAAAGACATACACAATTATTAAGTATCAATGACAATTACTTTATTCTCTGAACTGCATAAATCACAGTGTTGAGAAGAATCAATTGAACAATTGAACAATGATACATATGATACATACATTGCATGCATTTGAGAGTGACAATACAAAAGTGAAAAAAGGAAGTATGATTGGCAATTAACCTAGAGAGCTATCTCTCTCAATTATAACTTTGATGAATTTGCACAGATTATTTGTAAACAGTTGGTTGTGTGTAGAAGTATGAAGGTATGTATAAAACTTTCTTATCTTTAATTGTTATATCAGTTAAACATTAACAGATAATGTAGTAATCAATTATATTAAAACGACATACACGTTTGTTCAAATGTAAGCCGAACATCAACAGATAAAGCAATAACCAATTACATTTAAAAGACATACACAGCTGTTCAAGTTTAAGTAAAACATTAACAGATAATATAATAATTAATAATATTTAAACGACATACACAGATGTTTATTTATCCGTTGAAAATCAACAGACAATGCAATAACTGTCCGCCTTGTTCTCTTTTCCTAGCAACCATTAACGTTAAATCAGCAAAAACAAAACATTTATTCGGAAGAAAAATAGTTTTAGGAAGAGAACAGTTTTGAATGTATCTGTACCTTCACAGACCACTCGCTTGATTCTCATACATGTACCAAATCAAAATATAAAAAGAATTGTTTTAAGATACATGTACTAGTAGTTCATGCATATTTTGTTCACAGTCTTTAAGTTACAGAAAAACTTTATGTTTACGATTTATATTATTTGAAATTATAGATAAAAAAAAAAGTGACTCGTCATATGGCGACGAGTGTAGTCGTAAAAAGCCAGGATATCAGTTATATTAGATCTTTGTAGACATAACTGTAGGGTGTATGGTATATAAGGTCCTTGTATACTTTACTATTGGATATATAGTATATTAGATCCTTGTAGAATCTGCTATACGATATATGGTAATTAAATCCTTTGTGGTTTCCTCTGTAAAATATATGGTATATTTTATCCGTGTAGACTTTACGGTAAGATATATGGTATATAAGGTGCTTGTAGGCTTTACTGTAAGATATATTGTATATTTTATTCTTGTAGATTCTACTGTAAGATATATGGTATATTTTATCCCTGTAGATTTTACTGTAAGATATATGGTTTATAAGCTCCTTGTAGACTTTACTGTATAATATATGATATACAAGGTCCTTATAGACTCTACTTTAAGTTATATGGGGTATACTAGATCCTTGTAGACTTTACTGAAGGATATTTGGTATAATAAATCCGTGTAGAATTTACTGCGGATTGTTCTACAAGTTATCGATGTGATAAAGAAGGAGAGGGAAATTGAGAGTGGGTAGGATTGCTTGCATGAGCAGCAGTTTTATTATCCAAAACAAAATACTAGGCTTTAATTTTGAGTGCATTATGGAACCTGTATTTTACAATAAGTCTCCGCGGAGGTATATAAAGTAATGCAGACCTCTGCGTTCGTCTGATTAATGCATTTTTAACGTCAAGACGTCAAACAATGTCTGTGAATTGATATTAATTAATGTAAACTGTACATTAAGAACAAAAATATACATGAATTACATGTAAATGCAGATAAAAAATACAACCTGCAACAAATATTTTGTAAACTGTGAACACAGAAAGAACAATGCCTTACTAGAACATTGTTTTAGATAAAGTATAGATGGTCCCTTTAGAATTGAGACGATTTGTTTTAAATGAATAGGGTCAAGATTCTTAAAGAATGGCAAAACTTATAACCAATTTTAAAATAAGTGGACAATTGCTTGGTGTTTTGTTCACAACACTGAGAACTATTCAAGAAAAAAGGATAATGTTATTACACAGGGTATAACAAGTTTTTAAAACACATATATAATTTCTATTAGTCAAAAGCGATTTTATCGTAACAAAACTCCATTACGACATTACAAGTTTAGAACATACATTTATTTTAAGCAGCAATGTACCCTAGCTATCTTGTCGAATAAAGCAATATCTCTTTATCCATTGATTTTTTTCTCTCTCTCCTTTATTTCTTAAGTAATCTTAATTGCCTTCGTTTGCAATTGTAACAGCAGTGAGGTGTTTCATTCAGAATATATTTGGTAAAATCTGATTACGGTCAATAAGCTGGATTACAGTTAATAAGCTGGCTTCGTGATTAAACAGGATAGTTATGGACCAGCTATTGCATTAATGGTCGTTTATTTGATATTTTGCACACTTTTATGTTTTATTTATATGAATAATTCTGTGAAACTAGAAGTTAGATTTACATATTCAACGGACACAGGCTATGTTTATATATTCTATGATATCGTATACAACAAATGCATTTTTTTTTGCGTTATTGATGTGGTTAGAGTCTTTTTTTTTCTATGAGTCGCCCTTTTTGAAAGAGATTTTAATCAAATAAACATTTACAATGGAGGACCATTTATATGCAACAAGTAAAAGATTAAGTAAATGTATAGCTAACTTGATTTTGCTGAAGGTTTAAGTTCTTATGTCTGCAATTTGTCTGTAGAACAGCCTAAATAGAAGGTCATCTCCAAGCGGTGTAGGCAATAGGTGTAAATTGAGTTTTATGCTTAAAAGTTTAACATGATTTGTAACATTTAAGAGCCTCGTGAATCCTGATCAACAGCTACTGTTTAAAATTGATCATTTGTTTAAAAGTATTGTTTCTTACAATATCAAAACGAACTTTAATGTATAACTTTTTGATAAAAGTTTTATAATATTCATATCAAATTGTGGGACTGTAAAAGATTTTAAGAAATAAAGATAAGGTAAAATACGCATTCTGTAGGTCCTATAAGATAGGTTAATAACATAGAAATTTTTGGAAAAAAATATGTTAATACAAGAAATTTAGAATTGTTTACTGAGCATGAATATTATTACGAGTAATAGATCAAAGCGTTTCAGAATCACTAACACAACAGAAGAAAAGACAAAATTATTTGCATCAGATAGAATGGTTTACATACATTGAGTACCTTAGTTTAAAAAATCTTAAATACGAGAAATTAATGCACTTGTACTCACAATTGTAAGAGGGGTTTCTAATCAAAGCAGTTATTCATATGCAGATCTTTAAGCTTCTGAAAAATTCAGATTAATAATATTCATGTAGTATCGAAAATGGCTGTGGACCCCCCCCCCCCCCAAAAAAAAAAAAAAAAATAAAAAAACATTCCTGATCCGTGCATATTTCTATGAGGATAACAACAATTCATTCCAAGAATTCAATTATAAACAAATATTTGATTTTGGACAATATTTGCTATTTAGTCTAGAAGGAGAACATTTTAATGACTAAAATGGCGAGTAAATATCCCAGATACTTTTACTTTACCTAACTTGTTATGTTAACAATGCTTATAAAAGACATTGTCAAACAATACTTTTATAAAAGTCAGACCTTTTAAAATATTTTTTGAATACAAGTAATCTCCAGAGAATGGTGTCTGTAAATAAGTTATTTTGATATTTTTCGGTAGTTAAAACAAACTTACAGCCGACCAGATTCATAATCATAAAGCAAATGAAATCAGCAGGTATAAAAAGGTAACTTCTCTTATGTAGTAAGAACACTTCTTTAGCTATTGTGTTTGTGATTTGTATACAAAGTGTCGTTCTTTCCAGTCTTGCATTTTAATTGAAATATAATTCTATTGGACGACAAGAAGAACGTCTTCAGAGACGGAATAATCGTTTTCTTGAAGACTTATTTTAATCTCATTAACTTTATCTTAATAGGAATATTGTGATTAAGCATTTGCAAGTCCATCTACACTCTATACATATTTTATAGTGGAGATAGTGTGGCTCTTTTGTTGTGTTTATTGATCAATGGAATTTATTCCACAACTGATGAAATAAAATCGGGCTATAAAAGAGATGTTTGATAAGGTGTCACTATCTTTAATCGTGCAGTCAGTTAGCGTCTTAATTAACCGGGTTTGTCATTTGCCTACGGCTTTCTCAAATGCATTATGTAAAAGAGTACAAAGTAAATAGGATCACGGAATATTAAGTGGAATCTGCATTTTTCTTGATAAATCAAAGATTTAAGATCAATACGTCATATTCGCAGAAGTTGGCAAATTTTCACTTCAAAGTGCAAGCTCATATCTGGTGCACGAAACAAACTATAAAGATTGTATCTTTTACCAACTCAGTTTGTATCTTTCAAAAATACACACTTGAAGTCAATGTTCTTAGTAAAGTATTGCCAGAGTGTCAGAAACAAGGAGAGTCTTAAATGGTCGGGTCACAGAATCAATAAAACTTGATTTGTTGCGTGTGTTAGCGTTAGACATCAAAGATTGCCTCTAATATCACACAGGCAACAGGAACTGTAGCGGATACATGAAGTAAATCACTGGTACAAGATTGCAATTTGACAATAACTTCATATCCTAAATCAGTTCTTCCACTGCTTTTCCTAATTTCATTTTGGTATTATTTTAAAACAGGAGCTAAATGGATTAATGCATATACTAGTAGTTACAAAATAAAACGAAAAATACAACAATCACAGAAAACATACAAAAATCAAAAAATATTTTTTTTTAATCTGAACTAATCTTTTGATATATATTTATAAACTTACTGATATAGTTACATTCATATATGATGTAGCCAATCCAAACTTAGGATAATTGACATTGATATTAAAAACAAAAGTTTGCACTCATGTGCTAAAACAATTGGAGAATGTGGAGAAAATAGTTTAACAATAAAATATTTTTCTTGTGTTTCATAGAAGGGAAATGAGGCATTATTGCAGAACATAACCCTTATGAATGAAACATTTTGATCACAAGTATTGTGGCCCGTAGGAAACTACTTACAAAACAATTGTATATTTCACTTTTTAGCAGTAAACGATCAACTAAAACGTTTTTGTAACGAAGGTCTACTTATTAACAGCTGAAATTTTTATATAATTTTAATTTTAATTAGTTGTATGTTTCTTTCTATTCATGACATATCTTTTCTAAATGCTAATCTATTTGAAATCAGAGCTTTCAAAGGTTAACATAAGATAATGACAAAATCTCATAAAAGGTGAACATTTAAGGTAAAAACAGACGTATTATAAAGACATACCTAAGTTCACTGATTACTGTTCTCAAAAATATATAGTAAATAATGAGAAAACAATGCTTTGAAACACGTTTATTTCAAAGTACAAGTATACCTGGCTTTATTCTGAAATTTTCAAATTCTTTCAGTCATATTTTGTATTCTAGTATACATTTTCTATGATAGAAGCCTATGCCTAAATTGTTGGATGTTTATTTATGATTGTGACATGTTTGAAAAGATGTGTAACTTTCTAAATAATGATCGGTATAGAACGAAGTATGTAGATATACCAAAAGCGTATAAATCGGTATAATCTGCTTATTGAGATTGTTTGTGAAATCCGATTGTCCACGTACGGGAACTTTGCTTTCTTGATTAGCGCTTTGGTTAATCCCAAAAAAAATTTGATTGATTGTAAAAGTCGTTGTGGTCTCTATCAGCTTGATTTACACAGTATAGCCGAAGCTTTTGAAAATATGAATATAAATATTAAGAACCTTTCAAAATTTTGTTTTCTAATTGAAAACTAATAGAAAACCTTTACAACCCAACAGAAAAGCTCATTTTTATTAAGTCTATACATGCTATTTTTATATAATGAGATTTAGATCAAATGCCTCCGATAGTTTATTTACAATTGGCGTACAATAGATTCCTACCGTACACAATATGCACTGATGATTACTTTTTGGTTATGTTGTTGTGTATTCACATGTTTAAATAAGTGTTTTTAGATTATGAACAGAAAACATTACTTTTCAAACGTTACTTGTGCTTATCACCTTAAAAAAATTTTAAAAATGTTTTATCTCTATTTTTAACATCTTTATCGCGTTTAAATCATACTTTTTTTTAAAAAGACATTTCAAGTATGTTTTAAGAATGAACTTGTCGTTCTTTCAGGTGAATGAAAGGTGACTGAATGGTAGAGCTATGACATTTACTATTTAGTTTCCTTTCAGTTGCCTGAATGACGGATTTTAATGCTTTCTTTCTTAAATCAATACAATACTTGATCGCAGTTGTTCACATATATCCCACATGACCCTCTTAAGCTTATGCTTCTTTTAACGGGTTATAGGTCAGTTTATTGAAAAATTGAGAAAAAAATTTATGTAAAATGTTTCAAGAAAAATTGAAAATACAAAATAAAACTGATAAAACATTTTGTACTTCTAGGCTAGAAAGGTACGTTATAAAGAAGAAGACCAGAAGATTTTTTTTATTTTACTTTTTTATGTCACTTTGGGAAGTACTACACAAAAGATACATTAAATCAAAATCGAATGCCTGATTATTAATTATTGGTTTTATCCTAAGCACATCGTGCATTCCCGCATACTTCTTCTACTGAATGATCACGATGGGAAACTCGCATGTCCACATACACAGAAAACGTTAATGTTGAGTTTTATGACTTTTAAAATTATTTCAGTAACATTCACCCGTTTAATGACTGTGCAAAATATACTTTTAAATAGTTATTTTTCTGTTACAACATAGAAAATCCAGAGAAATTCAAAAGAAAGTTAACATATACGGATTTTCCCCTTTTGAATTACAATTAATGGCTTCAAAATAATTTCCGAATTTATAAGGAAGGTCTGATTGTCCATTTCTTCTAGTCCCCTTAAAACCAATTTTTTCCACGTTACTCCGGTCACGAATAGAAATCAATCCGTTTAGAACTTGTCAAATAATTTGTTTCTGTACAACTGGATACTTCGGAAAAATGTCTTCATACATCTTAAAATGTGACTACCCATGGTCAGTGCATTTTGTATTGTAAAGCGTTTTGCAAATTTTTTGGCATAGTCAGACTATCCTAGATTGTAAAACGGCAATATATACATATAGTTATTCACTCATATTACACTACAAAAAAACATTATATGACATTAAAAGAAAAATTAAAATGATGTATTTCAGGTCAAATAGAAAACAGATATAAAGATATAATACGTAGAGGTTGAAACAGTGGATGGGAAAATAATTTTCATCCAATATAAATTACCCCCATATATACCTTTTGGTCTAGGCTACATAGGACTTGCTATGTTTATACAGAGCCTATAAACTAGACGTATATCTGAGATAGCAGAAATTTTCTTAATTACAGGATAAAGATTTCAGTGTTTCACACAGTTTATTGAATTGAAAAGTATACAAATCTGAAAAACCTTAAGCTATGAACTCTTGTTTGTGTACATGAAAGACTGGTTATTTTGTGTTCTTTCTTAGTTATCTAAGAAGGAAATGTGCCATTTGGACAGCAAAAGGACAACTGATTCAGAAAACAGAGCATTAAGGTTTTATTTTATAAATTGAAAACGAACTTTTTGGCTATTTCTTTTTACGGGAGAAATAATGAATGAGTAATAATGTTTAAAATATTTAAAATAACAAAACTAAAAAACCCTTGGTCCCTTTTGTTCTACGTGTCAAATGAAATAAATGCTTCAAAATGTTTCATTACTTTTTTTCAAAAGCAAAGATCCGGTGCTATTGCAATGGTGCAAATGGTGGGCGGCCGCCAAAAGGGTACCCAAAATGTAAGGATAACTCCTCTTACTTTATTCAATAAAGGAATATGTTGTTTTGGTTTTGTAGATCAGTTGTACATGTATCCGAGATGTGAATACAATTGGATTTTGATTTTTGATAATTCGTGCAAAAAACACCCATTATTTGTTCCAAATGAATTTAGACCCCAAAGATAATTTCAGTAAGTCACAAACATACAAATTCACATTGAAAATTCAGTAGTTGTAAGGAATTTTGATGCTGCTAAGGGGAGATGCGATGGTGCATTTTCAGCTGAACAGCAAGGAAACTAAGGCACCTTGTACGTCAGTGACATCGGTGTGTACAGTTAAAATTTAGCAACTGCAGTAGGTGAACGTGACAAATAAGCCATACTTGTTGACAGGAAGAGACAACTGACAATATGAATTGGAAATACCAGGTAAGCCGCCAGACTTCTGTGTAGGTTTGTCAATTAAAACCAAATATTGTACATTTTTAAAACTACATATATCAATATGCGAATAATATCAATGTTATGGTACTGAGTAACCTTTGTTGATTGTCGTTTAAAAAACGATGGATGGTCAACAAAAAGAACATCAGATCCTCCCTAAATTTCAAGATATGATTTGCTGAACAATAAACTATATTCTATATATTTTACCTTTTTACATTTGGGTATTTTCCTTTTGTATAGATCTTTTAGTAAAAATCAATAGAGTTTCAATTAATCACGACCACCGAACGCTCAAACGTTGGCATACATGTTTTTTACGACTGTCATCTTTAATACACTTAAATGATATCAACAAAAAAGAATGGTCGACCAAATTTTCTTAAGTAAAGGAATATGTTGTTTTGGTTTTGTAGATTAGTTGTACATATATCCGAGATGTGAATACAATTGGATTTTGATTTTTGATAATTCGTGCAAAAAACACCCATTATTTGTTCCAAATGAATTTAGACCCCAAAGATAATTTCAGTAAGTCACAAACATACAAATTCACATTGAAAATTCAGTAGTTGTAAGGAATTTTGATGCTGCTAAGGGGAGATGTTATGGTGCATTTTAAGCTGAACAGCAAGGAAACTAAGGCACCTTGTACGTCAGTGACATCGGTGTGTACAGTTAAAATTTAGCAACTGCAGTAGGTGAACGTGACAAATAAGCCATACTTGTTGACAGGAAGAGACAACTGACAATATGAATTGGAGATACCAGGTAAGCCGCCAGACTTCTGTGTAGGTTTGTCAATTAAAACCAAATATTGTACATTTTTAAAACTACATATATCAATATGCGAATAATATCAATGTTATTGTTGATTGTCGTTTAAAAAACGATGGATGGTCAACAAAAAGAACATCAGATCCTCCCTAAATTTCAAGATATGATTTGCTGAACAATAAACTATATTCTATATATTTTACCTTTTTACATTTGGGTATTTTCCTTTTGTATAGATCTTTTAGTAAAAATCAATAGAGTTTCAATTAATCACGACCACCGAACGCTCAAACGTTGGCATACATGTTTTTTACGACTGTCATCTTTAATACACTTAAATGATATCAACAAAAAAGAATGGTCGACCAAATTTTCTTAAGTAAAGGAATATGTTGTTTTGGTTTTGTAGATCAGTTGTACATATATCCGAGATGTGAATACAATTGGATTTTGATTTTTGATAATTCGTGCAAAAAACACCCATTATTTGTTCCAAATGAATTTAGACCCCAAAGATAATTTCAGTAAGTCACAAACATACAAATTCACATTGAAAATTCAGTAGTTGTAAGGAATTTTGATGCTGCTAAGGGGAGATGTTATGGTGCATTTTAAGCTGAACAGCAAGGAAACTAAGGCACCTTGTACGTCAGTGACATCGGTGTGTACAGTTAAAATTTAGCAACTGCAGTAGGTGAACGTGACAAATAAGCCATACTTGTTGACAGGAAGAGACAACTGACAATATGAATTGGAAATACCAGGTAAGCCGCCAGACTTCTGTGTAGGTTTGTCAATTAAAACCAAATATTGTACATTTTTAAAACTACATATATCAATATGCGAATAATATCAATGTTATTGTTGATTGTCGTTTAAAAAACGATGGATGGTCAACAAAAAGAACATCAGATCCTCCCTAAATTTCAAGATATGATTTGCTGAACAATAAACTATATTCCATATATTTTACCTTTTTACATTTGGGTATTTTCTTTTTGTATAGATCTTTTAGTAAAAATCAATATAGTTTCAATTAATCACGACCACCGAACGCTCAAACGTTGGCATACATGTTTTTTACGACTGTCATCTTTAATACCCTTAAATGATATCAACAAAAAAGAATGGTCGACCAAATTTTCTTAAGATGGAATTTGATTAAAACATGAGTTATGCCTTTTTGTCAGTTAAATTGTAATGTTTTTAGAGAAACAAGCAGAGTCAAATTGAAACAGTTGTCAGAAAATCCATCTCAGGGAAATTTAATGTTTTCAATCGCTTAGAATTTTAGCTGATGCAAATCTCTGCAACACTCTGATAACTCATATAAAGAGCGTGTGAACGCTTAAATCTTTCATCGATTTATTTTCCATCAAATACCATTGAACACTTCAAAATTATGATTTATTTCTTATTTAAATAAATTTGAAGAAATTTTTACCTTGTTACCTCAAGTCAAACAAAATAAACGATTAAAAGATCTTTTGAAATATAAATTTGGACTTTCACCTCCGGCCTGATTAACAACTTGATCGGCCAAGGTAGAATCCTTGATCTCATGTAAGCCATGGTCTCTTCGACGTTTATTTGGAATGTTGTAAATGCTTTTAAAAAGAACTAAAGACAGTGTCTCAAATCCTTGTCTTTAGCTTTCAGGGGATCAACGATATGACTCAAAAAGAACATCACGACGCCGGTATAGGGCTGCATTTCTTATTGTGTTAAGAAGTTGACTTTGTAAATATATGTTATAGATTTCATGTACAACGTTTAACAAAATAGATTTTAAAACACATTAGTTATACTTGGGTACTTAAATGACCTTCATCTTTAAGCTTTATGTCAAATCTATGGGCAAAAGTTAATTTTTTCATCCCGATTTATATACAACTTATGACTAAAAACTTTATGCGGTTTTTTTTTTAAATATTGAATATACTTTTCAAAAAACACAAAAACTATTATTAAATGGTAATTACTTCTGTAAGAGGACTTCATATATTTTAGGTATCCTCTTAGAAAGCTAAAAACATAAGTAAAAGTTCTTAGTCTTAATGTATTTTGACTTAAATCACCATCATAGTCATTTTAAACAAGTGTTCTGCTGTCTTCAGAGTAGAAAGAATGATACCGTAAGTTATCATACGATAGATCAACTTTTGAAGCAGATTTCACATACTTATGTTTGCTGTGAGACCAATTCTAGTAAATAAAAGATTTGTAAAACTTGTTAGACAGATAAAAAATCTTATTCTGAAATAATTTTCATAATACATGTACTTTCACACTTATACACAAGTATACATATGGTTGATAGATATTCTCACTTATATAACTATATATATAAAAAGAGTTGTAAAACCTGTTATATACATGTAGATAAAAAAAAAACTTATTCTAACATAGTTTTTTTTTCATATATATACTTTCACACTTAATTATACCTATTGGTTGATAAATATTATCACTTATACCGACTACACCGATAAATCAATATATAACAATAGTGTTGTCTGAGTTTTTAATATCCCTTGACAAGAACTAGGCCGCTTCGTATCAGCTGTAAGTGAGCATTTATCTCCCTCCTTACAGATAGGTTGGAAGGCTTGACCATTGTTGAAACTTGTTGCTTATATGTTTTTGTTGCTTGGTTATCAAGACTTCTAGAACGATAAAAAAATCTTAGCTTCAAAGAGTACCTGAACGTAATTCTGAACATTTCCAAATTAGTAGAGTCATGACAGAACCAATTTATATCAAATTAAAACACCTTTAATAAATCTTCTAAGAAGCACACAATCCACAACAATTCTGCTTCAACACCGACTTTTAAAAGAAGGTTCCTTAGTGTTATGCATATAACACTTGAAATGCAGTTAAACTAGTATCTTGCAAATCAGCATAATTTGTCATTATTAAAGTCTCTCTTGCAAAGGCAAATTAAGTTCGAAGTCAGAAATGATGACTAGAGGCATACAGATCTCCATAGCCTAATGTAAAATTTAAAACGTCAGACAAAACAAAACTAACAGCAAAACGTTACCCGCTAGTACCTGTCCTGGGAAGAGAATTGCACAATTAAGGAATAAGACATAAATACAAATGAATTTAATTAATCTCCATCGACTGTGAAAGTAAAGAAGAAAATATTATGAAATTTTTATCTCACAAATCAAATAAGGAATAAGACATTTTAGGCAGAAATTTAAATGTTTTGACTGTAAAAGTACAAAGAAAATATCATAAAAATTTATTATTTTTTTTTACGTGGCAATATTGGTCCTATCCTAGAGCTTAAGTCCAAGACCTAGGGACAATACATTTCACAATTTAAGAAAATGTTTCATGGGCATCATAATCATGCATTTAGTTTTTGCCAAATACATGTATCTATATGAAAATAGATGATTTTTAAAGATTCAATAAAATTTTACTATTTGGCCCCGCCCTATGACCTAAACTCCTGACCCAGGTCCA
Source organism: Magallana angulata (assembly GCF_025612915.1). Classification (NCBI taxonomy): domain Eukaryota; kingdom Metazoa; phylum Mollusca; class Bivalvia; order Ostreida; family Ostreidae; genus Magallana; species Magallana angulata. Next base: position 16,890,779 of record NC_069114.1, on the reverse strand, counting down.
TAAATTCTACAATATGTGTAGAAAGCATTATAGGCATCATTACTGTGCATTTTACATATAATTTTGTTTATGTTCCACTACTGATGAAGTAGAGAATATGATTTTCGAAGATTCAATACATTTTTTAAATATGGTTGTATTAGCCCCACCCTAGAGGGAACTGAACCCCTAAGTCAGGGCTCATGAGTTTTACACTTTTAGTAGAGGACTTCATGGACATCAAAATTATGGATTTATTACATTTTGGTAGGTGTCACGGTACAAAATCACAGAGAGGCGCTTAAAAATTATGCGGCAAAATCACAAAGCAGCGCATCAAAGTTACATGGTAAAATCAGAATGCGGCGCGCTTTAAAGTTATGCGGCAAAATCACAAAGCAGCGCATCAAAGTTACATGGTAAAATCAGAATGCGGCGCGCATCAAAGTAATGCGGTAAAATCAGAAAGCGGCGCGCATCAAAGTAATGCAGTAAAATCAGAAAGCGACGCATGAAAGTTATGTGGTAAAATCAGAAAGCGGCGCATCAAAGTTATGCGGTAAAATCACAAAGCGTAGGATCAAAGTTAGGTTGCAAAATCACAAAGCGGTGTGTCAAAGTTAGGTGGTAAGATCACTAAGCGGCGCATTATAGTTAGGTGACAATATCACAAAGCAGCGCATCAAAGTTGTGTGGTAAACTAAAAAACTAAGAAAGCGGCGCGTCAAAGTTTTGATATAAAACCACAAAGCGGCGCATCAAAGTTATTCGGTAAAATCACATAGCGGTGGATCAAATGCTTACTGTAGATTTCATATTTCATACTAAGATTGCAATCAGTGATAGAATACTAGAAAATAAAGGAAGGAATTCTCAACTGCTGCATAAGATATCAGATGTAAATCATTGCGACAGTCATACAAAACATAAATCAAGAGGTAATTTTTCCCCCAAGTTATTAGGTTCTCAAAGCAGCTGATGGTGATTTCACATTGAGTTCTAATAAACAAAGTCTTAGCAAGAGATTCATTGGGTTCATCGCTCATCTGAGTACAAAGGTCATGATAAAATTAGCTTTATGAAGTCTTATAAAAAATATTTGGGCTAAATAGTACTAAATAGTAGAATGGATTTTGAATTAAAAGATTTTTAATTTTATCTTGAAATATTCTAATGTTTCACATTGAGCTTCCTTTGTTACAGGGTGATTTTATTGTCATATCTCTTACTGAGCATTGCAGTTCTCAAGAAGTTCTTAAACAACTGATAAACAGCTGAAAGTAGTGCTCCAAATTCCAAATGTAAATTTCATATTTAACACATAAGATTGCGATCAATACCAGAACATTAGAACCTAAAGAAAGTAGGTTTCATTGTTCTCCTGCAGAGGATGATATTTGACGCACATCACTGCGACAGTCTGCATTGGCATAAAAGGGATATATCAAAAGACAAAAATAGATTTTTTTTTCATTATCTAGACAACCAGAGATTTTTCATTAAAATTATGAAGTTCTCAAACCAATAAATGGTTATTACATAGTGACTTCTAAAATGCAATGTCTTAAAAACTCCCCGTTAATACTGTTTTGTGTCCCGGCGACACCAGTAATTACTGAAGCACTAAAATAACGTGTTAGAATAAAAACACACTTTCTGGTCTTAAATATGAATCAATTCAGTTGATACAACAAGTCGTTTGAAAAATTCACAAAGCAGTGCTTCAAACTGTTAACACGTCGGATTCTCTTTGAAATGGCTGACGATAGACATGTATTTTTCATAAGTGAAACATCCCTCTAAAAATACATATTGAGACACGTGACCTTGCAGCAAATTTGTGCATTACCATCAACATCAGAAAAACAAAATATATCGAAGAAATCAGTAAAATAGTACAGTAGTAGGATCCATAAGAATTAACAGCACATGCACGTAGTATCGTTTTTTAAAGTAAGGGGAAGGGGGCAACTTCATCTAAAATATCTTGGCAAGCAAAAATATTGGGTTATTCTCAAAATCACGATCCAAATCCTTGAAGGGGTTGCATAGTTTTCCTCGTAACTTCAATTTTACTGTTGAACTCGTATTTTCACCTCCAGTTATTACATGTAACATGTCCCCCAAAAAGGGAGGGTCAATTCCATGATTTTTCAAATGTAAATTAATTTTAGATAAATATCTGCTGCGAAAAAGTGCCCCGACCTCGACTGCCTTCAACAAATACAACAAAAGTTAATTTACTTAGGATATAAGACCAACTTAGGTAGTGACCAAGAGAAATATGTATATCAAAGAAACGCTTTCTCGTCGGCCACCACCATCTAATGCTCATAAGCAGTTTGAAACTACTTCCAGAGAAGATGGGTAGAGAAAGCGTGTAAAATGTCCACTAAAAGGGTGGATAAGATACTGAAAAATTGAAATATCAACAAATCTGATATTTTTTTTCAAAAAATCATTCACTGAAAAATTGGAATATCAACACATCGATAATTTTATCAAGAAATCATTCAAAACTACATGTATATACATATATATCATAGATTTGTAACCCTTAAATATGTTCAATATTTGGAATGTAATGATTCAAACTGGCGAGTACGTATCAATACATCCAAATAGTATTCTCTTTTTTAAAGTTAAATGCATTATTTTTAAATAGTGGGTTAGTGCTCTAATTTTTTCACAATTTAAATAAGGACGAATGGAAAACAAACTCATTTAAATCAACAAAAATGTGGAGAGATGACCCACTATACATTAAATATATCATTTTGTATCCCAGCTATTGAACTTTTTAGAAAAATATAATACAAGTTACTGAATTCGTGGGCAAAGTTACACATAGCATTCAAATAACTCACTTGGTTGTGACTGAAATGGCTCAGTGGTTAGAGCTCCAGACATAAAGTAACCTTAAATATCTAGGCTTTCAATGTTAAGGCAATATTTTTTTTCTTATCGTTTGTTAAAACATCAAAACCTGAATATAGTTATAAATTGTGCTTTTGCAAATATTATCAAATAGATTCAATTGAAAAAAATAAATTTGAAATTGTGTTTTACGACTAAACCAAATGAGCATTTACGTTTTCTTATCCCCCATCTTCTTTAAATTAGCAATGTTCCTGGTACTTTTTCCTATGATGCTGATTTGTGATCCTATCATATTTATATTCAGTGTAAATTTCATACAAATTAACATTAATATGAATATAAATATAAACATTAACGCGTGGTATTCAATCCGTCTCCACTGCCTTGGTCTGTTTTTAGGACCAACGACATTCAATGTTTAGATAAACCGTAAGGATATCATTTGACATAATGCCTTGAAAAGATTCAGTATACATGTATCTTCTGGAAACATTAAAAGAAACTACTAATTAAAGACAACTCAGTATCTCTTGTGATTTTATTGTTAAACGTAAAGTTAATATTAAACAATGCCTACAATGGATGACATTACTGATGGCCAATGCAGGTATTTGATGCCTTCACAGTGGGTCAATGCTTGACTTTATAGTCGGCCATTTCATGCATTTGTAGACTTTAAAGTTAGCCTATGTCTGCAATGAAAGACTTCACAATCAGCCTAGGCATACATTAAATGACTTTCCTGTCGTCAATGCAGCCATGTATTCTCTCGTTAGAAAAATTGTATTTTTTAAACAAATAAATATTTAAATAAAAAATATAGTTAATATCACCTTTTGCCATGTAACACTACTCGTTATGTTTTATTTAAGGAATAAGAAATCATTTTTCAGTATAATTTATTGAGGTGATATTTTATCCTAAAGACCTTCAGGCATTTTTTGAGTTGACTACATCCCAACCAAATTGATCACCTCATAATAATCAAGGAATTATTACTCATTACTTATATTTATATACTGTTCAACATTTGTATGATTAGATATTATAATACTGATATAATACTAATATATTTAAATTTCATTTTTCTTTAATTATGCAAACCCCGCTAGCGCCCCAACAAAACGTAATTTGAATTTATTGACTTGTACAGAACAAAATCGATTCGTAGTGTTATCACAAAGACGCTGAAAAATGTAAATATCTAATATTATCATGCAGAACATGGTTCTATCATTTTTAGGAAATCATTTTAATCGAATAGATCTCAACTAAACTGATTTATCTAAGTGACATGAAAATATAATGCAAACACGATCTCATTGCATGGAATGAAAGGTCATCTGTCCAATTTTCATATCATGATCATAGTTTTGATAATATGTTCTACAATAAATATGAGGGGTGGGACTTCATATTTCATTCTCGTATGCAATTGCAGGTTGCTTTCCTTGAAATGATACTATAGTTCTAGTGAATTTTAATCAGTTTCGCTCCATCTTTTTTTTTAAATTCTAGTCATTTATGAGAAATCCAGAAGAAAATTTTGCCCACATTCTATTTTAAATTACGTTTGCACACTGCAACACCAACTTTCAAACGTTTCATGAATAATACGAGTTGTTGATGGGTTTTTTTTTAGTTTTGTTTGTTTGGTTTTGTTGTTTTGTTTGTTTTTGGTTTTTATTTTTTGGCATTTGTGATCTTTTTCTTTTAATTTTTGTGATTTTTGATATATGAATTAAGGGGTTTTTTTTGTTTTGTCTTTTTAGTTTTTTGTTGTTTGTTTGGTTTTTTGTTGTTGTTTTTTTTGGCACAACTATACATTTATCAAATGACCTTCAAAAAAACGCAAAGAAACTAAGCATATTAATACCGAAACATTTACAAAATAGTAAATGAAGACAAGTTTTGGTATTCTTTTTTAATTTTTTGCGAACCAAGTGAACATAAAATCTACAAATAGTTAGTCTGTATGAACCACGTTATTTTGGAAGCAGCAAAAAATGTCTGCGGCTTTTTGAGGGATTAGGAAACAAATTAAAGTAATTTAGAGCCACTATCTAGACCGTGTTAATTGTAAATCACTACCGCGTCGATAAAAACCGAGAATGAGAACCACTTTAACGAGCAGATTCTGCGTAGTTAGGCCCCAGAAGATTGCCAATTTTTGCGCTCGCTTGCCGTTTAATTACATATATAGTAGGAGCAATTGAATTTATCGAAGGTGTACTGTCAAAGAGTAAGACATAAAATCAACTAAATCTTGTTCCAATTTAGCTGAACTCTATAACTTGGCTAATGCATCAAAAAGACTTAAGTTGAAAAGGGGGAAACGCTTTTTCAATTAAGTAATGGGTTTTTCTTCTTACATTGCAAACCTTATCTAATATATTCTTAAAGAGACGGATATCTGTGTTGAAACTTTGAGTATTAATACTCTGCCATTAAAATATCGCCAATGGACTATCGTTTTTAAGCCTTAACATTAATCAGTTGAAATTTCGATATATTTTAACTTTGTGTCTAGAGACAAAACGCAAACACAAATTAATGGTTTCTTGTATTTCTATTCAATACATGTATCAAAATCATTCGAAACAATTTTGTATACATTAGAAAATAATTGAAAAGTATTAATATGACAAAGTAAAAATCACTTCATAAAATAAACCATCAAATATAAATACAATCTGGCACATGTGAAACTTTATAAAGTTTAACGATAATATCAAGAGTTGTTAATAATAATATTTATCACATAGCACAAAAAATACTGGGTTAAAGAACAAAAAGGTATACCCGTATGTATATGCCATTTCAATTCTCAACAAATCAATTTCAAAATACAGTGCTTGATTAAATAGCATACCGTAAACGAAGTAAACGGACTGAAGTCGAAAGGGTCAACTTCGGATTTCCATACTTAAGTTATCATAAATTAGGTGGAAACAGTCACTTATAATCTGCTTACCCATGAAGCGCATTTCAAGAATTCACTTGGTGTAATTTAGGCAACAAGTCATTTCTTCAAGAATTCATTTGTTCAATTAAAGCAACAAGTCCTTTCTTCAAGAATTCATTTGTTCAATAAGGGTAACAAGTCCTTTCTTCATTGAACCCAAACCTTCCTTGAATTCCGGTGATATTTGGCAGTCCTTATATCCAACTGAGGCTCCTAAAAGCGCACCAAGAGCTGCTCCTCGATGGCAGTTCTCACCTGAATAAAGGTTTATTATTTACATTAATTTTTATATTGCATCAGCTAATCTGCCATTTATCTGTTATTCAAACTCTCTTAGTAAGACCATTGCATACATATGTTGTTTTAAAATCATCATACTAATTGTACTTGCTGCATAAAATCTTCGTTATACTCTTATTTAAACTTCAGCTGTATAAACAGTATTTTTCAGCAAATGTTGTTTGTTTTCAATTTCGTCTGTATGTTTTGGTTTTATAAGTAATGACGTTTCATTTCAACCAAATTAATTTCTCGATTCCAAACACCAAAAACAATCTAATCATCAAAGTACAAATGTACATGTATCTATATATCTTCAGTCCAAAATAACAATCTTTATGTAAACTCAATCCCAAGGTATGATAGTCTACATCATTAAGTAACATTATGCGTCTGTCCCCATCAATTGTTATAAAGTCTTTTAGGGTACCTCACTACACCTACACTTGTACATTTTAAGACACTACCTCACAAGATGGCGATTTAAATGTTTTGTTAAACTGTTTATATCGTTCGATTGGGTTGTTTATGGTTGTAACTCAGTGGTTAAAGTATTGGGAACCGCAGATCATAAGTTCGAATCCACCTGGAGCTTTTGTCCATGTTAACTGAATTAAATTTTAGAAAGTGTAATTTTTCATCCAAAATTGCACATTTATTGCATACTAGACTTAAATCCTTCTTATCCATTATGATATCTATCATAATCAAGTAATTTTCTGCTGATTTGAGAAAATATTTCACGTTGTAGTGAGCCACCTTAAAAAATCTTTCTAGAATTTCGGGAGGAAAATGCTTGATTTCTAAACGACTGTAACCAATGGTGAAATAGTGCAGATTCCAGAAAACGTTAATTGGGTTGAATCAATATCAAATAGAGACTGCAATTGTGAGATCGTTTTATCCTCTTACCTCCACAGTTGGCGTTTGCCAATAATCCCGCATTGACATCGTCAGCAAATTCTAGTGCTAAAAACAGCATACTTGACATAGCACCTTCTACATAACAGGCTGAACCAAGGTGGGCAGTAGCGGATTGGTGCAAATTTACCCTTTGTTCAGAACCCTTTGGAAGTCTGAAATATGAGAGGGTTTTTTTTAATGTAGATAACAGTTTGTACAGTGAAGTTAAGCAATGTTTTTCAGATATTTTTTTTTTCATGATGACCGAATTGGTACATCATACTTTGTGTATCAAAATACAAATGCTAGAACGTTCCTAAAGCAAATGCATTTTTACGTTAATCAGAAACAGACAACTTAACATTGAGAAGACGGTATCATTGTACTAACTTTCAAAACAATATATCAGTAAGCCAATCCTTACTTATAATACCCTGCTCTGGTGTGAATAAACAAAATAAGCGAAGGCGACATTTCACAGAAAGTTGACATTTGGTTGGTGAAAAACTAGATCCCACCAAATAGCATGCCATAACAAAGAACGTGTTAAAAGTCCATGCATCTGTGATGAAAAGTTGCTGCGAAATTTTTGACGATTTTTTTTAAATTAAGACTAAAACAAACGTCGTCATTTAACAGGAAGTTGGAATCCGATTGGTACATATATGATATGCCTAAACAAAGAGTGTGTTACTAATATTTTTTGTTATAGACAGGCGGACGAACAGCTGCAGAAGGCCAGCCAGACACACAAGGGTAAAACAGTATACCTTACTCTCCACTGGGGCGAATGTATTTATAAAGTTCTACTCACCCCTTAGCCATATCAAGAAGTTTCAACACAACGTCTCGTTTCTGTTCGCCCCCAAGTTGAGCATTACTGAGCGTCTTAAGTACCTCCTGTTGCAGGGAGTGACCATTGAGGACCCCATGCAGCAAGCGAGAGTAGATGTCGATGAAGGGAACCAGCCCTGGTTCAGGGTGGGTAAGTTTTATGAAGTCCACCGTGGCTTTTGCGCACTCGGATTCCGATTTATGGGCATAGTGGATAATCCAAGGAATTGCCGGTACGATGGCACCAATAACAACAAGCTGGTGATCAGAAGATCCTTTGCTTTTAGCTAGATATCTATGTTAAGAAGAGAAAACGGTCGTTCATTTCACTGGACATAGAGATAGTATATGTTAAAATTATATAATCTACTACGTTGTGATAATTAAAGAAGGTGTCTTACGAATGAAAGGTGTCCCACAAATGACATATTCGAATTATAAATACGTTCAATATCAGAACGATTGTCCATTTTTATAAAGTCATGCACGGGCACTTGATGTACAGATTTGCATTTCTAATAATACAATGACCTTATATAATCTAGTCGTAGTTTTCCTAAAAATTTCACATTGAGATGCATACATACATCGTATATATCGTATTTTTAATAAAGCTGAAACAGAACACCTTACAAAGGTATCAGATAATCATACGTACAAATACAATGTACCTTTATCATGATATTATGACAAATATGAACTTGAATTTCAGCATTTTCCTAGGTCATTAAACTGTTGCTAAGAAGTACAAATAAAACTATGAATAAATCATGTTGTCATTGTTTACACGCGTGAAATACATTTTCCCTACAAAGAAAATTCTAAATTTTTACCAACGCATAAAACTAAACACAAAGCGTGAGGGCGACTGTCTTATCAGTCATATTCCTAGAATTTCAAACCCAAACCTGTCCTTTCATCACGTGTGATTATAAACGTGTCTATAATTTGTAAGTACCCTTGCGTTACGACAAGTGATTTATTAATACATTGCTGACTACGGCTTCCTTTAACCATGAAATATAATGGCTCCCCGTTTGATATCTCGAATCAATATTCAAACCAATTGTTATTATCTTGTCCTTGCGTGATCTGAAATCTTTTATTTTCCAGTGCAAACCGTGTCACAGACTCTGTGAATGGTTTTAAAATGATTACTCTCGTACCCCATCTACATTAGCCGTTGGTTGCAAGCTAGAGATTCAAGTATCAGAAACATAGAACTCAGATAAATTACAGAGAGTGTCTTCGACCGGAATAAAAGTTTATAAAATAATGCCCAATAATTTAATGGAAGAAACGAGAATTTCTTTCACATTAAGACCTGGAACTTGCACTTAAGTGTTTATATGTCTCATAAATGTATCGAATGGATACGTCCAATTTTTTTATGATGCATGATTGTGACTGTCTGTTTTAAGATAAATCCTAAGATAAAAACGCTTTTCCAGAGCGATGGATATCGTTGTTTATTGTTACATGTACCACAGGTATACATCCCCATGGTGTGATTATAACTGATATACACAGGTTACACAATGGAACTTTAGTTTTATAAAATTGATAATTAACATAAATCATCTTGTGTAAAAACGTTGCTGCACATATCAGCGTATTTTGACATTTTTTTTTTCAAAACCAACTTTTTGCTGCCTGAAATATTTGATACAACGCCATGTTTGAGCCCTGGTTACTACATTGTGACAGTTTAGAAAGATAAACATTTGGCAAATCGTCGTCAAACAACTTTTTTTCAAGCCTAAAATTGATAATATCGCAATGTTAACATCATCGGTGGGACAAACTTTCAACAGTTCATTGGGGTTTTTTCATTTATTATCAAGATGTTTCATTCTGAAAATGTAGAATAAAGTTATTGACACTAAATTTTGTTTTCATTTATTATCAAGGTGTTTCATTCTGAAAATGTAGAATAATGTTATTGACACTAAATACAAATATATTTTCTACTATTTTTCTACGATGGTGAAATGATGTAGGAACCAATTTACGAGTTCAGTTTATTTGCTGACCTTTGATGACCTGGGTTGATTTAATTAACTATTACACGTATTTTGCACCATGGCCAATTCCTACATGGCTCTCAAACTACATGTTATTAGATGACAAATACTACTGATTGTCACTTTAATTTCTGTTAAAAATGGGGAAATGTTTACTTTAGACATGAAACCACGTTGGAGAATTTTATCAAATATCTACACTAAGATATTAGAGGGAGGATTACTTAACAGAATGCTTCAAGAAACATTTAATAGAGAGTTAAATTACAAGATCAAATTGGTAATCTACTTTGGCAAATCGTCCATCAAATATTTACATCTTTAGGTACCCCCTCCCTTCCATCAATTTCTCCTCAAACGCATATAGATGTAAATAATTCACAAAATGTGTTTTTCATAGTTTTTATTGTTTTTACCAACTGCTTTCTCACTGTTTGTGAAAATAAATCGCAAATACGGGTAAACACTGTATATAAAATATTGCATATTCACAGTGTAATGAATCAGCTTTAACGCCATTTTCTTTTAAATTATAAATATTAAGCCGACGCCTTTCGTAAGTAATTAAATTATAAGTCATATAAAAGCAAAGTTTCGGGGAGATAATTTGTTCGCAGATTCTGATCAATATGCTAAAAGAAAGGAATTGAACTTATCGATTGTGCATCTTCTTTAGAAAAAATCATCGCAGAGAAAGTCGATATATCGCGCTGTACAGAGATTAGCTTTAAGGATTAAATAACATTGGCTGATACACAAAGGTATGTAAAAGCAACAAAGACTAACAAATTTTATATTTTTCAAAAACCCTGCATTTATGATAATTCTGAAAGAAAATTAAACCTTCAAGGTAAACAATATTTGAATAGTCATGTATTATTAAATTTTATCAGAAGAAAGATTTCTTTACTTAAGAATATATAACAACCCAATTTTGTACAAGACAATAATAATATAATTGTGTTTTCATCAAAACCTCTTCAAACGTTTTCCTAAACTTTAGGTCTTAAACCATTATCTTTTCACCATAGTAGTAGTTAACCACAATTGAAATCTGACAGAAAAAATCTTTCAGAGTATTGACAAAACGTATTATGGTGATAATAAACAAACACTGATCAAAAGTCACATAGACTAAAAAAGCAACACCAATTATCAGCTATCAATCCAATGTAAGGAGTTTTACCAATAATCAGACACTTCATGAATGAACTTGGCGAGTCAAACTGTTCAGAAACCACAATTTGGTTTACAATTGTGATGGAGCATGAAGACTAAACGAAGACCAAGCATTTTTAACAGGGCATATCATAGATCGATAGAATGTCAATCTAAAAACCAGTTGAACCTTTAAGTAACATATTCGACAGTAATTTGTAAACTGTATGAAATGAAACAATTAATCGCCTGCATTGATGGGGGTTTTTTTTGACAGTGTCATTAGCTGTACAACCTTTAACTGATAACGACCCTTGTCAACCGTGTTTCACTAGATGTGCCATGACTTGGCTTTGCTATGCAAGTGATAGCCTTACTGTACTAAATATATATGCATTTATTTCTTACATTTCGCACGCATGAATTACAGGGGATGCGGTTATGATCTGAGTTTATATATATATATATATATATATATATATATATATATATATATATATATATATATATACACAATGTTATACGAAATATACATGCATCTAATGTTTTGCAACCAAAATATGAATGACAGTTGTCAAATGTCGTATTTAATTATCGAATATCGAATTCAAATCAAGGTGAAGAGTTTTTGTGCTATGTTATTGCAGGTTGTTTAAATGATAGTTAGATCATCATTTCTAAAACATGATTCCGTTGTTCACAGAGGGATATATGAGATATGAGATATAAATATATGTATATTTGTGCTTTTATGAGGAATTGGAAAAATTGATTTGATTGAAAGTTACACGCTGTAAAGTTTACAACTTGGGAGAGGGCGGCCGTGTGCCCAATCGCAATTGTATTTCTGTACAATAAAAATATGTTCAAATCATTTTTAAATCTGGTGTGAATAAAACTATGATATTGAAATCTAATAAAACATGTCCAGTAATGTCAATAAGACATTTTTCTTAAATCATACTCTGATTATCCTAAAAATAAACATTTAAATCTGAAAAAAAAATTTACATACATGTATATATCTATTGGAAAAATATTTCTGAAAGCAAGGTTATTTTCTATTTAACAGCTTATTGTAAAATCATTTCTTTAAGTGTTAATCACAATCTCATTTACACAACAACAAAACGGTAATCAATTATATACATAAAGCTTGTGAAACGTGATAGCCTTGTGAAATAAACAAGTCCAGCTGTGTGTTATGATCACCAACGTGGGCTGTGTTTTGCACGAACAGTTATATATTCTTACATTCATTTATTTGTGATAAGAAACACACACACACACACACACATATATATATATATATATATATATATATATATATATATATATATATATATATATATATATATATGTATATATATATATATATCATATGTGTGGTGTATATTACCCGTGTGATAAACTTTTGCTATATCAAACGGGTGGTGCTTTATCAAATACTTCCGGTCCAAACTATTTTTGACACAGCCCCTCGCTTCAACGCTTCAGTGACCTATTTTCGAAGATTTGTTAGTACTTTCAACATAACTATATCTACTATAAAATTTGATATAAAATGGATTTTGTCAAAGATTTAAATTTCAAATATGAAGGAAAACACATAACTGCGTAGCATAGGCGTTGGAACCGGGCTATTGGTGGGAGGGGGTTAGCCCTCCCCCCCCCCCCCCCCCCAAAAAAAAAGTTAACTATAAAGGAGTTCATCCTGACGACAGGATGAAAACAGAGCTTACTGGTTGTGTTTAAATACAAGAACTTACCGAAATAATGTTTCATAAGACTTTGATTCCACTATTTTAATCACTTTAATCACTATTTTAAATCTCGAATCATTAAGCTCATGTTCGTGTTATAAAACATCAATAACTGTTCCTCGTTCGAATCAATTCAAACTAACGAGCATTTGCAACTTTGTGTATGTCAACAAACTTGATTATTCAAGTCTTCTGATCAGTATTTCCATTTAATCAAATGGATAAAGCTCTAAGAAAAATTATTTAGTGCTTAAAAATTATTTCAAGGTTTATTTCAGTGAAACTTTACATTAAAACAATTAGATTTATCTCAGAAATGGTGTACTAAATTGTGTTGCGCAAGGTCACAAAAACAGCACACTTGTAACAAAATGTTGCATCATCGTTTTTAATCTTTGAAAAAAATCAATTCGGGTCATATAAGGGACTGTCTGAAAAGCTTCATAATATAAATCAAATTGTATGAGATAAATAGAACATCTATAATTGGGCAAGCCTCGCGAATACATACACGATTTCAACTCGTTGGATAAAGCAAATATAAAATTACACATTATATATATATATATATATATATATATATAAGAAGCACTAAAAAACCAACAACACTGGTTATCTATAGTGTCGGATAAAAAGATACACGGTTATAAGATGAGATATAAAAAATCACGAAAAATAACCATCAATAAAGGAAAATATTGTCAAATTTTCGAGACAACCAGTCCCTTCTTCAGGACAACAAAATAAAAACTACACATGAAAGAAAAACATCTACAAAACTAGCACTATAATATATAAAACGCCTGAAAATCCAGTCCGACTCAGCGGACGGTAGACTATACAGACCGTCAGCTGCGTCGGACGGGATTTTTCTGTCTCAGGCTTATGATCTTTACTACAAAGATGTAGTTGACACGTTCTGATCCGGTGTTTTATATATTATTTAGTTTAGTGGTAGTTTGGTAGAGGTTTTTCCTTTTTCACATGTAGTTTTTATTTTGTTGTCCTGAAGATGGGACAGGTTGTCCCAAAAATTTGACAATATTTTATTTTATTGTTCGTTTCGTTGGTTATATATAATTTATTTATATATATATTGATTTATTTCCCATGTCGCTTATAACACCAGATCTGATTGGTGTAAATTTTCATCCTACCTGCATGCTGTGATGTCACAATGCAATTCTTAGTTACAAGTGCACCTATAGATCTTTGCACAAAATTATATAATGAATACATGTAAATAAGTTGTCAAAATCCCTATTTCTACTGGTATAAATAAATGATTCTTAACATGATTCCAATTAATATTGATAGGTTTTCAATTTGCAAAGCATTGGTTAAACAATATAATTTAAAATTTGACGTATAACATATAACTAATTGTATCCAAATGTCAAGCAAATTTATGTAAAAATATTTTCAAACATTAATACACCATATAAAATCTAAGCTAACTTGTTAAAAATCATTTTCTGCCTAATATCAAACACTCTAAATAAAATACTTTTATGTGAGCTTACCTGTCTTCTGTCCAATGCAGCAGGGCTTCTGCAGATGTCGGTCGCATTTTGCTTCCGTTCCAGTCCTTGAAAAACGATCTGTGGAAAGATTCGGCATATGTGTCATTATGAGAGCCAGGAGTGGTCATAAACTTCACGTACTGCTCCAGCACCAGCCCGCGTAACTCCCTGGGATCCATGGAGGCTTGCGGATCCACTTTCTGCATTGTTTGCAACATGTTCAAAGCCATTACTGTGTTCAATGTGTTATCTCCTGCTTTCATTCCTGCAGCCAAAAAAATTATTAGGTTCTTTGGGGTCTTTGATTAAACACAAGGGTTACATTTTTCAAAGATTTTTTTCAATCTGCGAATGCAATAAATGTTACCAAAATGGTTAAAAAAACAAAACTATAGTGTCATTGAGAATTATGTGAATGTAGCCTAAACTGAACTGTAAAAGAACCATTTACACTAGAACTCATGCATCAAGCCTCACCCTGGTGGTAATGGACAGTCCTGTCTCTGTTTGTCCAGTATTTAAGCTTGTCATGAAGAATGACATCTCCAATCACTGGTTTGCTTTTCCCCGTGCCCGCAGAGCGACCACTGCCTCCTGCAAAATAACGCCACATTACAGTAATCACAAGAAAAATTACATTTTCTTATTACATGTACCATATTGTACATTATTTTAGTACATTGTAATCCACTGCTGTCAAATATCAGCAGGTTTTCTTCAATTAAATTTTCAAGTCCTTCCTTTAAACAAATTTTCTATAGCTTCTTATCCAAAAATGCTTCATGAAAGTTGAAATTGGCTAGATAATTTCAGAAAATAAAATAAATTTGAATAATCAAAGCCAACATTGGTGTTAATGGGTGCCAGCCAGATTTAATAAGAAAAACCCATTTGATCCAATAATAGAACTTAAAAATGTGTTTTAAAACATTTGATTGCTATTAAGATATACAAAAATATCTTAATTCACCAAACCCAAATCTAACGGTTGATTAATACTACCCAGATGTAATGTTTCAAAATGAGATTTCTGATAAAAAAAAAAATTCAATCTGCTTATTATATAAATTTTCTAATGAAATTGGGTCTTTTTACTTGATTAAAATGTATTTGTTACAAATAAAAAACCCAGATATAATCATAATTCCCCTGGGGTTTTGACCTTAAAAAATCAATTACAATTCATTATCTATAAGCCTCCAATCTATTAATAGCCTTTGGAAATAAAATCATGCACTCCACGACTGCATTCAGGAGAGTTAACTGTCAAAAAACTACCCATAAAATCAACAAGTACTGAAAAAAAAATTTCAGATAATTATGTTTTTTTATTTGTTATATACAGTAGAATGTATACACTAAAATTTCGATAAATTAAGTCTTTTTTTAGTTATACATGTATACAGTAATATGTAAATATTAAAATGTCGATAATTTATTTTGTTATACATCACAGTACACAGTAATATGTAAATATTAAAATTTGGATATTTTCGTATTTCTTTATACAAAGTTCTCCTTTTGAAGGAGATTCATTTTAACATAAAATGGCCTTGACCATTCAGCCCTATTAAGGTTACATGAATGTTGAATTTAAACAGGATACCTGTAGCAGATATTGTGAGAATACTGGAGGGATGATGTTTTTCTGGAGCTTGAAAGCCTGTCAACCATCCTCCATACCCAGATTTGATATCTGATGGACTATAATACCAATGTACAGGCATAGCCAATGCATCTGCAACGAACATTCCCCACAAAGCTTCTTGCTTCGCCTTCTGTAGTTTGGCAGACATTTTGGTGCTGAAAAAAACTGCTGATTGAAATTTCTCAGTTTCTATTTTTAACTTTTATTTATTATGTTTGTTGATTACAAAAGTGGCCATATTGAAAATACGCGTAATACTGTAGACTCCTTAATTTGCATGAGTACTTTGTTCCACAATTCAGCCGTTTTCCGTGAAATCACGAGTACATAAAATCACAAATGCCGAATTTATAATGTAGTTTCATTTAGTTTACATGTCCAAACAGTACAAGCGAGATTTTACAATTCGTTACATGCGCTTCATGCAATTTTACGCAGACATGAATTCTTTGCATTTAAATAGGAATCCACAGTATTAAAGCAACCAGAAAAATCAATGTAATTTCTAAAGGAAAGAATAATATATCAATAGATGTTTTTTTTTTTATTTAGAAGTTTTAATAACTTAAAGGCTTTGAATTCAAAGACAATATTCACAATAGCAACCAAGCAATAAAAACTCTGAGTAATCAACCATTAGAGGAAATAGAAGATGACATTTTATGATGATTACTGCATTTCCAGTGATATGAAAAATATGAGATGGACCACATGAGGACCATCATTTCTGATAATCAACACTTTGATTCCTAATCAGGTTATAAGTACATGAGTGTCTTTACTCTTTAGAGCTAATTGGTGCCTCTAAGCAAAATCCAACATAGAAATCTGCACCTGGTTTCACCTTTCATTCACTCAATTTTCCAAAAACCCATTTCATATATCTCCTTTAAAAAAGGGGTGAAGTATTTTTCAATATTAATGGCTCTTGTTATTTGTAATTATATACAATATTAGCACTACTGGTATTATCAAACATCAGATTATTTGATTATTTTTTAATACCTAGTTTAAGATAAAAATTCTAATACATAGCATGACTTCACAAATATATAATAATCTGGACCAATAAATCTCCTCTTTGTATTTCTATTATCAATAATGTTCATGAAAATACTGTGAACTTTTTATTTGTGGGGTCAATGTTTGTGGGGACACAAAATTTTCCTGGTTCGTGGGGTCATAATTTCATTGTTAGCAAGTTTGGGATAATCTTAATACCCAGGTAAGTATCAAACAAATGTTTGTATATATACATTCATGGGGATGTCAATTCGTGGACAAGGGCTATCCAGAGAGGCCACAAACATTGGTCCTCCATGTACAATGATGATTCCACAGTAGTTCTCATACAATAAGGAACATCTTATGCCAAAATTATATGTACACACAGTTCAGGAATATAAGACAAGAGGCCCAGGGGCCACATCGCTCACCTGAGCAACAATTGCCTTAATTCTGATCAAATTAGCATTACAGTATCAAAATATCTTGACAACTAAGTACAGTAGATCTTGCTAACAAAAATTGAAAATCTGCCAATTTTTATCCACTTCTGTTTTTTTGGTAAATACCAAGCCCCTTTTGTTGTTGTACCTGTAAGAGTATTTTTCTCTATTCCTATATCCCCCCCCCCCCAATTTCGTGGCCCAACTTTTCTCTAGGGAATCATGGTTTCATCAAACTTAAATCTGCATAACCTGTGCTTTCACACTAAGTACTGAGTTTTGGACCGAAAACTTTCCAGAATATTTTTAAAGATTTTCTCTATATATTCCTATTTCCTGGCCTAATAGTTTTAAGAGGAGTTTTAAAGATTTTCTCTATATATAAAAATGTATCCCCAATTGTGGCCCCGCCCTACCCATAGGGACCATGATTTGAACAAACTTGAATCTACATTGTCTGAGTATGGTTACATGCCAATTGGAGCTTTCTTGGCCAAATAGTTTTTAAAAAGAAATTTTATAAAAGATTTTCTTTATATATTCCTGTATAAAAATTTATCCCCTAATTGTGGCCCCATCCTACCCCCGGGGACCATTATTTGAACAAACTTGAATTTACACTATCTGAGGATGTTTCCACTCAAAACTGAGCTTTCCTGGCCTAATAGTTTTTGAGAAGAAGATTTTTAAAGATTTTCTCTATATATTCCTATGTAAAACTTGATCCCCCCATTGTGGCCCAACCCTACCCCCAGGGACTATGATTTGAACAAACTTGATTCTACACTACCTGAGGATGCTTTCATTTCAATGTGAGCTTTTCTGGCCTAATAGTTTTTGAGAAGAAGATTTTTAAAGATTTTCTCTATATATTCCAATGTAAAACTTAATCCCCCTATTGTGGCCCCACCCTACCCAGGGAACCGTAATTTGAACAAACTTGAATCTACACTCCCTGAGGATGCTTCCATTTTAATTTGAGCTTTTCTGGCCTGATAGTTTTTGAGAAGATTTGTAAAGATTTTCTCTATATATTCCAATGTAAAACTTGATCCCCCTATTGTGGCCCCACCCTACCCCTGGGAACCATAATTTGAACAAACTTGATTCTACACTACCTGAGGATGCTTCCATTTTAATTTGAGCTTTTCTGGCCTGATAGTTTTTGAGAAGAAGATTTGTAAAGATTTTCTCTATATATATTCCTATGTAAAACATGATCCCCCTATTGTGGCCCCACCCTACCCCTGGGAACCATAATTTGAACAAACTTGATTCTACACTACCTGAGGATGCTTCCATTTTAATTTGAGCTTTCCTGGCCTAATTGTTTTTTGGAAGAAGATTTGTAAAGATATTCTCTATATATTCCTATGTAAAACTTGTTCCCCACATTGTGGCCCCACCCTACCCCCGAGGACCATGATTTGAACAAACTTGAATCTACACTACCTGGGGATGCTCCCATTTTAATTTGAGCTTTTCTGGCCTGATAGCTTTTGAGAAGAAGATTTTTATAGATGTTCTCTATACATTCCTATGTAAAACTTGATCCCCCTCTTGTGGCCCCTCCCTACCCCTGGGGACCATGATTTGAACTAATTTGAATCTTCACTACCTGGGGATGCTCCCATTTTAATTTGAGCTTTTCTGGCCTGATAGCTATTGAGAAGAAGATTTTTATAGATGTTCTCTATACATTCCTATGTAAAACTTGATCCCCCTCTTGTGGCCCCTCCCTACCCCTGGGGACCATGATTTGAACTAATTTGAATCTTCACTACCTGAGGGTGCCTCCACACAAGTTTAAGCTTTTCAGGCCTAATAGTTTTTGAGAAGAAGATTTTTGAAAAATGCCAACAAATTTTCAATAATTCTAAATTATCTCCCCTTTAAAGAGGGTGTGGCCCTTCATTTAAACAGACTTGAATCCCCTTCACCTAGTGGTGCTTTGTGCCAAATTTGGTTGAAATCTGCCCTGTGGTTCTTGAGAAGAAGATGAAAATGTGAAAAGTTTACAACGACGACGACTACGCCGACAACGACGACAACGACAGACAACAGACAAATTGTGATCAGAAAAGCTCAGCCTTTGGCTCAGGTGAGCTAAAAAAGTGAACCTCTGTCTTATTATGACATCATCTTTTATCACCTAATATTTACATTTTTCAGTGTCTTTGCCTGTGATTACACTATGTATCGATTTTGTACTATATTAACCCATAACTTCAAATGAAGCCAAATTGTGGCGCCATTGAGATTTGCTTATTTATATTTAAATATTTAATCATAATACTATGATGGCTTAAAATTATGTAAATATAAGTAATAAGGAATCATTCTTTGCATATTATGAGGTGATAATTTCGTTCGGGGCGTGATCAAATCTATCATAAAGCGCTTCGGGCTTTATTGGATTTGATCACGCCCCGACCGAAATTATCACCTCATAATACTCAAAGAATGATTCCTTTTTCCTTATTTCATGCACTGTTTTGACATTTAAGGGTTTAAGAGGAGAGGGAGATAGCTAGCTAGCAGGAGCTTTATTCAGATGTTCTGTTCAAAATCTGAATGAGGATTGGTCTGATTTGAAAACCTTCTAAAGCTTTTCTAAAAACTTAAAGATAATCCACAAAAACAGATTGAGATAGTTCAAATTATGACTGTTAATGTGTATAAGATGTAATATTGAATGCATACCTACTATTGCTAATGGTAGCGCTAGGATCAGTTGACAGACTACGTGGACTATCGACAACTGGGACCTTGCTGAAGAATGCAAGAGCCAGGAATGAGGTCACAATTGGCAATGCTTGAGGGCCAGGTCTCCTGAATGTCTGGAACATATTCAGTTTTTTTTAGTATTAACACATTTTTAATGAACAACACATGTGCTATTTTATGTTTCATTTAATAAATGGTGATTATGAAAAAAAAAAATCAAGAGAATAACTGCAATCAGATGTACCTTTTGTTGGCTCCAAGAGTGGACACTTCTCTCATTGACATGTAGGGGTCTTTGGTATACTATTGTTTTCATTCGATATCTGAAAAGATATAATATGCTCCTATATTCTTTTTAGAAAACGTAAACTGCCCCAAGTCATGCCATATCATATAACAAAGGTAGAAATTAAATTCATTCCTTAAACAAAGAATGTCCAACTACACTAAAAAGTCTTACATATACATGTACATGTATACTGTATACAGGGAAACGAAAAAAAAAATTATGTCCAAATAACTCTGTCCAAAATTGCTCGATCGCACCCAAAACGAAACTTTATTCAGTCATTCTTACGATAAATTTGTACACCAAATTTTATTTTCTTTTTATTTTCAGCCTTTTTGCCCGTATTGTCAGTGGGCAAATTTAAGACTGGCCAACTTTCAATGTCTTAATTCATCTCTCTTCAAACTCAACTAGATGGGGTGAAACTGTCTGGAGGTGAAAAAGGGTGAAAATATAACCTGGGGCGAAAATAACTCTGGATGTATACAGTGTTAATTTTTTTTACAGAGATGCATCATTTATGACTCCCAGTCAGGTTTTTCTTTGCTTTCAATCATCTGGACTCAACACAGATATTTCCTCCAAGCTTCAATTTTATGAAAATTCAATAAATTATGACCAAGAAATACAACAAGCTAGAAACTTCATCACGGTATGTTATATACTATTGGTATCAAAAAGCAGGCAACTTAAGGTTCAAAACTGCAATAAAACATAAACAACATGCAATTGATTAGTTGCATAATGTTATTATAGGACCATGCAGGTTTTTTGTTAAATTGTCTTCTGAAAAAGACATTTCTGAGCAATTTGAAGATGATGTCAATTAAATCCAACAGAGCATAAAAACATCATACTGAGCAGCAAGAAGCTTTTCCTTGACCTTAAGTATTTTTCCACAGGGAAGAAAAATAAGTCTTGGTAAACAGGAAAGGGTAGCAGCATGGTTGCAATGCAAAATGAAATGGATATCGGATAAAAGAACTTTTATTTCAAGAGAAAATCCATTTTTGCCAAGAATGAAAATAATGAGACATTATATCACAGGAAACTAAAAGCCAGTCTTTATAATGCTTTATAAATTAAATGAATGCTAAGACTGTATGCATGATTTCAGAATGTGTTATTATTTAGTTAGTCTTCAAGGCCAGTTTTCTTGGCTTGGTCAAATAGCTTATATGAGAATGGTTAACTCCTGCTCATACATCTTTAGCTTTAAAAAAGATCCAAAGACGTCTATAAACAATTATGGCCATTGAATTTTCAAAAAATCAAAATAGAATTTGAACCCAGTGAGGAATTTCAATGCTATAAGACAACAGGTGTTGTTTTACAATATATAAATTCAATAAAAAAAATAGAAAAAAATACAAACAAATAAAAAGCTTCAGTTTATTTTGCTTGTTATATCATTCACAAATAATCCTGTAACTCACATTCATTCTACTAATGAAATGTGAGTCAATAAATGAATTTGTTATACCACTCCTTATAGAGATCAAGTCATCCCCCCCCCCCCCCGATGATTGACATAACAAATGGAAACGGACAAAACAGACTCTTTTAAAAATTGTGATTACATTTATGAATAAACATTAGGCATTTTTATTTGAAATATTGAGGATCCGGTGTCTCTTTCAGAAGAAATACAAACCTTTGAGCCGTTGTCAAAATACATAAATATATGGTTATGAACACAATTTTAACCCAAGAAAAGATATCTCTCACATATTGAGAATGAGTCAGAATGTAGAGCACTTTTATTCTAATCTAAATTTGAACAAGAGGCCCATGGGCCACATAGCTCAACAATAGGCATGATAAAATCAGCTTAATGGAGTCATAATAAAATATATGTGGACAATGTGGTATATTACATGTAGATCCTGTATAAATAAAAATAGAATATATGTGGAAAATGTGGTATATTACATGTAGATCCTGTATAAATAAAAGTCCATTCCCCCCCCCCCCCCCCATGATTTTATAGTCATATCACATGTTGAGCATTGCAGTTCTCAAAAAGATCCTAAACAATTGTTTATAAACTGGATATAAACCTACATCACTCTGAACCCCTTTTGAGGCCCAAGAATTGTCCAGGAGCAAGTCTAAACAATTTTAAAGAATCAGCAATATGTCAAAATGCTTGCATATAAGTAAAACTATACATGATAACACTTCAGTTTTTGTGAATAATTAAAATGTTTTCCATTGTACAACTAGATCCCCATTGTGACCCAACCCTACTCCTTTAAATATTTGAAATTTGTTAAAATTTTGTTTTTAATGAATTTGAATCCACACTATCTGAGGTTGCTTTCACTTAAGTTACAGCTTTTCTAGGCAAATGGTTTTTTAGAAGATTTTAAGATTTTTCTTTATATATTCCTGCATAAAAATTTGTCCGTCCCCCCCCCCCCCCCCCCACATTGTGACCCTCACCTACCCCTGGGGATCATGATTTGAACAAACTAGAATCTACACAACCTGACGATGCTTCCACAAAAGTATCAGCTTTTAAGGTTGATTAGTTTCTGAGAAGAAGATTTTAACAGACTGTATGTACTTCTATGTAAAAATTTGACCCCCCTGTAATTGTGGCCCCATCCTACCCCCGGGGATCCTGATTTGAACAACTTGAATCTACACTACCTGAGGATGCTTCCACACAACTTTCAGTTTTCCTGGCCAAATGGTTCTTGAGAAGAAGATTTGTAAAGATTTACTCTATATATTCCTATGTAAAATTCCACCCCCAATTGTGGCCCCACCCTACCCCTAGGAGTAAAACTTTTCACAACTTTGAATCTACACTACCTAAAGATGCTTCCACAAAAGTTTCAGCTTTCCTGGCCAAATGGTTCTTGAGTAGAAGATGTTTTAAGATTTTTCAAAAATTTTCAATAATTCCTAATTATCTCCCCTTATAAAAGGGTGTGATCCTTAATTTTCACAAGCTTGAATCCCTTTGCCTAAGGATGCATTGTGCCAAGTTTGGTTGAAATTGGTCCAGAGGTTCTGGAGAAGATTTTAAAATGTGAAAAGTTTACGGACAGACAGATGGACAGACGGATGACAAACAAAATGTATTCAAAATAGCTCACTTGAGCTTTCAGCTCAGGTGAGCTAAAAACATGAATATTTATCAATTATTATATTAGGGCACATTTTTTTGTTTTTAAGAGGCTAGCTGGTCAACAAATGAACCATATCAGATCTGTTAGAAAATTTGAAGATATGGTATGTTTACCTACAAACTATATTAATAAGACAGTGTAGAAAAAACTATATTTTTTACCTTTTAAAAGTTACTTTCTTATATTTTATATAAATTAAAAGCTCTTCCTTCAAAGGAGATCAATATAGTCTAAAAATGGGCACAACCATTGAGCCCTCTTAATTAGGCTAAGCTCATCTTCGCTAGCCAAGTGTCTGATTCGTTTCAGCATCTTTGCTAGCCAAGTGTCCGATTCGTTTTTCTCATCTCATGAGAAAAACGAATCGGACACTTGGCTAGCAAAGATGGGAAAAACGAATCGGGCACTTGGCTAGCGAAGATGGGAAAAACGAATCGGACACTTGGCTAGCGAAGATGGGCTAAGCTATACAATGGAACAAACTTCATTCAAACATCATTATAAGAAGATCACAAAGCTCATTCTTCTGAGTCACAGGATTTTAAAATTTAAATTCTTTGATTGACAAAAATCAAAGTAGTATTACGTAATAATCCTGGCAATTCGAAATTTAAAGTGTTTTGAAAAAATTACTTCAAAATTATTTGAAAAACAAAGAATTCATAAAACATCTAATCAATAAGGTAATTTGCTTTATTACATGTATTTTAAAGCTAAAATGTTCTGTTTAATTTTTTTCTGACATAATATGGTTAATGATTTTTTTGTACAGTAGCACACAAGAATGTTATAAATGACTGAGCCTTTTTCAATCTATTCTTCCCACTTTTTTCTTCCTTCTAATCAATTTTGAATTCTTTTTTATCATTCCCTTTTCCCAATTCCTGCGTTCTTTTTAAAAAAATTGGTTTTAATTTGTTGATATTGATTAGTTTTACATGCCGGTTTGTATTAAATTAAACTACAATGACATTCTTTCATTATATCTCTTCCCTAATCATCATTAAAATCCTATCTGTCAGTATAGATTCAACACTCAGCTATTTTTGCATTCAAAGGATTTAGGTAGCGTAAGCATACTATGCTAAATTAGTGCACGGTGAATGATTTGTAGGAAATTAATCTTAGAGAGCATGCACTGACAGCGAGTATCCAACTCTAGACTAACTTTCGACCCCGAAATCATTCACCTTGAGATCAATGTATTGCTGAATTAATGCACTACTGATGATGACATACAGCAGCCAATCATTGATTGTACAGTTTATTAATATATAAATATATATTATACACACACATTAAATACTATCCACATTTGAAATGCAACAATTAAAAAAAAGATAATCTTTCCAAAAATATCGCATTGTTGACGGGATTTTTAAAGTAAAAGGGTTTAATAAACTCAAGAAGATAGAGTAATTGGTGTTCGCTTTTCTGAGAATTAATTTTAGGGCTATATATAGACAGCCTTATGTATTCTAATGTCACAGCTATTCAAAATACAACAGTCAATTTAATAATAACAAATAAAGTGTTTTGTAGTGCATACCAATGATGTACTATACATAAATAGTAGTTAAGGTTTAATAAGTTGTGCAGTTGCCTCGATCCATCTCGCACAAAATTTATCAAACCTCGACTACCATTAATATTAAAAGGCATAGTACATGCACAACACTACTGTAAACACATTATATTTGGCGTGTACGATATTTGGCGGAAATAAGATTTTAAACAAGTTGGCGTGGATTTGAATTAGCGTATTCCTGAATTGGACTATTCTTATACATAGCTGTATGGCATTTAGCGATGTACTTGATTTAGTGGAAGCAGCATTCCGCCAAAAGCGCTAAATAGAATACACAGCCAAATGTAGTACGTTTACAGTATTAAATAAATTGAAAATAAAAACTAATACAGGCCAGTGTTGCTGCTGTTCAATCCATGTTCATTGAATATATAATTTAATTATGCATATCGGGAATCTTAATGGGCCTTAAAGTGCATATTGCAACTTCATGAGATAAAATCAAATTTATGCTCATTTTGCAACATCTGTTCCATTCATTAGGCGAAAATTGTATGTGTATTGTGTAAACATGCATAATTCATATGGTCGGAAAGAAGTATTATTCTCTTTTTGTCTGCCATGAATATGCATGATGAAATCAATCAATGAAAATGTGTGTACATTAGTATTGAATTGTAAATTTTGTTCACCTTATCATTGCAAAATCGATCAGCTAATGCAGACAGATTTTCAAAACGGGCAAGCACTAAGCATTATTCAATCTGTCACCACAATTTCCTTGTTCTACATGTATAATATGATGAATATCAGAAATTCACAATTTGCGTAGTAAAAATTTTGCACTTTAAGATAAACACCTTCAAGTTCAAAATACAATCCTAAATGTGAAAAATCCCTCGTAATTGAACCCATTAATTCTGACTTACTGAAATCTCAAAATAAGTTTTTAATTCATTTTGATGTGTTTAAAATAAAATCCCTCTTAACTGCTTAAGGTGGAATAACACGTACATCATCACGAAATGGCTGACCTCTGATCGAAATGACATTCCGTTTTATTAAAAGGATTTTATTAACAGCTACATGTAACTTACTCCACAGCCAAGTGGATTAAGTGTTGGTCTTGTTATCCGTACATCTCGAGTTCGAATCATGCAGGGGCTTTTGCTGTTACTTAATTACTGAATTGATTTTTTATAGAATAAGATATTCATTTTTTATCCCCAAACTGCAAATTTTTTTTGTATTTAACATATATGTACAGTTTATTAATCATTACCAGGCATATCTTTCATAATCAAATTATAAAGTACTGTTAATTTGAGTGACTTTTGCCGGGTGTGTTTTTCCCAGGTGTGTTATTCCAACTCAACATTTTTCTTATGTAACTCTGCTTATACTATTCTAGCATAAGGGATCTTTCAGCACATCCTAGGTCTTACCGAAGTCTAATTTTTTCACTATTTAGTGCATAAATGAGAGCAACAATTTTTCTACATTTTTAAGGCTTGGGGTCTCTGGTTTTGTAATTAAACTTAAAATCAATTTTTATTTAGAAAGATCAGTATCATTCCAAATATCCTAAACAATTAAAGTCATGTTACACAAGTCATGAAAATCAATTTGATTTTATCCTTTCCTTCTTACTTCAGTTTTTCTTCTTTTTTTTTATCTCAAAATCATCATATTTTCTTTTTTAATACATTTCATTCTGCTATTTCAAAACAATAGAGTCACCAAGCAAAATGATTGAAAATGAAAAAAAAAAGCTATATAAGCAATGTTTTTTTCTTGGTCTCAAAATGAAGTTTCCATCAAATCATATTTAAGAAATTACATGTAAAATGTGCAATGACATATGGTATACTTTTTTTATTTTCCCCCTTTGTGGCTTTCAGCTATAGAATCAAAGATATATGGCATTTCTCTCTCTCTCTCTCTCTCTCTCTCTCTCTCTCTCTCTCTCTCTCTCTCTCTCAGTTCATCTCAGTTCAGTACTTAAACCTTAATTTAATTACTTTGTACATAATGCTGAAGTATTGCAAATTGGTTATAACTAATAATTAGCCCAGGCAGCTAATGGGTTAACCCTTTATTAAGATAAGTCTGTTGAATGTTCAAATTAACAAAAGGGTGGTGAGTATAAGCTCAAGCTTTGTTATGATCATCCTGAAAGGCACAAGAGGTATAGTACCCTTTCCCATTATTTTGCCTACACCTGTGTTTGAACAGAAAGTCTATAAAGAAATGGCAAAAGGGAGACAACTCTTATTCTTTGAACAGGTCAGTCATGTTTTTTTCATATTCAATACGATATAAAGAAATACTGTCCTTACATAGTAGAATAGATGAAAAGCATATTTGTTTTGAAAGAATAAAATGTTTATGCCTTCAACTCCATACAGTCAACATCTGAACACAGTGATATCATATAAATTGAATGTAAATAAAAACCAAATCATGTATACAATTTCTTACAAAATTGAATGATATTGTTTCATATCATAATTATAATATACACATTAATTTTTTTTATCATTTCATAAAATATAGTACCAGCTAGTATTAAATTATCTGACATGTAGTATGATGTGGTAACCTTATTTTAAAATTAACTTTCATATCATAAAATTTTCAATATGATATAAATAGTCATTTCAATTCAAGATTTCATATTTTTAAAATGTTTTGTAACGCTAGTACATTTTTCTGGTATGATATCATTTAACCTCTCCCAACAGCTCATATGATTCAGCATCAGCATAAATATGTATATATATATTTGTTACATTCAGTAGTATATTCTAACTATATAACTCTATATAGAGGAATAGTCAATAATTGTAATATTAGCTCGTCCGAAAAATATTGACTGGTCAATATTTTTTTCATATTGACCAGCTAGGAATAATATCTAGAGAATATTCCCTCTTTTTCAATTAATCGCCTCTGATTTGTTGATTCGTAAACAATGACGTAAATAACTCTTTGCGACTCCAAAACAAGGTGATGTCATAATAGACGGTCAGTCAAGGCAAGTGAACAACGGACGCGCAATGCGACGGTTTGCTATCATAACGGATATAA
This sequence comes from Magallana angulata, assembly GCF_025612915.1. Lineage (NCBI taxonomy): Eukaryota > Metazoa > Mollusca > Bivalvia > Ostreida > Ostreidae > Magallana > Magallana angulata. Next base: position 16,862,601 of record NC_069114.1, on the reverse strand, counting down.
TGGATTTGCGAATTACTGTAAAGTAAAATCAGGTAGAACATCTGTATGTTAATTCGTACGGTCGGCAGAATATCACCAGTGACCGTTTGATGCTGAGGATACTTTGGAAATGAAATTTGCACAAAATTGCATTCGTGAATTCTTTGTTGAGCTGAGAAAATTACGATGATCTGTTTTCAATTACTTTCTTAAATTTTGGTTTGTTTCTTCATATAACAAAAAAAATGTTGACTGTGTTTTCGGGCAACATTGATTATATTAGCCCCATTGGGACGAAAATATTGCCCTCCGCTTCGCGTCGGGCAATATTTCGTCCCTCCGGGACTAATATAATCAATGTTGCCCTCAACCCCAGTCAATATTTGTATAATATATATATGTGGGTGTGTGTTCATGCAAAAATAAACAAACCCAAGCAAGTTTGGTGAAGCTGGAGCAGTAATAACTTAGATATCATAAGGAAAAAGCTTTTACAAAAATTTTAAAACCTGCTCAAAGTACATCAACCTACTCTAGCATCATAAATCTATGGCTCAGATTCAGCATTCAAGTCTGGTACCTATTTCTTAATATATCCCCATGAAGATGCACAACGTACTGAGCAAGTTGGGTGAAGTTGGTACCAGTAGAATTACTAAGGTGTAAGACCTGCTTCAAAGCCGCACCAAGAGAGTAGGCAATGCTACCACTGGCTTTGGCTTGGTGAGCTAAAATTCTAACTAAATTAATGCATGATAACTACTCAAGACAGTGCTACATAAAAATGTTACCTAAAAGTGAAAATTTATTTACACAACTGAAAATGATTCATAGACATATTGAAACTTCATATTTTTTATAAAATATTTCATAGGGTTTAATAAGAATTGAGAGCAATATTGTCAATTGATCTAATCTATTCATAACTAATGCAAAGACATTTATTGAATTGTGACAAGTCAGCTAAGGTTCAGATAGTAATGCACTCACCATTTGGAATAAATGCAACATATTATATATCTAATGATGTAGTCATTCCACCTACCTGATGACGCGCATACCCAAAAATAACGTCCGATTCATGGTTATAAAACAAAATTTATATAACTGGATACGGATCACGTTGGTTTGTTTACAAAAATTAGAACTCTCCTGTGGTTCAATTTCTTTGTTAGTTCTTACCAGGATAAGTCGTATTTTCTTTAGTCTTCCTCTTTGGTTGGGCTCGTTTCAACAGTTATTTACATGCACGATACAAAAGATGTTTTTGAAGAAAATCAAAAAAAAAAGCGCAAAATTCTAACAACCCCTCCCCAATAAAACATTTATTTGCACCAATTTAATTTTTTACTACTTCATCATTGTATTAGGCCTAATTAAGCGAATGCTTTAAAACAAACGCTTTAATCTAAAATTCGTTGCATTCTTCATCGATTGTATACCAAGCTGTCTTTTTTTTCAAATTTTATTTATTCATCAATATAAATTTCAAGAAGTTATATTTAATTCATAGATTAAACAATGTTAACAGAACATTGATTCAGGAGGTTTCTGAAGTGGAATGGTCGAGATTTGACTCAAGATGACATCGAAACCTTGTTTTTGAACAGCTGTTCGTAGATCTGCAAATAATTAAAATCATACAAATTATGAAATCACTCACTGATTGAACAAATTTGTACACTATTGTGCCGGTTTCATATAGCTTTAGCCCTATTAAAAGTCCCCTGGGGGAGAGGGGGGAGGAGCAGTATTTACCGTTAGTCGTGTACCTATGTTTCTACATGAAGAAGTTGGTTTGGACATATTTTATTGCATAAACATATACAAATGATTCGAACACAAGTTCTAACAATTAACTTACGAGGTTCTTACCAAGTATAATAATTTACAACTGTGTAGTAGTTTAGAATGGAAAGTAAATACATTGTAGAAATGAATATTACTAAAATGGTTAAGTTATTGAACAAGCAGTCGTGTGTTTATAAACACATGTTATTTTATACCTTGTGCTCAACTTTGCTAATATTCGTCTCTCTGAGAGAGGCATCAAACCTGTTTTTAAATAAATGGGACTCTCTTGAAGATATAATATTGATAAGCCAGTGATGATTCTTGCTGCTGAAGAATTGGCAATATTATACATGTAGGAATATTTTGGTTTAGCTATTTATCTAATTTTGAAAAAGAAATACTTAAGCCTGATACATACATGTTTACTTATACAATGTAACATTACTTAAACCTAAAAATAAACCAATATGAAGATCAAGGACTATGTGACTTTATTATTTTGTTTATTGTTTATAAAGGTGTCATATGAAGTTCTCTATCTTGAAATAAGTTTCAGTGAGTTTTAAAAAATCGGGCTATCGCAATTTATTGCCTCCCTTGGATGCTAAAAAAAAAAGCTTTTTGTGTTAGAAACTAACTAAATTATACTCTTGAGCATCTTCGCTAGCCAAGGGTTTCCGATACACTACGCTTCCCGTAAACCCTCTGTTTATGAGAAGCGTAGTGTACATGTATCGGAAACCCTTGGCTAGCGAGAATGGCTCTAGCAACTGAGTTTCTCCGAATTTAACGAACTTCTTATAGTATGATTTCTACGGAATATATCAGTAGTTAAATGGTATGTATGGATGTTAAGATACGATTTTGATTAGACATACGATAAAACGAACTCTTAGATTCGGTGTTTATTTTTATTATTATTTTTTTATTTATTTTTTTATTTTTTTTTTTTTTTTGCTGTTGTTAAATGACGCTTACCATATTTGTGGCCATAATCGTGAGAATTTCTTTTATCTCAAAAGAATCATCTGGTCGTGATAAACATTGAAACATTACTCCTGTTAAAAATAAAATTAATTCAAAATTTAGTAAAAATAACAATTGCTGAATTGGTTTTTTGCCCTTCATGTACATTGAGTCAAATTTCCTTAGAATTAATTTGATTTGATTAAACATTATTAAATGTTTTCAAAGAAGGAAATAAATGCACAAATAACAAATTAATTTACTGTTTGCGATTAGAAATTGTGCATCTTCAGACTTAATGTTTAAAAAAAAGTTCAGCATACTATAACTGAAGTCATGATACTGGCGTTTCATCATTCGTATTTTTATTTTTTTTTCGAACAATTAAAAATTATGTACAAGTTGATTTCTACACTTATATTTTTCACCGTTTGTTTTAATTTGGTTTAAGATTTGTAAAGTAATATTCTCTATTTTTTCGTGTTTTCAATAAAACATCTAAGATACGGTGCATATTTTTATTGCAAAAACGAGAGAGAGAGAGAGAGAGAGAGAGAGAGAGAGAGAGAGAGAGAGAGAGAGAGAGAAGGAGAGAGAGAGAAGGAGAGAGAGATGAATTGGTTGATCTGCCATACCAACATTCACTGTGTACAAATTCATTAAATTATATAACCTGATTGTGTTTCCTCTCTGTCGGCGACAACAAAGGACCCCTTGGTGATCGTAACCAGGTCGCATAACTCCATGTCAAAGCTAAACTGGTCCTGTACGAGAGGTCGCAGGAGAGGGGAGAAGGAATTCTGGACTTTGTTAGCTGTAACTGTCTTGCTGATGACTTCAGAACGAGTCCCGATGTAAATGGTCCCAGGGAGTGCATTGTTTAGAGTGAAATACTTGTGTCCCAAGGAATCTGTTAAAAAAGAAAGAAAAAAAGAAGAAACAAAATTGTGTTAAATTTGCATGTTAAATTGCCAGCAATATTTGTAATATGGAGAGAAAAAAATAAAATCGAACAAAAAACGGAACCTGGAAGAATGGCGAGTACACAAATAAAACAAGTCAACCAAGAGAAATCCATGGCGAACGGCAAACGTGGCTTCACTAGTTTGAATTGAAGAAATGGATGCACATTTTTAGACGGGGAGGTATAATATATAATGATAAGTATTAACTGCGCATGTAGTCGAAATTTTGAAATATCATCGTTTTATGTAGAGGTAATTATTGATATTTAAGTCGAATGAATTCCATTTTATGATGCTAATAGTTCGTATATCAACAAATTTAGAGTTATAAACTCTGCGTTAGCTCTATTATACAGACTTTTGACCTTTACAATATGGAACCATGGAAGCACGCGTTAAGTGGTTTGAACACATTTTATTATTGGAATATACTACAAGTTCTGTAACTTATGTAGTGTATCCCTACAATAAATGAAAAACAGATTTTTACAAAGTCATGTAATTATATACATGTATATAAATCTATAAAAAGAGTCAACAATTTTACAAACAATCAAGTATAAGTTTTCTGTTAGCACACTTTGAGACTATTAACACAACGTTTTTTGGACTTTTTAATGAAAAAGTGAACTACAGAAAACAAGTGTTCATTTTCACTTTCAACAATACTGTATCTAAAAAAGTCATAAGTCAGCATGCAGTTGTGGCGAAGTAAGTATGAATTATATTTCCAGTCCTATCTCCAAAAGAAAAGTATGGTGGTGGAGGTTTTTTGCGTTTGAAATATTTTTGTCAGGGATGAAAGCATTGGTGAAGGCCTTTAGTGAATTAAGCTCTCTAATATTCAGAGGTAGAGAATTTCATTTGCCTACAAGAGTTGTATGGAACAAAAGCTGACTTGTATACTTTAGTAAGCAATCATCATTTTGAGAATGCCATACAGTTAGACATACTACAACGTTTGTAATGCAATATCTCTTGTACATGCATAAGTGGGCTGGGTATTTCTATCTCAACCTTACATATTGTTTTCGAGTCTAGCAAGTTTTCATCTTAAACTTAATGTACTCCAACCTGTATCAAAATAGAGGGAGTCTTTAGAAGCAAGTATTGATAGACCAGTTACTATTCTAGCAGCAGATAGCAAACGTTAAACATGGATAATTACTTTATTATAAGTTGAGAGTACTTGTCCTTTGTGTCACTTGTACCAAAGTCCCCTACGTACATATTGGTCCGGAGTTGGTTTGAACATTTTCAACTTACCAGTACAACATTACTTCAAATGAAAGCCTTTGTGAAAATTTATTAAAAACAAAAGTTTAATTCATCAATTTGGCATACTGTGGAATCATTATATTTCGTGGTGGCTCAATTTTCGTGGTTTTCGTGGGTATCCCTCACCCACAAGATGTCGTTTCAATCAGAGGTTAGTCATTTTGTAATGATGTGTTATTCCACCTTAAGGAAATGGGCTACGTTTTACAAAAGAACTGACGAATTACGACCAAATTAATGAATGTTTATCAAGCACAGATCCAGATCAAAGTCACTCAACGCCAGTAACAGGGAAAAAGGCGTCATGTCCAAGGGGAACATTTCACACAGTGATCTAGTTGCCTCTTCCTCCCAACAAACACGTCCCCGTGATCCGAAGAAACGTACTGCTGTGGAAGTTGGTCCTCCTCGACCCATTCTGGAAATGGGTAGATCACACTTCCAATTACTGATAGACTCAATTATGCACGTGTTTTATTAGATAAGACCTGTATCTTTCAAAATAATTTGTTCTTGAGTTCTAGTAATCCTTTAAACTCGAACACTCTAATCTCAAGTTCGTAGTATTCTTCATCAATTGTAAACCAAACTGTAGTTTTCAAATTTTTGATTTGCAAGGCAATCTGTAGCTGACGATATAACAAAAGATGACAACTCATGTAGATGACATAGTGCAATGTCCATATTAACAACACAGGTAGAAATATGCCACCTAGATATGAGGTAAATTGAAACATGATATGTTTTGTCAATTGGACAGTAACTAGTAACTGGAAGCAAATTTGTCTTTCATTTCGTAACCAGTTACTAGTAGTTAGCCTTTCTTACTCGTCGTAGCCAGTTACTAGTAGCCAACTTTTATTTTATCTCGTTGCCAGTTACTAGTAGCCAACTTTTATTTTATCTCGTTGCCAGTTACTAGTAGCTAGCTTTTATTTCATCTCGTAGCCAGTTACTAGTAGCTAGCTTTTATTTCATCTCGTGGCCAGTTACTAGTAGCTAGCTTTTATTTCATCTCGTAGCCAGTTACTAGTAGCTAGCATTTCTTACCTCTCGTAGCTATTTACAAGTAGTCAACTTTTATTTCATCTCCTAGCCAGTTACTAGCAGCTAGCTTTTCTTACTATTCGTCGCCAGTTACTAGTAGCCAGTTACTAGTAGCTAACTTTACTCATCTTGATAAATATCAAAGCATTAAATTAAGCACGAAAAAGTAGTATTAATTTCTAAATTTATTTCAAGGTTTTTTATTTCATTCATATTATGAATATTAATTCAGATTTTTTCAGAAGTGGAATGGTCGAGATACTGGTAACTCAGCCGAATGACCTCGAAACCTGGTTCTGGAACATCTGTTCGTACATCTGCAAATATTAGAAATGAGAATAAAAAATGATGAAATCACTCACTGCTTGAACAAAATCACACTAATATAACGTTTCATTTAGCTTTACCCCTAATATGGGTCCCCTGGGTGAAGGGAGAGAAACAATATTTACTAGTAGTCATAAACGTTTCTACACGAGGAAATTGGCAATATAATATTTTGGTTTAGTTTATCTAATTTACACAAAATTACATATACCCAATAATAGTACATGTATATATACTTATACATGTACTTATACCTAAAATAAATCAATATGAAGATGCAGGACTATATATGACTTAATTTGTTTATTTCAGGAATAATGAATCATTCTTTGAGTATTATGACGGTTGGGTCGTGATCAAAGCAAACAAGCCCGAAGGGCTTTATGATAGATTTGATCACATTATATATAATTTTCAGCAATTGATATTATAAATAAACAAACCACGCTTGTGCCCTAATTATACCTCATTTGAATTTATTGGACTGTATTAAACAAAATTGATATCACAGACAAAGACAGAGAAAAAATGTAAACATTGTAATATAGGTATCAGTTCAGTGAGTTTTAAAAATCGGACTACCGCCTCCCTAAGACGCTGAGAGAACAGATTTTTTGTGTTTGGAATTCACTAAATTATGTTCTCTTCAAACGAATTTTTAAAGATTTAAAGATTTTTAAAGATGTTAAGATACAAATTTGATTCAGTATAAAATAAAACGTACTTAAAGCTTTCAGAAATGTTTTTGTTTTCTTTCTTCGTTTTGCCTTGGGTTTTTAAATGATTTTTGTTTGTTTGTTATTTTATTGTTGTTGTTGATGTTGAATGCCACTTACCAGATTGGTTGCCATTATGGTGATAATTTCTCTTATAACTAAAGAATCATCTGGTTGTTTGAAACATTGAAACATCACTCCTGTTAAATAAAATTCTAAAATTAGCCAAAAAAAACAAAAAAAAAAAACAAATGTTGAATTGATTTTGTCATACACATACAGTATTGAATCAAATTTTCGTAGATTTTATTTCATTTGATTATAACATATCAAGATTCACAAAGCAGGAAATGACTGCACAAATAACAAAATACTAACTGATTGTCGTGTTTCTAGGGTTCCATTATTCTTAATTTTTTGTCAAGTATTTAAAAATCATGTAAAGTCGATATTTATGTTTATGTTATTCACTGTTTATTTCATATCGTTTAAATTTGTTTATTGATATTTTCCCCCCGTGTTTTCAATAAAGCATCCAAGATACCGGTATGCATTAACAAAACAGAGAGAGAGAGAGAGAGAGAGAGAGAAGAGAGAGAGAGGGAGTTGACAAGGATAGATAACGAAAAAATAAGAATTGGTCAATTTACCATACCAACATTCACTGTGTGTTTTCACTAAAATTAACTAAATCATATAACCTGATTGTGGTTCGTCTTTGTCGGCGACAACAAAGGATCCCCTGGAGATCGCAACCAGGTCGCACAACTCCATGTCAAAGCTAAACTGGTCCTGTTGGAGAGGTCGTAGGAGAGGGGAGAAGTTATTCTGGACTTTGTTCGCTGTAACGGACTTGCCGATCAGTTCGGACCGAGTCCCGAAGTAGATGGTCCCAGGGAGTGACTTGATCACCGTGAGATACTTAGATCCCATGGAATCTGAAAAAAAAATTGCGTTAAATTTGCATATTTGAAACATGGAGAGAAAAAAGGTAAGAATCAAACAAAAAGGGAACCTGGAAAAATGGCGAGAAGACAAATAAAACAAGTCGACCAAGAGAAATCCATGGCGAACGGCAAACGTGGCTTCACTAGTTTGAATTGAAGAAATGAATGCACATTTTTAAATGGGGAGGTATAATCTATGATAATAAGCATTAATTGTGCATGTAGTCGGAATTTTGAATTTCGTCGTTTTGTGTAAGTAATTATTGATAATTAAGTCAAACAAATTCCATTTTATAATGCTGATAGTTCGTATATCAACAAATCTAAATCTAAAGTTATAAACTCTGCGTTGGCTCTATTGTACAAACGTTTGACCTTTACAATATGGAAACATGGAAGCACGCGTTCAGTGCTTTGAACAGGTTTTATTGTAATATACTACAAGTTCTATATCTTATGTAGCCCACTCCCTACAATAAATGAAAAACAGATTTTTCACATGTTAATTAAAAGTCATGTAATTATATAACTGTTTATAAATATATAGAAATATTCAACAATTTTACAAACAATCAAGTAAGTTTTCTGTTAGCACATTTTGAGACTACGTACACAAAGACTTTTGGATTTTTTTAATGAAAAAATGAACTACAATTTCCATTGTCACAAAGTTTATCATCTCTCAATGCAAAATACATGTATGTGTATTAAAAATACAAATACTTATCTAAAATTACAAACACTAAAACATTTCTGATTTGGTACAAGAGAAAAAATAATGATATGTGTCTTCAATTAATTTTTCCACACTCATATAAAGGTCTTTCAACAATACTATATCTAAAAAAGTCATAAGTCAGCATGCAGTTGTGGCGAAGTAAGTATGAATTATATTTTCAGTCCTATCTCCAAAAGAAAAGTATGGTGGTGGAGGTTTTTTGCGTTTGAAATATTTTTGTCAGGGATGATAGCATTGGTGAAGGCCTTTAGTGGTAGAGAATTTCATTTGCCTATAAGAGTTGTATGGAACAAAAGATGACTTGTATACTTTGGTAAGCAATCATCATTTTGAGAATGCCATACAGTTAGACATACTACAACGTTTGTAATGTAATATCTCTTGTACATGCATAATTGGGCTGGGTTTTTCTATATCAACCTTAAATATATTGTTTTTGAGTCTAGCAAGTTTTCATCTTAAACTTAATGTACTCCAACCTGTATCAAAATAGAGGGAGTCTTTAGAAGCAAGTATTGATAGACCAGTTACTATTCTAGCAGCAGATAGCAAACGTTAAACATGGATAATTACTTTGTAATAAGTTGAGAGCACCTGTCTTTTGGGTCACTTGTTACAAAGTCCCTTACGTACATATTGGTCCGGAGTTGGTTTGAACATTTTCAACTTACCAGTACAACATTACTTCAAATTAAGGCCTTTGTGAAAATTTATTAAAAACAAAAGTTTAATTCATCAATTTGGCATGCTTTATTTGGAAACGAAGTATGTCAAATAAGACTAATTCTTTACGAATCCATGCAGACTAAACAAAATTCATCAATTTGGACACAGTCTTCTTTTACCATAAATCTGTAATACAAAATAAAAAGGATATTTTCATTTTTATATCAACAATACATGTACAATGTAAAATTTAAAAAAATTAATATTCAATGCAAAATAACAACTGTAAAATGAAGTATTGGCTTAAACGAAGCCATATACCACAACAAATCATTGCTGTGTGTTGTTTAGAACTCTTGCCACAAAAAAAACAATGCATCGTATATATATGTCACCTTGGTAACAACATGATAATAACCAAATACACAACGCCCAATTCTACCTGGCAAAGATTCGTCATGGTAAAGAGATTGTATATCGCCGCGAGGATTATTAATTTTTTGGATCATCGAGGGATATATATGGTATCGTTTCACACTGACTGATTTTTATGTTATGATGGTCAATTGACAATGCATTGACGGCTCCGGGCATGATTCGCTGACCTATCGCGGCCTGTTCTTTTACCGTCCTCCATCATTATATGCCATTATTCACAGTTGAAGTACACATCCAAGTAGTGGATGATTTCGCGAAAAAAAAAAAAGAAAACGAGCAGAATTACCACATTGAAAAAGATTTTTTTTCCCCTTCACTAATGAAACATTTTGCGAGTGTCATACTATTGTGAACATTAAGGATTTAGTGTGAAGAGGATTAGAAGAAATATACAGCAGGTACAGGTCAGTTGTTTATAGGCAGGTATATAGTGTTTACTGTTAAGTGTATGTGAGTCTATGCTATTATTGGACGATAGAACGGTAAGTGTCACGCATTCGTTTTTAAAAAAAAATCGGATTGTGCAACAATACACAGCCATTTGCATTTGATTTTACATTATTTGGAATAATTATTTCTCAGTTACTCTGAAAATTTATATTAAAAATGCTTTTAAAACTATCGGATGGTTCGGTGGTTTTTTTTTTTCAAAATAGGGTTGATAAAAAGTAAAGCTGATGTCTTCTACACGCTGGTAAATTTTAGATCTACAATGACAGAATGCTTTTCTTGAAGTTGTCCGTATAGAGTTAATCAGGTTTATTTATATCTCGTTTTTAAGGAGCATGAACGGTCAACAAATTAACAATCGATCAGATCTACTTATAAATTAAGGTAGAATTACAGTTACACACCTTGAAAAATGCACTCAAATTAACAGTTAATTATTTGATTATGAAAGATATAATTATCAATAAACTGTACATATACCAAATAAGCGAAAAATTGGCTGTTTGGGGATAAAAAATGAATATGTAAAAAAAAATTCAATTCAGTAAGAAATAACAAAAAAACCACTGTGGGATTCGAACTCGGGATCACAAGCCCGCCACTTTATCCACTCGGCTATGGAGTTAGTTAAGATCCTTTTTAAAATAAATCGGGATGTCGTTTCAATCAGAGGTGAGTCATTTTGTGATGATATGTTATTCCAGCTTAAGGATATGGGCTGCATTTTACAAAAGAACTTACGAATTACGACCAAATTAATCAATGTTTATTAACCACAAAGTAATCAATGCTTGAAATGAATGTCTATACGATATACATGTGATGATAGAAACCAAAAATTAAGAGCAATATACCTTAATTCAGCCATAGGCAAATGAAATATAGAAAAAATGCTAACATTTACAGGGTTCAATAAATAGGAAAACTCTGTATCTGCATATATCTGGTCATGATCTATTAGTATTAAGATCCTGTTTATATATTCTATTCTGACGAGTATATATCATCCGTGCATATGTATATGTAACGTTACATACGCAGTGCATGTATGTGTGGGATAAAACGCCAGTCCCGCGGGTTATCCTTTCTTATCCAGAACCCGGATCAAAGTATCCTTCTGACTCACGGCTTTCTTGCGTCGTTGAAGAGACCAAGACATGGGTACTGAAATAATGACCAGAAATTAGTTACAACATGCCTCGTCCGTTTGTTTTACTATATATATATAAAGGTCCTTTACTTCTGGTGTATTTCATCTGTGATATCAAAACAAAATGAAGTACGCATTGATATTAGCGGCTCTGATTCTACTTGTTGGGGTATCCGAAATTCTCGGTCGTTCAGGAAGTAACAGGAGAGGTGGTTCCCGGGGGAGGGGAAGAGGAGGCGGAAGAAGAGGAGGGGATCAAGAGGGCGAACGTGGGGGTCAACAGGGGCGAGGAAGAGGGAGTCGTCATGATGATGACGATGATGATGACGATGATGACCATAGACCACCACGTTTTAGCAACGTACGTAGATTGAAATATTTTAAAAATCTTCACGTAATGTAAACTGTGTCTGAAGCGTCATGATATTTGAAGACAAATATATCTAGATTATAAACTATTAAAGTTAGCAATAGCAGTGTTTCGGGGAGAACAACATTTAATTCATTCTAACCAAATAGAAGTCAAGAAAATTTTATCCAACTTGTCAATTAGAAGTGGGGAAAAGGTTACACTAATCATTTTCAAAATGTTATATAATTCCAAATATTTAAATAGAATGGATGCCCAATAAATGACCTTTCAGATCTACTTTAATTTTTTAGGTATCATATATTTAAGCCATAAACTATTATTTAGTAACAAAAATCTCTTAATTTTAATATTTTTCTATATCTTTTTTTTTACAAAGCTCTCCTTTTACATGTACAGGAGATGAAAATAGTATATACGACCATCTAGCTCTCTTAAAAAACGTACAACTAGTGTAACTGCATTGCATGTTCTTTCGCCTGTGCAATAATTACTGTCATCTATATGTAGGTAAGGAAGTATTGCTGGTTGACCGATCTCGACGAGGCCAACACCAATATAGAGGTAGACGTCGATGAATTTGCACGTGTTAACATAAAGAGGAATGTGTCTGTTATGGTATCACGTGACAGGGACCTATTGGATACCGAGTTCAACAGGCATCATACCATGTTTGATTTTACAACAGTATGTTTTTACACGTAAAATTTGAATTGTTCAAATAATCTTTGATATTATTAGTTAAGTAAATAATTTAATCAGTACACATTTCATGTTGGGTTTTATTTTCAAAAATGAGTTGCTTGTACTCACGTTTATACACAATTTCACGATGGATTTTTTTTTAATCAGGGAAAAATGGGAATCCGTTTTAGAATCCCTCTCCCGCCAGGACCCATTGATGATACGAGCGACGATGGCGCGAATCTTCAAAACCATGGATTCAACTGGCGTTTTCTTCGTGCTCGACCGCTCGACCTCTGCTTTGTGGGAGATTCCCTGACTAGCATGACACAAACCATGACAGAGTTTGAAAGCAGACAATCGGTTAGCTATTATGATACTTTATATCGTATATATACATATCCTTGATGACGAAACCATACTATGCCTTCGTAACTTCTTGTTGGGCTTTTTCAACAAGCAGAAAGCTCTGCCGGAAAAATTCCGAGCAGTTGCGATTGTTTAAGCATGCACTGTTTTAATTGTCATACAAGGTTTTGGTATTCTCTGCCTATATGTCAGAAAGTGTCGTTTGAAAGTGTACTTAAAGTGTATACAGACAAACTCTTTAACTTCCAGATGGTTGAAGTTTCTACTGGAGCTAGGTCATCTTATTCCGTGGCTGCCGCCAACAAGCTGACATTGGAACAACTGAAAGCCCTCAGCCCCGCTATAGCTAAGTTCTGCTGCAGGGCGGCTCGACTTGGCAATGCCTACCAGCTTTCCTCCTCAGGAATCGTTGTTCCCCCACCCACCACCCAAGCACAAACCACCACCAAAGCACCAACCACCACTCAAGCACCAACCACCACCAAAGCACCAACCACCACCCAGGCACCAACCACCACCATGCCACCCACGACCACCACAGGGGCACCACCACCACCACCCCCGAACCACCCCGGAGTTAGCCCAGGTAAACCTGCTTATTCCTATTTATAGAATATCAATTTCAATGCATCAAATTGAAAGAGATGCTTTCTGTGCCAAATGCACGAGGCAACTAAATTCAGAAGAGCTCATTTAAAAATGTTATTATTGATCACCCTATCACAAAAGGAATTTTAAGAAATAGAGAAATATATGACTGAGATCAAACGTGAGCTCGTTTGAGTCTTATTAGTCAGAGCAGCTTCCAAGGTCGTCTGCTGATTGTCTGACTACAAAGTTACGTGACTGATTTACATATGTAAATATACTTGGTTGAATGTATTAACGAATAGTATTTTTTTCTTCTTAGCGATCGTGCCAATTACACCCCCAGCTTACCTCCTGGCCTCTGGCTTTATGAACCCTGCCAATCCTGGCCAGTCCATTCCATACCAGATCTCTTTCGCATCTGATGTCGTGTTCAACTTTAAACAGCCTCGTCCTTTTAGGCGCCGTGGATGAATACGGGTCATCTTATTTATTTATATTGTTTAGAAATTTTAGCGAAGTTCTATTTTTTTTATAAATGAAAAACTACATGGGCTTGGGGATAGATTGTTTTGAGTTTATTTAAATGTTGTTTTGAATTCAATTTTTTTAGTATCATGATTCAAATTTACGAAACGATAATAAAGAATATTAGAATGTACACATTTCTTCTGTTTTGTATGTTTGTTTCAATATTATTATATATTTCTTCTGTATTGTATATTTCTTTCAATATTGAACTGGTCAATAATGTTTCCATCACGGAATAGATTCCCTGCTACTTATAGATACTCTTAACGATAACCGTAGTCATAATTATGATCTAAATTCAAAACGACAAATTTACTTGTTGACGCGACAGGTTCAAAGCTCAAAGCTAGAAGATCAAGTCCATTAGTACTTGTAGATTCAAGTGATGATGTCAGTGATGATGTCATGCATGTTTTATGCATCACAATGAAGATCATCGGATATCCCTACTTTATCTCGAACTTAGTGTCAATCTTTTCATTTCTCATCCAAATTACGAGGAGATAAGACAGGTCGCCCTACTAACCACAGAAGTTAATACAAGTAAGCATAAAAAAGACTATGGGTTAATATTGTATAAATTCTTCATTTGGGCAAGAAATCCTATTTCAGTTGCAAAATATATCAGTCGGATATCTACGTTTGTGAAATATTGAACAAAATTTAAAAAAAGAATAATAATATAAACCGGTATTTTGACGAAGGAATTTTAACGAATGTTCATCAACCTTGTACATTAATAAATTCGTGTACATGTTCTTCACTAAATTAAAATTCGAATTTTACTGTAAATGAAGTTTTCGTGTTTGTACAATCATTTACAAACTTGGCTTGGTTCAAATCACAACATATATTTAAGTATTATTTGTCAGCAAATCAATTAATGGTGGTTCTTTAAGAAAATAATCCCATGTGGATTCTTTTGCGGCATTTTTGCCCTTGTAAATATAAACATGATAATTCCATTTAAGGTAGCTCACCGCATCAAGGGTTATACTTTTAAAGATACGACGTCAAAAGATGGCGATTTACCGGTACCGTAACTGTGTTTTGAAATTTTATACATCAATCGATTTGATCGCATATAATCTGCATGACTCAGTGGTGAAAGAATCGTGCTTGAAAACTGCAGATCCCGAGTTAAAATCCGCTGGAGGCTTTTGTTCATGTTTTAGAGAATTATCTATCTTTCCCCAAAAGTGCTTTCCCGCCTGTTTGACTAATATAATTTTCATGGTTCATGCTATCTATAATAATCAAGTCGTTTTTACTTTTTTTTTTTTTTTTTGGTGGGGGGGGGGGGGGGGGTGTTTGTTTATTCTTTTCCCCTTTTTTGAAAGTATTTCATGCTAACGTTATAGGTTATTCGAAATGGACGACAACCTTCCATAATTTTTTTAAAACAGTTAGAAAAAGTCTAAGGTATATCTATTTCAGAATATTGTGTTGTTTGGGGGCATTTTCATTCATTGTTTTATAAGAGTGTTATATGATCGTGGCCATTTTAGGCTTTACATATTTTTACCTCCTTCTAAAGAAGAGTTCTGTAGAAGCTCAAATTTTAAAGCAATATGAGCTGCAATTTTCATGCGGAAATTTTTTTTACGAAAATGTTATTTTCTACTAAATTGACAAAAAAATCATGGTTTTTAAAGTTCTGTCAGCCACATTTTTATTAGAAAAACCGTAAAGAAGCCCTAATTGAAGCAAAATTGAATTATTGTCGTCCTGTACAAAAATTGATCTGCTATATATTCCTTATAAGAGAAATCTTTCTTCTGACAAAATTAATGATTCTTTCAAATTTTATTTATCATAAGAGTTTTAGTTACATGCAGAATCATACTACCAGGTTTTTGCAGCAAAATAAAATTATAAAAAATACAGTTCATATTGCTTTAATTCTGTTTTATGTTTCTAAATGGTAATTTATGAACAAAAATCATCTTATGTCAAAGTTTAAGGCAGATCTATGGTCAGTTTGTTGACCTCCCGGCCTCCTCGTAAGAACCGATCAAAGAAATTACGTCTCTGCGATCTGGTTAAAAACTGACAATCCACGAAAATTGGTCCTCGCCAATTTAACCGATTACACCGGTTTGTCTTTGTTAAAAAATGCCTTATATCGAGTGATGTTTATTGATTCCACTGCTAATTTGTTCTAATTAGACCTTGACCGTCAGACATTATGGTGTCACCTGTTATTGAATTAATCATAAATCTTGAGTAATCCTTTAAATTAATTATCAAATGTGTCAAGAGTAACTCTATTTATTTACACCTTTATGTATGTTTTGCCTATATATAAATTAGTAGTTATCCGCAATGATCATCAGTTGGAGACTGGGCCTTGTCTTGTTCATGCTTGCTGCATAGACCGTGTTTAAACGACAAGTTTCACTTTGGATCGTTGATAAATTGTTATTCGATAAATTGACTTGTATTACTACCGGTCATAGTATGATGACTTTTCTGTGTGTAATTATTGTATAGTAAACGGAAGAATTTATATAGGTACATGTTCATGTATGCAGTTTATCATCGGGTGTTATAATATAAATGTAATTATCTTAATCCCTTTCAGAATGGATGTGGTGCTCATTGCTCTCGTTCTACAGTGCTGTGTGGTCGCTGTCAGCGGCTACCCTGGAGGAGCGCCTTCTTCCTCCTGCGCGGGGATGGTTCCAGGTCACGGGGCGGCCGTCCAGGCGGGGGCATCGCCATACACGGTGACCATGAACGCCTCGACCTACACCGCCGGTGACGTCATTGAAGGTATGGCTTGCGTATACTGTTTCGAATCGTAACGGAGGTTTGTCCGCAAAAATTATAAACATAATGGTTTCTATACTTTCTTAATAAAGTACACACAACATCGTTTCCAGTGGAGGTTTGTCCCCGAAAATTGTTAACAACGTATTTGATATCCGTCATTCTTTTCAATATACACAGTGAATTTTATGTATACAATGTAGAATAAAAATTTCTTGGATCAAGGTGTGCTGTACATGTAGATTCATGTGTAGCTGATGATAGTGCTTTTAGGTTTACATACATATATAATAATAAAAGTAATAGATATTAAGTTTATATTAATAAAAACGATTTACGGACACCCCGTTGCACTCATAATATATTCTTTAGTTACAAAAAAGTTTAAGGAAGAGGGCTGAAATAGACTGTGCCTGCTGCCTAACCCCATCATATAGATCTCTACTATATTGAATAAAATAGTGTTTAAATAAAAAAAAAACCAGATGGTTGTGTGGTTTCGGTTTCTGTTTTGTGACCTTAAAGGGGCATGGTCACGATTTTGGTCAAAAATTATTTTTTCGATTTTAATGTTTATAATGCTGCATGAAGGCATTTTTTACAGGTATATTGAACCAATGTAAACAAAAACAGGGCATGAGCCTTGTTTACATGACGAAGAATTGTGAGCCCTGTATCTTGCTTAAAATTCATCGACAGGCACCCAAATGTCATTTGATCATTAAAAATGCATTCATAAAGCGTTGTAAATAATAAAAACAGAAAAATAAAATTTGACCAAAATCGTGACCATGCCCCTTTAATCTTCCCCTTGTTTTGGTTGGCAGTCACGGTCAGTGGTGGGACCTTCAGGGGACTCCTGGTCCAGGCCCAGTCCCCGGGCTGCTTCGGATTCCCACTACCGTCGTTTTCTGTGATGTCCGGGGACACTAACGTTTCAACCCTCGCCTGTCCAGGACAAGCCAATGTAAGTATTCCCGGCTTGCTGTTTCTGTCCAGGACAAGCCAATGTAAGTATTCCAAGCTTGCTGTCTCTGTCCAGGACAAGCCAATGTAAGTATTCCAGGCTTGCTGTCTCTGTCCAGGACAAGCCAATGTAAGTATTCCAAGCTTGCTGTTTCTGTCCAGGACAAGCCAATGTAAGTATTCCAAGCTTGCTGTCTCTGTCCAGGACAAGCCAATGTAAGTATTCCAAGCTTGCTGTCTCTGTCCAGGACAAGCCAATGTAAGTATTCCCGGCTTGCTGTTTCTGTCCAGGACAAGCCAATGTAAGTATTCCAAGCTTGCTGTTTCTGTCCAGGACAAGCCAATGTAAGTATTCCAAGCTTGCTGTCTCTGTCCAGGACAAGCCAATGTAAGTATTCCCGGCTTGCTGTTTCTGTCCAGGACAAGCCAATGTAAGTATTCCCGGCGTGCTGTCTCTGTCCAGGACAAGCCAATGTAAGTATTCCCGGCTTGCTGTTTCTGTCCAGGACAAGCCAATGTAAGTATTCCAAGCTTGCTGTTTCTGTCCAGGACAAGCCAATGTAAGTATTCCAAGCTTGCTGTCTCTGTCCAGGACAAGCCAATGTAAGTATTCCCGGCTTGCTGTTCCTGTCCAGGACAAGCCAATGTAAGTATTCCCGGCTTGCTGTTTCTGTCCAGGACAAGCCAATGTAAGTATTCCCGGCTTGCTGTTTCTGTCCAGGACAAGCCAATGTAAGTATTCCCGGCTTGCTGTTTCTGTCCAGGACAAGCCAATGTAAGTATTCCCGGCTTGCTGTTTCTGTCCAGGACAAGCCAATGTAAGTATTCCCGGCTTGCTGTTTCTGTCCGGGACAAGCCAATGTAAGTTCTCCAGGGTCCGCCGTCACAAACTTTTCTCAATTTAAGTCAATACTCATGCAGTCTCATGTCATGTAAATTTTGAATTTACTGGGTGGGTATAAAAACAAAATTTACAACATGACAAATAGTAGTGATGTTGTAAATTTTGTATTTATGCTTGTTTGTTTTCAAGGATTTGCGTTGAGAACCGACTTGAGAATCGAGCCATACCGACATGAAGATAACGTAAATAAAAAAAAAATTATGATAATATCGAAAGAGAACCAAATCATGCATTTTTGTGTATTTTGATTTTGATAATAACATAAAAAGACGGATAAACGTAAGGCTTCCCATTGGCTTATCTTAGACTTTCTTAATTCTGATTTAAAAAAATAAAATAAAATTAAGTCCCTTGAAGTTCAACCTATAAAAGATAGCTAAATGAATCGTACTTTAAGGTACATGTACTAGTATCTGGTGGGGCTTAACTATACACTTAGCTTTCTTCTGACTAACGCAGTTTAGATTTATCAAGCAGGATATATTACCCATGTTTATTAAGTCCAGGATAACTTGGGTTTGTTATTATTCTCATGACTTCTTTCCGTTTATCGTCATGTGTAATATCCCGATGACCGGACATGTCGCATCTTTTATTGGGTGATTGCTTCATGTTTCATACCTATAAGTTAGTACATGTTTTGTCATAATTTAGGTACAATTACAAATAATTAACTTCTTAAGTAAATATTTTTAGCCTTGTTTTTGAAATATCTGATTGTGTTTATAGAGCCAATGGCGAAATTTTAAAACCATTTTATAATTATGGATTAGATAAAAATTGCACGAGAACCTAGTAATTATAAGTTCTTAGAACTTGAGTTCAAACCCATTGTATATCATTTATACAATAAAATATGTTCAAACCAAAAATGGTTTTAAAAAAAATGTAAATATATACATATACAGTAAAATATTTTCTTTGGTGTTTCGTACGAGTTATTAAGCACGGGATAAATTAATGCAATCTTCCAGTGAGGATTAAGTATTATTCCGGTGTAACGAAGAATTTGGTCTCAATATTCAACGTGGAAAAATGACCCCCGGGTCAATTTTCAACCCGGGTCAAAATTCTTCGTTACACCGGAATACTCGCTGCCCAATTAACCATCACATTGTATTAGTGAGACTACAGCTGACGAAACAGTTTCAGATAACAGTATTTTTTTCTGTATCCAAAATATTTTTTATGAATCTATACTATTTTTTCTGTATCCATGTATTTTTCATGCGCCTGTCTAGTGAATAACTGGAGGATTTTACTTTTATCATATTTTAATATGTAGTAATTAAATAGTGTGAAAAGTTCTCATTTTCGTTTCTTTTTTGCTTTTTTTTCAGAGTGCTATCACGCACACCAGTAGGAGCGACAAGACACAAGCGACCTTCTATTGGACCCCGGGGCAGGATTTGGGCCACATTAATTTTCGGTTTGTTTTAATTTACTTTTTAAAAAACTCATTTCGATTCCCATACCATGCTAATTTGTTAACACATGAC